>NW_017729024.1:93974622-93985090 GCF_001723915.1 Gavialis gangeticus
CAAGGCGGATGTCTATACAGATTGAACCAACAAGCAAGCAAACAGACATTCACTTTTGATTCCAGAAATGCAGCCACATGCCTGCAGTGGCCCAAGCCAGAAGTTGGCCGGGGGTGCGGAGGGTGCCAGAGCACACCTGCCTGCTTGGGTGATGCAGACAGCTTGGGCCAAAGTTAGCCCACCCACCCTGTGAGGGGAAGTGTTTGGGGGAGGTGCTAAGCATTCTGGGATGCTGCGGGACTGTGAGTTAGAGACAAACATGTAATGCAGGTGGGATAGCTGAGAGAGACAGTTGGATTTATTGTGTAGGACATAGAGTTGTTTGTAAGACTATTGAAAGAAGGATATATGACCAGGGTACTTCCAAATGATATTTTCTATTCATGAAATGGTGATTTAGACATGGATTTCACAGGATGGCTTAAAAAATATTGCAGGTCCTCAATACTTGCATGGGCATCCATGCACAGATTCTCTCCTTTCTCCTCAGCCCTATGAAAGAACCAGATAACAATTCCATACCAGCCCCAAAATGTTAACTTTCCACTATTCTCTGTGATAATATCTAGGCACACTCATAAGACAATGAAAGCATAAGTTTGGTACTCCCAAAATAAGGTGCAAGTATTTTCTGTATATGCATTTTACATGGACAGGAAAATAAGATTTTATTTCCCTCTCTGAATGCTCTTTTGTGTTCTGCCTGTGCATGTGAATCTATTTTTGCATTTGAAGTTCAGAAAAGAACTGAAGGAAAGTTCTTCTTTAAGCCCCGACTTGACAAAGCCCTGGCTGGAATGATCTAGTTGGGGATGGTGCTGCTCCTGACGTCCCTTCCAACCCTAGTTTTTTATGATTCTATGATTCTCTTATATTAATGATTTATTTTTAATTAAGCATATTAACTGGCCAACTTTCACTTTCATATATATACTCCCAAGAAAGATTGAAGAACCACATGTATCATTCATTATTGCTATATTCCTTAAGCTGTTTGGGTGCTGTTCTACTTTCTGATGATTCTGGAAGAAACAAAACAGTATTAAGATTTTGTATTTTTGTCTTGTTTTGTTTGTTTTTTTGGGGGGGTTTGAAACATCAGTAAGACTTGTTAGAGAATTACTTACTTGCTCAAACTGTAATTTTGGCAGACTGTAATTCTTTTATTTAGATTAAGAGCTTTAGGACCAGATTTTGAAAACCAAAAGAGGCCTGGTTACAATATTGAGTTGCTTTCTTAACTTACGTGCATGGATACGGTAAGCAGTGTGTGCAATCAAGGGCCAAGTCTTTTGTTTAAATCTACATAGTTCCACTGACTTCAGTGCATCTACACAAGCTTCCACTACCTAAATGCCAGGTCCCTGGGATTTAGCAATACAAATAAACAATTGTGCACCACAAAATTGCTGCTTTGGAGTGATGTAGCTATGACTGCATTCATAGTGCATTCATTGTCTAAGTGCATCTCAGCCATGCAGTTGGTCCAATAAAAGATATCACCCACAAAAATCCTTGCCTCTTACAAAGTTGTTGTATATTTCTGTATGATGCTCAATATTAGACTTTCTGAAAACCTTGTCCTTAAGCATTAACAAATTTGCTTTCTTAGGCCCTGTTTTGGTCAAAGTTCACAAACATACTTGTTTTCATCTTTTCACACTGCAGGTACTTATTATCAATGTGTAAAGTTGTGTGTGTAGGGATATGTGTAAGGATACACAGTAGTGAGTCCTATGTAGTTTAGAAATACCTGAGTTATCTTTAAAATAGCTAGCTATGAGTACTTGTAACCATCTAGTTGCTGTAGGATGGAGCCCAGGATAGAGCCCAGGATGGGCTAATTTACTCTGCTGAGAAGCAGCCTTTGAAAAATTGGGGACCTTCATTTCCAGAAGTCTAATTCTCTATGACTTCTGTAACCAAGTTTTTTGCTCATCTTGTGTGTACACTTGCTGAATTGCACAAGGATATCTTAAAAGTAAGTGCTGTGGGTATAGCTCTACGTGGTGGCTGATTTGGCTAATTGAAATGGAATTATAAATGTTATTACTTTGTTGATTTATATTCAGTTTTGAACAAGTACTTTGGAGGGGTGGAGGAGATATAGCAGAATTAGAAAAGATGCATAAAGAGCAATGAAAATGATTAAAGGAGAAAAACAATGGAACGTGAGATTTGAAGAATTATTTTTTTTTTATATATTTGAAAAGGAGTACCTTTTTTGGAAAAATCAGGTTCATGGAAATGTGAAATTTTAAACAGAATAAAGGCAGCCAAGGAGGGGCTGTTTTCTCTTTCCATGAATACGGGATTTAAAGGGCGTTCAGCAAAATTAAAAGTGACACACTCAATAACAAACTAAATATATTTTAGTGTGACGTATATTTTTTTTCTGTGGAACTCATTGCCACCAGATATTACTTAAGAAGGTAGCAAAGTAAAATTTTAGAATATATTTACTGCAGTTTTATAAGCTATGCAAACTTTCAAGTACTCTCTGTGTTTGTGTGTCAGATGAAAATCTGATCACGTAGTATTAGGAAGAAATATGTCCCTATGTATATTGCAAAAATTAGCTACCTTATGTTGTTTTATACTTTCATGTAAAGGATCAAGAGCTGGTTAGAGAGAGAATACCAAATCCATATGAAGGACTGATTGTGCTGGTCATGGCCAATTCCTGTATTTCTCACATTTTTAGATAACAACAAAGATACAGCTAGTCAGCCAGTACAATCATTGATTAAAATACTACATATACTTGTGTGCAAGATGGAACTCTAGATGGAGCAGTTCCCTTTGTTTGAACTTGCTTTCCTTGGCTGATAATGATTTCACAGAGTTGGTAACTATTAGACAAATGACTGGCAGAAATATAATAACATAGTTCTGTTGGAACATTAAAATTGGGATTGGATTTCCTTAATAAGAAGTATGCAGACTAATACAGAAAGAAGACCTGCAGCCATTATTTACTATCCAAAGTTATTATTTGAAAATAAGGTCCAAAGACATACTATGAAATAACAGGATTGGATTATACAGCAACAATTAAATCAATTTTTCCATTTAACCTGTTTAAATATGTGATTTTATCTAATTACAACAATGACATTTAGAAGAAAGAGAATGTGAGAGACGGTTGTTATATAGTGACCACATCTACATGAATGGCAGACTGCGCAGTTGTTTCTGCACAGTCATTTAGTACTTGCTTAACCAAGTATTAAATGACTATGCAGTAACTGATGTTACTGTGCAGTAGCATCCCCTCACTTGTTTTCAGACATTACCGTGCAGTAGCAAGGAGCTACTGCACAGTAGTGTCACATCATGGTTAGTGCTTGCCAATGCTACTGTGCAGTATCAATGAACTCCTACACAGTAGCATCTCACGTAGATGCTCCCACTGGGAGTTATGGGAACAGGATTCTTAAGTTTAAATTTGTATTATTCTGCCATTTGTCACTGGTATTATCCATACAGGATTCACATGGGACATTAGGTGTTCTGCTGTTAGAGATAATAAAAAATTTTGCAGGTAGTGAGCTTCCAGCCACATCTCAGAGACAATCCAGGAAAAGCTCCCAGCTCTTCCCTTGCAGTCATGTTTATTACACATTTATAGTGAAGTCGATCAGGAGAGACTGCAACACTTAGCAGAACACTTTAAAAATTAGTTTTATGACCACTCATCTCTCAGTAGTTTTGCTCAGGCTTCTGGATCCACCACAAAAGAGGCTTGGCAAAGACTCGTCCATAATAGCATCTTACATAGCACGTATTTTTGTCCATAGCTTTCTATGAACCTTTGTCTCATTCATACTTGAGATGTGAGAAGAAGTAACCCCGTAGCAAAATCTAATTCCACATCTAATTCACATAGCAAAAAACAGAAAACAGATATACCCCAGTATATCCCCCATAACAACAATCCTTTCTAATATTTGAACTGCTACAAAACTAAACACAAAAAAAATGAAGAATAGCTTCTTATGGCCTTATATTTTGTTTCTATCCCTCATGAAGAGCAACAGCAAAAGTAGAAATAGTCTCTTTGAGCCAGACCCTTCCACAAAGAAGAGAGGTGGCCTTTCACAGCTGACTGTCCTATGCTGGAGCAGATACCTCAGGCAGACATACTTAATTTTACTTAATTCTTCTCTGCTGAATGAGACCTCAAGGAGAATAGACCTCTGAGGTCTGACTCTTGTTTATATCAGATATTCATTTTGAAATTAGCCTCAAGCTACCAAAACAAAATAATATCTGATGTGCATAAAAATGAGATTATGGGAGGGGAAAAGATTTTTTCTTGAAGGACATGTAACTGAGTATGTCAGATAACAGAACTATAGAAAGGAAGGCTTTGTATTAATGTTTAAAGAGCTGTACCTGACAGCATGACAATAATAGCTCTTTCTCTGGTGTTTCAGAGAGAGCACAGGCAATAATATAGATTATGGGTGCATCAAACTGGTTATTCATTGGTTTTGGTGGTGTTAATAGTCTATAAAATGTATGTATGATGCTTTTGTCCTCCCCGCATCATTTGTTCCATACTATTGGCGTCAAATGTGGTTAATGAACAGTGACAAAAAGGAGAAGAGTAAATTATAGGGTATTGCAAATTATTTTTTTCATTTTAAGTGCTAAATACATGACTTTTTCTATGGTTCTGGGCTCCACTCTGAATAGTATTATAAACCTATAAACACTAGCATAAGCTGGAAGCAACTCGAAGTCTTCTGCATTCCCTCCCCCCTTACTGGAACAGCTTTGACTTTGATATTCATTAACCAGCCCCCAAAATAGGTGTCTAATCTAGCCTTTTCTTTCTCCAATGATAATGAATCTACAGCCTCAAATGACAGCTCATTCTATTCCTAAATTTTCCAGTGAACTATTTCCTAATATTTAGCTTACTGTATATACTTTTAGCTTTAGTATGTATTTAACTTATGTACTTGTATTTATCTTAAACATTTGTTATAGTTTGAGCCAAATTCTACTTTCCCCATCATTCCCTAGCTCTTTTCACTGTCTCTCTACCCAACCTGTGCCCATTTTCCCATCCAAACTATGTTTTAAACGGCATGCTGTATTATTTAGTAATATGCATTAGATATAGGCACGCACATTTGTATGCTAATAAAAAGTTACTTAAAATATATATAAGGTACTGTAGGATGTTGATTAATGACCAATGGCTTCACATGTTTGATAGTTTTAAGTCATTTAGCTTTTATCCTATCCTGCTTCACAGCACACTAGAGGCATGTATATATAGGCCATAAATAAATGCTCCTCCATGTTTTGCTGCTTAACTGTAAGCCACTAGAAGAAACATGTGGGAAAAGTACCAAACTTGTTACACCTTTAGGCAGAAGAGTGCCACTATAAATTAGGATAGACAAGCAACTGAGGCCCATCATTTAAAGTGACACTCTTGCAGCAGACAAGTCTGTTGATTCTGTTGATTGCCAGGGGTCAGTAGCTGGAGGTGCTTGGCAGATGTTCCACTTCAGCCGCAAATAACCAGTTAATCGTATCTTTAATAGTAAGCCGCACATTCAGGCAATTAATGGTGCAATGAAACAGGAAACAAGCCACAAAAGTATTCCACAAAATATGAGTAATAATTTAGTAGCTGTTATTCATCACACCTTAAATTAAAGATATGGCAGGGTTAGGATCTTACTGGAGTCTTCACTTGGCACTGGTGTGGTGCTCATTGACTGACAGTCAGCTGAGCATGGGCTAGATCCAGAACCCCACTGGGGCTCAAGTGGCCCTGGTGAAATCCCTACCAGCTGATGATCAGCTGATCATCTGCTAGGTCAGGACTGCACCGTGGCTTGAACTAGCCCTAGTATAGTCTCTGCTGGCCAATAATCAGTCATTAAGTGGCATAGCAGGAGGCATGATTGTTGGGATCAGATCTTACTATGCCTTTAAATGAATGTCTCTCAGTGGCCTGAGTCAATGCAAATATACACTACTACTTTCCTGATATAGATGAGTTGCCTCATAATAAACAACCAGTGTGCTCTAACTTCATGATTTCAGGTCATTAGTTGTTCCACATACATATGCAAGGTAAAAAATAGAAGTAGGACACACATTTTCTGATTGGGAATTTCTAAATCAATATTCGTTTTATAAAAAGGGGTATGTTAAATTAATACGGATGGTTGGCAGGGGCAAAATTATGCCTGAAAAAGGCTTGCAAATGAGAAAAAAGGCAATCACTCATTTCTGTTGTGCAAGTAACAAAAAGAAGACAAACAACACTAAGAAGACAAACAACTGCTGCTAGGTGGTGGTTCTGCCTAAAGTTATTTGCCACTGATCATTTCACATACATAATTATTGTCTTATAAACCAGTGTGTGAAGAAGGTGCTCCTCTTGTTAGAACTGGGAGAGTTTTAATAAAAAGCATGTATGGGTAATGCAGGCTCATGAGGTGGGGATAAAAGAGAGAATCGAGGAGTTCTCAAAACACAGACCTAATTCAGGATTGACAAATTACTGGTTGAGGGTTCAAAATATTCTCATTCCCGACACTGAAATTGTGTCCAGTTTACAAATGGGACTCTCACTTTCCCATAAAGCCTTAGAAATTTAAGAGAATTTACTCAGAGAGGCTGTATTCTATAACATTATCTCCATGTTAATTGAATTATCTGAATAATCATAGGCAGGCAAGGTTCTTTGGGAGATTGTGATTTCTTTTATTAGGCCAACTATGTAGTTGGAAATATTAATCTTTGCAAGCTTTCAGGCACAAACACCCTTCTCTAGGCATAGGGAGAGTCTGCTGGTGTTTTGTGTTCTCCTGGTTGGAACAGAAGCAAATATGAAGGGAGTTTGTGCCCAAAAACTTGCAAAGAACTATTTAGTTGGTTTAATAAACGATATCACATTTACCCAAAGAACCTTGTCTGCCTATTTCCTTAGACCAACATGGCTACAACCAATACCCCTGAATAATCATTTCATTTAGAGGGTTACAACACTTTGCTATAAAGACTGTCCTTAAAAAAAAAAGGCCCATTTTAGTTGCAATGTTGCTCTGAGGCATCTCTTTCTGCACCAAAGGAGAAGTAGGAATATCCAAGGACTGATAATCTGAAGATCTGCAGTATTCTTAATCATTATTCTCAAATACAAACTACCATGTAATCTTTCTCAGTATTTCTCGAATGAAATTTTCCCAAGGCCTAGAACCTACTCTAAAGGAAAATGTTGAGTCTCTGGAGTCTGTATTAGAGTAGAAACTGAGATGAGATGCTTTGTCTAAGCAAGAGCAGGCATATTTCAAAGCGACAAGTTAAAGCAAATCAGAAACAAGCTGTGTTTTTTTTCATGCCTATCGAGTCTGAATCTCTGGTGAACAACACAGTGTACTTTTAAAATGTGGTCCTGTGGAAGAATGTGCAGTGATATATATTCACATGCTTTTTTATTAAATTTTTCAATGTTAACAAACCAAAACTGGATTAAAAAAAAATAAAATGGCTACACAAGTGAGCCCTCATTCCAGTGTATTGTATGAGCCAAAGCTTTTTTCTATGGGTCTAATCTGATTGCGTATTCCTCAAAGCCAAGATCATCTCTATATGTGTTAACCCCTAAGTACATACATTTAAGTCATCTGAGGTATTCTAAATAGAAAAGAAGAATAGATTTCTTCTTAGTTCTACCAATTTATGAAGTAACTTCCCTATGCTTTGATTTGTATATATGCTGACATTGTCAGTCTAAGGCTATATAAAGGTATCATATTTCTCCTGGGAGAATAGGCATTCTCCAAATAGAAACCACAATCTGTACTCTTTCCTGCTGCTTAACTTCTCCTGGGGAATGAGAGAAGCTGAGCAGAGGGAGAATACTCCTTGCACCTTTCCAAGACTGGGGTCACTGTGGTCTGGGGTCTGACTTCTCCCAATCCCAGGAAGAGCTGAGCAGTGCAGAAAGGTTCCTGTGCCTTCCCCAGACTGGAGGGGCACAAAACTTCTCAGAAATTTCCACCACTAGAAGCAGACACAGCACATAAAAATATCTGATAAATGGAACACTAGCCAAAAGACAGGTCATTTCTAGCAATTACATGGAGTTCTAGCCATGTGATTTAAACTAACTTTTAATGTAGATTATTTCAAAGTGAAAACCAGTTTTGGACACCTAATATTAGTGTCCATAGAAAGAGTTGAGTGCTGCTGACAGTGGAGTCCTTAGAGCACTAATTTGTTATATCAGCTATTGTTTGCTATCTTATCCCATGTGAAATCTTGGTTCCAATTAATTTAGTGGGAAAACTCCCATTAACTTCAAAGGGGTCTGAATTTCACCCCAGTACTTCTAAATTTTAAAGCCCAAAAGTTGCTGAAGGCATATGGACCTTCAAAATCTATTATTGAACCCAACATGAAAACAGAGCTTCTTTCTCAGTACATTTTTCATTACATTTACAATGTAATTTGACCATGATCTTTTATCTCTATATCAACATCATGTTCCCTGCACTGAGCCAAGAACAACTCTTGTTAAGTATGTGCATAGACATGTGTCATGGTGTTTTTAAGCCTCCCTCAGAGGCATTGGGTGTTGGCTACAGCAAAGGGTGAGGATTTTAACTGGAGTGTGCCAATGCTCCTGCTGGGACTGATGCCAGAGGTTCTTGGCTAGAGGGTCTTACCCTCTGCTCAGGTTCACATCAACTGCCATGTCTGGGGTCAGTAAGGAATTTTACCTCATGGTCATTTTGGTACAGACTGGAACTTTGTGCCTTCCTCTATAGTCAGGGGCATGGACTTCTACCTGGGATCTCTTGAGTATTGACAACCTTTGTATAAAGGCAGGACATTAGTTGCCATTGTTCCTGTGCAAGTTAGGATGTTATATCTTAGGTTGTGTCAGGGTTGATGGTAGTCTTGCATAGAGTTTAGATTATGGATTGTATAGGATTGTTTGGATAAGGAGGATCATGTCTCTAGCAGGGGAGTGGACTAGTGGCTTCTGGAGGTTCCTTCCAGCCCTACTTTTATATTATTTCTGTGATTCTATAATAGATGTTTGGCAACAAATATTTCACCTGGGGCTATCCAAGAAGATAAAACCCTATTTTATGATAATCAAGTTTTTGCCTGAATTTTGAACTGAAGAATTCATAACACAGAATATGTAGTTGCCTTCCGTTTATATCTGTTTTTTAACTGTGGGAGAGGATACTGAAGGAACCAAAAAGGAGTTGGAATAAAAACAAATGAATAAGTTTCAATCATCTACTTAGGGGCAGTTGCATCAGGGTTTGAATTCATCCCTATTCCTACTCCTTCCACATATTATACCAGGGGAAATCAGCTGCAAATTTGAGGTCAAGAAACTGTATGTGGAAATACTGTGAGCACATTCACACATGCAAACACGTGTGCTTGCAGCAGCTCAAATAGAAGTGGTGCCAGTTTGAGCCGGGGCTTTTTGCCTCAGTGCATGTGCTCAGACGTGCACTTTGTTGTGGAGCAAATTGTGCCACTTGGGGCAAAATAACCCTGCCTGGCTCCACCTGGATCTGCAGCCAGGGGGAGCTAGAGCCCAGGGCCAGAACCTGTGCTGTCCCCAGCAGTATAAAAAGCTGCCCTGTCCTGGCCCCATCATTACAAAAAGCTGTCTTGGCAAGTAGCTCAGGGATACTTGCTCTCAGGAGCTTCTGGGGCCCAGCCAATTGGTACCTGGGGACACTACCCCTTATGCCAGCTGGACTGCTGAAGCAGCCCTGACAGTTCCCTTCACCCTTTACTCACTACAGCAGTCTGCCAGTGGGAGCTGCTGCCTGGCTGTGACCTGCTGTGCACCTGCCAGACCTGGATGAGGCAGCTGCGCAGAGGGCTGTGGCTGCAGAGTTGGCCTTTGAGTGGCACTACTGGCATGTGTGCCCCTTGCCCGGCCATCGCCCGGAAGATGTTCTGGGTGTGGTGGCCTGCTTTGAATTATCAAAGCATGTCCTCCTGGCCCCAGCTGGCCAGGAGGTCAGTGACAGCCAGCTGGGTCCAGCGACAGCCAGCTCTCAGCAGGCAGGGTACTGCCACTGGCCTCCCTAGAAAGAAAGAATTCTGGTGTTCCCTATTGGAAAACTGAAAAATCCCTGATAAAAAAAATCCCAAAGTCACTTTGTAAGACACCCCAACATTTGTCTACAATTAAAACAGAAGACGACCAGAGAGAGAGAGAGAGAGAGAGCACAATCAGTTGGGCAATGTTTTATTGATATATCCAGTGTTAAAGCAGTTCAGAAGACTACAAGTGTCTCTATCATAATAATAAAATGAACTCTAAATTCATGTTTCATGAATTCATGAACACATGAGTATATGTTTTGCTGCCCCCCCCCACGCACTACAGCCCCCCCTCAGGGGTTACAGCCCCCCCACAGGGGCTACCCCCCGCAGGGCCCACATGCCC
>NW_017729024.1:93985100-93988814 GCF_001723915.1 Gavialis gangeticus
TGCCCCACCCCTGCTTGCTCCCCAGCCCCCTGGATTGCTGCCCTGCCTGGCCCCATTCTCTACTGGCTCCTGCAGGGAAGGGATCAGGGAGCTTGAGGGGGCAGGTGGGGGATGCGGCTGGGTGGGGAAGGGATCGGAAGGGCTTGGGGGTCAGGCAGGGGGATTGAGTCAAGCAGGACAGGGATTGGGGGACTGGGGTAGCAGGCAGAGCCAGCGGGATCCCCCCATGGTCCCCTCCTCTAGCCCCCGACCCCTTAATTACTTGCAGTGGAGTCTGAGTCCAGCTCCCTGCTACTGGCACGCTGCCTGCCCTGCAGGGCAGGCAGCATGCTTCAGCACCAGGGTGAGGGCTAACCATAAAGATGCCCTAGCATGCAGAGCATCTCTGTGGTGGACCCAGCCTCTGATTGCCTCAGGGTGCCCTGACCCGCTTCTTTTTTCTGCGGGGTTTTTTGACCCCTGGATATCCAGGGGTCTAATTTTGCAACCACACTGCAAATTTGCAGTGCAGGGAACATTTTCTTGTTCCTGCACATGACTCTTGCAGAATTTCAAAGGGGTTTGAGACACTGCAAGAGGCATGTGCGGGTTTGTCTGGACGCGCCCTGTGAGTCAGTGGTGTTAAAACTTTTTTACAAGTGGAAGTTTTAAAATGAGAGACAGGCCAAGGGCTGCATAGAAAAACATTATAGCTCTATTCTTTGGTACATCCTAATATCAAGATTTTTCAGTAATATTAGAAAGGAACGCAAACATTTTTAGCAATTTTAGGCTTATTAATGCAAAGTAAAAGTTCAATATTCTCTAAAATATATATATAAAATTAAACTGGCTATGCCCTTCTGTGCATGGCACATAAAATATTGAAACTGTCTAGACTGGGCTGGACTGAGGTTGAGTATGGTTCCTGGCTCAGTGCCCTGTTCAGCAGCAGGGACTGAGGTTGGTGAGCCACCAGCTTGCATTAACCTGTAAGGAGATGGCTAGCTTCCAGGCTTTTTAGTGTTGGTGGGGGATTGTGGAGTCCCAGGCCCATGGGAGGAGAGGAGATTGCCTAGCTGGCAGATGGAGATTGCCAAGCTGGCAGCATTGTACCTTATCTCAGCTCCCTGCATTTCCCAGTGCTTTACCAGTGTCACAGTGGGAGTGGGACCATGCTCTTCCCCCAGAGCAGTGGGGCTTTCTTAGAAATAACATTTTTTTCAGGTGCTGCAGCCAGTTCAGTGCTATGCATGTGTGCAGTCACCAAAGGTGCGCCTTTCCCCTTCTAGCTGCAAAGTTTTCACTCAGCTCTGGAATGCAGAAGCTGGGCTATCACTGCTGTTCCTCCACCCACCCCCCTCCCCTTCTCCACCAATGAATTCAGGTGCAGGGAAAAGAGAGGACATGCAACAGCTGTGATGCTCAGCTCTTGAGCTCAGAGTTTTCATACACCTCCAGAGCCCAGGGGCTGAGCACTGCTGCTGGTGCTCACCCCCTCTTTTCCCTGCTGCTGAATTCAGTGGAAGAGAATGGGGAGTCAAACAGCAGCAACACTCAGGTCTTGCACACCAGGGTAGAGACAGAAGTTACACATAAACTGGTTTAAGTCATCAGAAACTTGTTTAAACCTGTAATAGAACAGAAGTTCAATACACACAAACCAGTTTCAAAATGGCTGAAACTGGTTTAAGATAAACTTAGCTGAATGTAGTATCAGACTTAACTGATTTGGGTCAAACCAGTTTATGAAACTTCTGTCCCAGACCCAGAACTGCTTGAAAGCTCTGATCTTACTGGTGTGTCAGTGTAGGTGAGCACTGCTGCTGTTCATACCCTTCTTTCCCCCAGTGTTCAGTTCAGCTGTAGGGGAGAAGAGGAAAATGGAGGCACAAGCATCTATCGTGTTTGCTTTAGCTTTGTGGGCCACATCTAGCCTGCAGGCCAGAGACTGAGAACCCCTGCTCTGAGCTTGTGCATCTCCTTTGTGTTGTGTATCACCCACTACTTAATCTTTGCTCTCCCCCCTCCCCCCACAGTGCTACATACCTGCAGGTACCAGGCTGCCTATGATATTCTCACACCTGGAGGCCTGTAGTATAGATTCCCAGAAATGTGCAAGGAACCTGATCCAGGTCCTGGGCAATTTGTCCATCATATCATGCTTTGTTATATAATTGATTGGGCTGATTTCTTCTTGTAGACAATTCATGATATTGTCTTTACACAATCAGTTTTCATCCAATAAGGCAATCACATTAAATTATACAACATAAAATAGAGTTTTGCACCTGCCTTTTCTCACATGTGATATAGATTAGTGGTTCCGAAGCTTGGGGTTGTGACCGCAATTAGGGTTGTAACAATAAAAAATGGGGTCATGCACTCCCAGGGAGAGAGGAATGGGGGTGTGTGTGCCCCCTAGATCTGTGCATGAGGAAGGGCTGGAGGCAGGTTGCCCACTGCAGGCTTAGGACCCCTCTACCCTGCTGCCCTCTCCCCCGAGCCTCCACAGCAGAGCGTGGTGGGGAGACTTGGTGCTGCTGCTGGGAGCTCCGTGCCAGTCATGCTGCCATGGTGACACACCTCCTGCCTGCCTGGCAGCAGCAGGGGACAAAACTCCTCCCCATGGAAGTATGGCCAGCATAGGGTGGCCAGCATAGGGCTCCCAGCAGTAGCACCAAGAATCCCCAACTTCCTTCACTGGGTCCTGCTCACTGGGCCATGGAGGCCCCAAAGGGAGGGCAGCAGGACCTCCAAAATAAGGATCTTGGAGTCATCATTGACTCCAAGATGAACATGGGTCGGCAGTGTGGGGAAGCAGTCAGGAAGGCCAACCGTACCTTGTCATGCATCCACAGATGCATCTCAAGCAGGTCCAAGGAGGTGATCCTCCCCCTCTATGCAGCCCTGGTCAGGCTGCAGCTGGAGTATTGCGTCCAGTTCTGGGCGCCGCACTTCAAGAGGGATGTGGACAACATGGAGAGGGTCCAGAGGCGGGCCACTCGTATGATCAGGGGGCAGCAGGGCAGGCCTTATGAGGAGAGGCTACGGGACCTGAACCTGTTCAGCCTCCAGAAGAGAAGGCTGAGGGGGGATCTAGTGGCCTGTTACAAACTAGTCAGGGGGGATCAGCAGGCACTGGGGAAGTCCCTGTTCCTCCAAGCACTGCCAGGAGTGACCAGAAATAATGGTCACAAGCTGGCAGAGGGTAGATTTAGGCTAGATATCAGGAGGCGCTACTTCATGGTCAGGGCAGCTAGGGTCTGGAACCAACTTCCAAGAGAAGTGGTGCTGGCCCCTACCCTGGGGGTCTTTAAGAGGAGGTTAGATGAACACCTTGGTGGGGTTGTTTGACCCCAGTAATCTTCCCTGCCATGGCAGGGGGTCGGAATAAATGATCTACTCAGGTCCCTTCCGACCCTAGAAACTATGAAACTATAGGACAGGGAGCCCTGAGTCCACAGTGAGCAGCCCATATCCTCCCCCACTATGGGCTCCACTCCAGCCATGCCACCCTTGGGGGGTTTCAGGGCACTAGCCTCCATGCTGCAACAACCACTGCTTCCTGCGGGTGGCAGCCAGGGCTCAGGTGTAGCTGGGGGGCAGGGGTCTGCAAGCCCTGGCACTGGTCCCATAACCCTGGCAATTGGGGACCCCCACTGGCAGGGCTGGGGAGGTCAGGGGGCTGCAGATCAAAAGTGAGGGGCCCTGACCAGGCTGGAGAGGCGGGGG
>NW_017729024.1:93993814-94006962 GCF_001723915.1 Gavialis gangeticus
TGGGGGCAGTGTAGGGGGCCACCTGAGGCCGCTGGGGGTGGCACATGGCCCGGGCTGTGGATGGGGAGTGAGGGACCATTCTGAGGAAATGGAGTCATCTTGAGGAAATGGGGTCATAAATGCTGAGGAAAAGTTTGAGGCGCACTGATATAGAGTATCTGGCCTGTCTGAATTTGGTTTGCTGGTGTCCACTTTGGAATACTGAGACCAGTTACTCTGACTAATTTAGGCAAACATACTTCTCTCTACTGTAATTTTGTTCCTTTGAACTCCTCTTGCCTTACCTTCTGTCTTGTTTCTCTGTTTATTTACTGATCGTGTATCATATAAACAATAGATTGCAAGAGTTCTGGGACAGAGGCTGTCTTTGTGTTATTAGTTTATATGGTACAGCAGGACCCAAAATTGGGTGTGGGGTTCTTAAGCACTACCACAATTGAAATGTATAATTACAATAATATGACCAAAGGGAAATGCATTTCTCCATATAATTATAGAAAGTACAGGAGCTCCTTAGAGTAAATATCTTGAACCCTTGAACCCAAGCCATTACTCAGTATCCAAATGTTCAACTGTATGAATTAGTTTGTGGTAGTGCTCAAAATGTGCTAGGCATTTTCCAAATCATACCTTTGGCTTGCTAAAAAACAAGGCCAAAACCCACTGTTCTCCATGATGAATATGTATAGTACCAAGGCTTCTATCTATGGTCTTTGCTCTAATGAGGCTCCTATATCAGACAGAGGAGTTGTAAAAAATTATCTCACAGAACCAACCAGTCTGTAATTCTAGGGAGCTAGTATTATTCTTAGAAACACGGTGCATTATATTGGTTTTGTTTGTTCCAGCAAAGATTTGTAAAATATAGTAGAGTCCAATATGGGCTGACCAAATGGTATTTTTTACTAGTAAATCCTTTCCTCTTCATTCTATCAAAACACTCTCTGTAAAATAGGTTTTGGCCTCATTTTCCTCTTAAACCAATAGGCAATCAAGCAACTGCATTAAAACCATGTTCATGTCAATGTAAAACCAGCATAACTGCTGTATTTACTCAAATAGAAGAGGACCCTGATTGTAAGACAACCTTCCAATAATTAAATTCTCTATATGGGAAATTTATAAATTTGTTATAATTTTCTAGGTATGGAATCTAATTATTGGAGGTTTGCCTTGAATTTGTCCCCCTCCCACTGCTACTGCAGGGAAAATAAATTGGGGACTGGGGGTGTCAGATAGATCCTTTGCTTCTCCCTTAAATTCTTCCCCCTGAAGCCACTACCCCACCCTCGCCCTCCCCTCCTGTCAGACCCAGCTCTCCCTGAGCACATGGAAGTGAGGAGCAAATCTGAAAACACTGACCATGAAATAGACACAGATGTAATAATTTGCATATAGTACCAAGCAGACCAAGCAGACTTAGGTCATCCAGAACTGATGCATTTTACAATTTTTTGGGTTTTGTTCTGGTGGTTTTTTTGATACAGCTGCAAGTTTTAGCACAGGTAAACACACTTCTGAGCAGCACTGTAGCACCTGTTTATATATAGTACAAGCTATTCATGGTATTAATCCAAAACCAAAGGCTCATGGTTTATCACATAGTTCAGTGGTTCTCAACCTTTGGTACCTTATGTACCACCTGCCAATCAACACAGCAAAAGCAAAACTGGAAGTCCAACTGTGGCACTTATGGTTTCGCTGCTGTGAGTTGAGTCCCATTTTTTCCTTGCAGAACACAGCACGGGGCAAAATAGCCTGCGTGGGGCCCCCTCTCTGTCCCCCAGCATACTGACACTGGTGCACTGGATGCAGCAGGAGAAGTGGTGGGTGGAATTTCCAGCCTGAACAGGCAAAAATGCCTCCAACCTGCTGGGCAGGGGGGCAGGCCAAACTTAAAATGTGGTACCCACGTACCCCCTGCCTGTGTCTCATATACCCCCAGAGGTATGCGTACCACAGGTTGAGAAACACATAGTTCACGGGACTGGGTCCCACTAGAATTGACAGCATTTCAAGCCATGGGGACCCCACAGCTCAACACTTCTCAGTATGTATTCCCACAAAGAATCCATGTGTTAATTATCCCTGACTCATTACTGGAACTGGCTGTTCTTGCCACAAATCCTGGGATGCTTGAAAAATTTATATGCAGATGAGGCTCAGAGCAGCCTTGTCTGGCTTCACTTCATGGAGGATAGGGCCACACTAATTATGTGCTAGGCTGATAGAGGGGGTTACAGAGGGATTCTGGGTGAACATTTGGGGGCCTGTTTCATGATGTTTGCCAGGCATTTAAGGCAAAAAG
Source organism: Gavialis gangeticus (assembly GCF_001723915.1). Taxonomy (NCBI): domain Eukaryota; kingdom Metazoa; phylum Chordata; order Crocodylia; family Gavialidae; genus Gavialis; species Gavialis gangeticus. The sequence continues at coordinate 93,996,123 of NW_017729024.1, forward strand.
AAAGTTGGAAATGAGAAAGAGCAGGGACCAGGATTCCCCCACTGAGATTTGGGATGGACTCAGGAGTGACTCCACCAGGCTTAGGGTCAGGGAGGACAGAGTTAGGGAACTTCTGGAGGGGCTGGACGTGTTCAAATCAGCAGGTCCAGATGCTCTCCACCCCAAGGTGTTGAGGGAATTGGCAGGGGTTATCACGGGGCCCCTGGCACAGCTTTACAAGCACTTGTGGTTCTCTGGCCAGGTGCCAGACAACTGGAAGAGGGCCAATGTGGTCTCCTTCTTCAAAAAAGGGAGGAGGGAGGACCTGGGCAACTATAGGCCAGTTAGTCTTACTTTGATCCTGAGGAAGCTCTTTGAGAAGATTATCAAGGAGCACATCTGTGAAGGGCAAGCAGCGGGGATGATGCTCAGGAGTAGCCAGCATGGTTTCATTAGGGGCAGGTCCTGTCAGACCAACCTGATTGCCTTCTACAATCAGGCCACAAAATCATTGGACGCAGGTGTTGAAGTGGATGTAGTCTTTCTGGATTTCAGGAAGGCCTTTGACACTGTCTCCCACCCCATTCTTATTAAAAACCTAGGCAACTGTGGCATTGATGCCTACACACTCAGATGGATAGCAAATTGGCTGAGGGGCTGTACTCAGAGAGTGGTGGTGGATGGGTCATATTCGACCTAGAGGGATGTAAGCAGTGGACTCCCCCAGGGCTTGGTCCTTGGGCCCACACTGTTCAATTTCTTTATTAGCGCCTTGGATGAGGGGGTGAAAAGCACCCTGTTTAAATTCATGGACGACACCAAGATTTGGGGTGAGGTGGGCACGGTAGAAGGGAGGGACAGGATACAGCTGGACCTGGACAGGTTACAGGGGTGGGCAAATGAGAATAGGATGGGATTCAATACTGACAAGTGCATTGGCCACCAATGCGAGGACACTGTCAGTAGGGCTAACTGTTCTGGGCGCTGCACTTCAGGGGGGATGTGGACAGTATTGAGAGGGTCCCAAGGAGGGCCACTCACATGATCCAGGGACAGCAGGGCAGACCTTATGATGAGAGGCTATGGGACATGAACCTATTCAACCTTCACAAGAGAAGGCTGAGAGGGGACCTGGTAGCCATCTATAAACTTACTAGGGGGGACTAGCAGGGAATGGGAGAGACCTTGTTCCCCTGAGCACCTCCCGGAGTAACAAGAAATATTGGCCATAAGTTCTTAGAGAGTAGATTCAGACTAGACATTAGAAAGCACCACTTCACAGGCAGGGTGGCTAAGATCTGGAACCAACTTCCAAGGGAAGTAGTGCTGGCTTCTACCTCGGGGGTCTTTAAGAGGAGGCTTGACGATTACCTAGCTGGAGTCATTTAAGCCTAATTTTCTCTCCTGCCCAGGGCAGGGGGTCGGACTAGAAGATCTGCAAGGTCCCTTCCGACCCTACATCTATGAATCTATGAAGAAAGGCACAGTTCAGCTGTCAGAGTGAAGAAGAAGTAAACATGCATGCAATGTTGTGGCTCACCATGACTTGAAAAAGTGTTGGTGGTGAACAGGACAGAATTTAATGGATACTACCATATGTTTTATCTGGATGGACTGCACTTATCTGTCTTTGTGGTAGGCTCCTATCAGCATCTCAGTCTTTTGGCACCAAGGGGAGGGTGTCAGAGTTGGCTTTGGCCCTCCTGTGGTGCCAGCTTGGTATTGTAGTACCTCCAGGCTCAGTGCCAGTTCTCTGTGAAGGGAACACCCACCCTTTTTTTTTAATGGCCTACCCAAAAAAAGGTTCTCATTGGCATGTTTTCCCAATGTAGGATGTATGTTTTACTCTCAGTGCTGGCTGCATTTAATCAACTTCGTAGTTGGTTTTCATTACTGCTTTTGGCAATGTATTTAATGAGACTGCCTTGTATGAAATTATAAGAAAAGGGACTCCCCCCCCCCCGCCAACTGGGAGAAAAAAAACCTTGTTTTGTGTTCAGGTAAATACAGTAAGATATGTAGGAGATAATCCTACCCTTTCAGCTTTAACTAAGTCTCTGTCATACTACCTGCTTCAGCACAATGACTTTCTCCACAGTATATGTCAATCTCGTATCCCCCCCAAATATTTTCTGTAATGTAGACTTAATTTTATTCATTACTTAGTTTTAAAGGGTTCTGCATGTTTTATAACAGGACCTGTATTATAATTAAGCTTAAGTTGGCACATGATGCAGTAGTCTTCCCAATACTTTCTGCCCATGAGGAACATTACGATTTTCTTCATATATATACATTTGATGTATTTTATACTGTAATTTTCAAGCCCACAGCAATGTAAAAAATCAGCTTGTCATTAGAATCACGCTGTTTTTCTGTAATAGAAAATAGACCCTTTGAGGCTCTTTGTTAGTATCTCAGAACTTTGCTTGGTGAACATTTTCCTACAGAGTGGGGGAAGGGGAAATTCTTAAAAATGAAGTGAAATCAGTTGCCAGGGCACACAATTCTTGGAGTTCTTATGACTCATAGTCTGTATGTGTTAACTGTAGATTACTTGAGTTTTAATTACTACAGCTGATTTCATCTTAATTTGGGTCCAAACCAACCACAATTGGTATTTATAAAAATTAGCCAATTAGGCTGGCTATATAAATAATCTAAATAAGAAAAATCTTATAGATGTCCACTGGTCTTTCCTCTTACCTGCATGTTATGTTTTTTTTTCAGTTTGGCTGTAGACCATTGTACAATTTAAAGAACTAATTTATAGCTCCAACTACCTTTGGACAAAACAATAACATGTAAATGACTTTTTGGAAGTTGCAAACCTCAACTATTTCCTGTGATTTAGCTCTATTGTTCTCCTTTCAAGAGTGCTAATTTGTGATTTCATTTCTGTAAAGCAAAGTAAAAATAAGTACAGGAACACATTCAGATTTGTTAAGTAGGAGAACATTATGACTTGAGAAAAAAAGAAATCTTCCTCATTAAAACTGAAAAAAAAATTGGAATAACTTAAGTGACTTTGGCTGAGTGCAGCAGATGTTAACATTTTCCACCTAGTTCTACAATGCCAAGTAGCCTAAGTCACTGAATCTAGAGAAATAGGTTCCAAAAATGCCTGGATAGCTATGTATTTGAATCCGACTTTTCATTTAAAAATAAAAGAGTAGTCCTTGGTTTCAGGATATTTCAGAGCCACTGAAACATGTGTGCCTAAATTGCTAATTAAGTTTTATTTTCCCCTTTCCCTTTTATTATCTTAACCCACAACCCAATCTTCATTTCCCTTTACTTCATTTAGGCTTTCTCATGCTGGTACCTACAATGAATAAATTCTCTGGTAGAGTTAGAAATATATTACTCTTGAAAATTACCTGCAGCAAAGTTCCATCAAAATTGCTTATCAATGACAGATGCCCACCCATTATTTTGACTCCCTTCCCTTCCAGGCTCCTAGAGTTTAACATAGAGCCTTCCATGGGCATTGGTACCTACTAGCCAACAAAAAAACATGCCCAACTTGAGTAATTGCACTATTTGAGTTGCTTTCCAGAACTAATAGGTACAGGGCTTCCTCTAAAAGTGGAACCAGATAAGAAATAACACAGTTAACCTTGGTGAACAGCATCTCGATCAATTGTATACATAAATACAATGCAATGATAGCACTTTTGCTAATGATGGGTTCACACTTGTGTGGTTGTTTCATTCCTTTAATTCTTTTCCCCATTAGCAGTCTGTAAGATTCAAATGTTCAGCTGCTTAAATGCCTCTAAACTACTCAGGAAAGCTAATGTTTCAAGAACTGGGTGCCACTTGTCCATAAACAGTGTTGCCAAGTACAGACATGAAAGCCCTATCACATTTTTGTTGAGGATGTCATGCTTGAAAAGTGCACTGCTGGGTGTTTTCACACAGTTCTTCCACACCTAGAGTAGGTAGGGGTGTCTATGTACTGTTGGCTCTTCTCTGGCCACTCTAAATGTTATAGGACGTTTGCATAATAAGTGCAAAACATTTATCAAGTTAGTGCTTTCATTTACAAGGGAACAGGAAACCTGAGGCTTGTTCATAGAGTTGTCTGAGACATTGATCATGATGCACTAACCAACGCAAAGCTCCCATACTGCCCACTCAGGCATCAGATCACCACCATTCATGTGGAGTATGTACATCATGGCCTCTGAACCTGCTTCACTAGCTCATGTGTATGTCAGTGTTTTGGACCCAGGTTCATCCCCTCCTGCTCTTTTTGTCTTACACTCAAGGGAGTGCAGCAAGAGAGTAGTCCACACATACCAGAGATCACAAAAGTTTCAGCTATATGCCACTGATTCGCAAAGATAGCTGGCTGGGGACAGGGTGTGTCATTCAACCACTTGAAGTTTGATATAGAAGCCAGTCACAATCTGTTTCCTCCTTAAAGAGTTAACAACCTTATTGAAAGGCTCACTCAAGTTTGCAAACATACCGGGGAAATCTGGGCCCACTGATTAGCAAACCTAAGTTGAAGTATGGTAGTGACAAAACCTTCCAAAACATGAGGTTTTGCCTATTTTTAATGTGAAACCACATGAAGCACAGTGATTTCTGATTGCTGGGTGTTTTTCATATACAAAAAGTAACCACATACTGTCAGACAGAATTACTTTACTGTATATCAAGACAATAGAAAAAATGTAAGATCTCCAGAGAGAGCAGAATGTGAGTGTGTGCATCTTTTTTTTGTATCAGGGCCAAGCCTGTATCTCAACACAGATTGTATCTCCCTCTACAGCACAGAAGGGGTCTTCTCTCTGTTTAAAGAAGTACAGATAGCAAGGCATGACAGCTACAGCCTCCATATACCAGAGCTTCACCAGACTTTCTTTTATTATTGCCTGGGCTGAATTCAAAGTGAAATCTAGGATGTAAACTCATGTGAAGTGAAACTAAAGAAAATGTTTATACCTTACCAATGTTTTACAGAAACCTCAGGGTTCTGTATGGTTCTGCTTACTGGCAATACATTTGGTTGCAATGTGCTACATTCCCAGGTTCAAAGGGAGTTTTGTATCTTTGTTCCATTGCCAGTATTTCTGCTATATTTTTACATGGCTGCTACATACTCCTCTGCTACTATAGATCAGCAGGATTCTTTGACAGTTGAGGCTGACAAAAATGTATTTTAACATAAATACACTAAGAGACAGATTGATAAATAAATAGGCAGAGTTTTCCTATGCCTGCAGTATTAAAGAAAAACAGTACATGAAATCGTGAGCTGGTATCTCTCGATGACAACCTAATACACAATCACTGAATCAACTTAGTACAGGCAAAGAATTAGAAATGTTGAAGGCTACTAAAAACAGATTCATTTTCTTTCCCCATTACCACCCCCTCCATCCCTATTCCCCACTGAATCAACTTAAAGATATTTCGCACAGGTGTCTGTGTAACAATGATACACTGGGAAAATTCAGTGCTCAGAGATCCCCTCACCCACACTTCCCTCTACTTTGTGGGGTGGTCTAGATCTGTAGTAGTTATGGCTAACTCAAGAAATGCTACGGGCTTTCTCTTAACTCTTTAGGACTGGTTTCCTAACTTAGGGGTGCACTGATAAATCCGTTTCTGGCAATTAGTTTTCTGTTTGGATAAAAAAAAAAAGAAAGAAAAAAAAATCCTGACTCCTGATGCAACCAGACTAAATATTAAGTGACCGCCTTTCCCTTTTTCTTTGGTTTGCATACCAAATACATATCCCACTTTTTCTCTATCAGCTTAAGGTAGGTTGCCCAACTGTAGGCAGGCAATTTAGCTGTCTTGTTGGTGGGTCAGCTTGTTTATTCTTATCCTTTTCCATAACATTATTCTGGACACAGGCAAAGCTTTCCTGCCAGTGTCCTCCTGAAATGTTAAGCAAATCTGTTCCTTACTGTAAAACACATTTTAACAAATAAAATTAAAATCAATATGAATAAAACACAATTCACTTGCAGCTGAAGATGCTGCTTCATTTTGATGCACTATAAAAATATTTTGGGAGGCTGCACTTTTGGCAAATTTATATATATTCATTTGGAACAAAAGATCATTTAAACAACAAAAGAAAAGAAGCTATGGTGCATATAGTCACTGAAAGAGCCCTTGGCTGCAAATTCTCCTCCCTCTTCTCTGTAGAAGCACATGTCTTTGCCTGCTGTTCATCAGCCTTGATTTTGATGGGGTGATTTTTAGTCAGCTGTCTCTATCATTTTGGCACAGACAAAAATCCTTTAAAAAATGTTACACTTCATCAAAGTGTATCATGAGACTTCACGGTCATTATCTCAATGGCCGCTCTGATGTGCTACAATTGGCAGAGACACAGACAGTAGGGGGTGTATTAGAAGAAAGCCAGCGTTTCATGTGGAAAGCTGGCAAGCCTCTCCAAGCTTCTGTCAACAACTCAGCGGTCTGATCCGATGCACTGAGTGCTGATTATGCTCTTGTTTCTGTAGGAAGTAAACAAGAAAATGAATTCCACAGCACAACACAGCCTCTTTGTATCTTCAAAATGGTGTGACTGGAATCAGGCCAGGCTCGTTGAAAGTTTGGCCATTCGTGTCATCAGTGCCCCATACTGATGGAAGCTTTGATTACGGCTTGGATCCAGAAATAAGACCTTTCAGGGACAACCACTCAGCAAATAAAGGCATTGATTGGTTGTTGGGTCAATTTAGCCATAAGGGTACAGAGCAAGGTCCTTTTGAAAAGACTAATGGATTAGCTACACAACCAGTCCCACTGTAGGCCTTATTTCTGAAGTAACTTCATGACTGCTTTCCAGCTTGGCAGCGACTCTCTTCCTCTAAAGCTAGCTTCAGAGCGTTCTTGTTATCAATAGTGCAGCTCAAAGGATTAGACACAAAGAGCTTTACAATTTAATGAAAACAGCTGTTGAAACAACAATTAAGGCAAACAATAGTTTGCATGGAAAACTATTAATTATGCAAAGTTATGCAGAAAGTAGAATACTCTTATTCATAATAGCCTAATGTGAGTGACAGAAAGCTAGACACCTTCTACACTTTTGAGTTAAAGGTGTCAGGAAGTGGTGGTGCTCGTAATAATATTCACCATTTTTTTTTTGTTTTCTTAATGTTTCAGCTTCTAATGGTTTAAAGCCTGTCACTTCTGTGTGCTATGGCTGCAGTAGTAGGAAGTAAAACAATCTAATGCACTAATATTTCATGTTGAGGCAGTGCCAAGGTTTCTGAAGTTGTCTATGATACTCTGATATGAATGATGCTTTATGCAATTAGTGCATTGTATTAACATTTTAATTTTTTTTTCTGTAAATGTGCCTTCATGTATGGCTTCTGCCTACTTATCCATGGGGTCTTCCAGTGTATTTATTTGCTTGCATAGGGATAATGGGACCTACTAGTCCAATTCACCTGCCATGTGGTGGTTCAATTGACATCCCACTCCCATCTCTTGCTCCTCTTGTCTCGCTTAACTAGTTAGCCCAGGGGTGGGCAAAATGCGGCCCGTGGGCCAGATGTGGCCCACCAGGCCATTCTACCCAGCCCGCAGGGCCCCTGAAAAATGTAGAAAATTAATATTTATCTGCCCCTGGCTGCCTGTCATATAGCCCTCGAAGGCTTGCCAAAACTCAGTAAGTGGCCTTCCACTCTAAATAACCCCTGGGTTAGTCTCTCTCTCTCTCCTTGCTCACTGACACCTGGAAGTTCATTGCTTCTATATTTGCAGTTTCCATCCTTGACTAACAGTGCCAAGAATTGACTTATGGTCTTTTGAATACAGTATGTTCCACATCTAGCCTTTTTACAGTACCTTCAGCCTTTACATCAAGAAGTCCCATTTAAAATGTTATTAACTTTGTAGATATAAACACTGTCTTACGCCTCCAATTATGTTTATTTCAAACTGCCAGCTAATTGGCATGCTCTAACACCCTTATTAAGCCAACTTGGAAATATTGCTTCAGAATGCCGTAATTTAACTAATTTCATGCTAGAACTTAATAAGTAGGATCTGACACTTTTTCATATCTTCAGTAATCCACTTGGTGACTGTAACTCCTTTCAGTGACTGGATGAAAGCTTTATTAGTCATAGGGTCCTTGCTCTAAACATGTCACCAGAATTTAGTACAGTATCAGCGCTGAAATGCAATCAATTTCTGACTAAACAGAATTTTTAGTGATGCTTTAGAAAGCGGTTTTGGATATCAACATTAAGAGCTTCCTGCTAAACAGGATTATCATTTTAGTCAAATGTACAGGTTTATTTCTCTGGGAGAATTTAATTTGCTGACAAACCTCCTCTCCCCCTCCCCCCCACTGGGTCAGCTCTTTCTTCAGCTTGTGTAAATGGAGCAATGCCAATTTAGGCCAATTGGAGACCTGGCCTGTTATTTAAATGAATAGCTCTTAATACAAGCTTTAAAAAAAATCTACTCTAATTTTCCCCCTTGGTTTACTAAGTTCATTTTTGATACAGAGTGCTAAAGTACAGAAATAATTTCATTTATGTTGACTGGTACTTTAAAAATGGCTTTTCTGTCACCATTGTGTCTCTAGAAGACTGCAAGTGAGGTTCATTATCATACTTGCTGGCAACAGTCAAATTAATATATATTTGTTTAACAGCTTTAAAATAATTCTAATATGAACAAATGCAAAATCATTTTCACGTGTTAAGTGATATGGAAAATAAGTGCCCCTATACAGCAAGCTGCAATTTATACTTTGCACTAGAGATTATGAAACAGCATAGAAATTTTGAAAGCAATTATTCCAGCTATCCAGATGTGATTTTTCAATCATTTTGGCAATTTTTTAGCAGTTCTTATTCAGTGGTACTCCTCAAAGCTATCGTGCTGGCACAGTGCTTACATCTCTTCATTATTAATTCAGCTCATGGAGCTTAATTGGACAAGGCTAGAGCGAATTTGACAAACATCACAGCAGCAGAAAAAGCAATCACTCTTTCAAGATGAAAATTTGTTTGATGTCTTACTGTGTAACTCATTTACTCTCCTTGGGAGTCATATGACCTGAATGTTAATCAGCCATTGATTGGCTTCTCTCCTTGGACAGTCACATGACCAGAATATTAATGGACTGGCACTTGGTAGCAGCACTGTTAGGCAACCTTGTGATTGGCTGCCAGGTTAAGATAGGGAGATAAGTGGGTGCTTGATGAGCACTTGACAGAACTTCACAGAAAATTAAGGCCCTAAAATAGCATGAGAAAGTCTTGTCAAATCAAGCATGATTATCATTGAATGCTTAAGGAATTCATCATCTGCATGAAATTGATACACTTCAGTACCAGCAGGCCTCGCAGTCAGCAGGGACTCATCAGACTTTTATTTATATGTGTTCACCAAATCACATTAATTCTGAGAGCTAAAACATGCTAAGGATGAAGGTTATTTTCTGTTCAATCTAATTTATCTATGACAATAATCATCACTAATAATATGTCAAATTAGATTGCAGTCATTTTATGCATGCATGCTGATTTGGAAAATAGTGTTAAACCATCCCATAGTAATTAACAATTGGTAAAGGTATGCAAGGCCTCAAGTAATCAGCAACTCTAGATGGAAAATTAAGTTTTATAGAATGGATTTATAGATATATACCCTTATTTAATTCCAAATTTAAATTATACCTTGTAGAAGCGGATGTATTTTTATAATGCTATTAAAGCCAACAATTATTTGGGACTTACATCCCTAATTTATTCTGGGCTAAATCCTGGTCTTGTGGAAACCAATGGGAGTTTTGCCAGTGACTCCACTGGAGCCAAGATATAAGTCTGTATCCTTCAGTATTTCCCAGTTTTTCTCTTGTGAACTTTCTAATATTTTATCTATAGTTTACAGTTTATAGCCTTCATCTTAAAATCTCCTTTATGTAACTAGATATTCATTGTACTAGCATTAAGACTAATGTTGGTATCGTAATTGCATATATTATAGCAATGCACATTACAAAACATCTGCCAAGAGTGTTATTATTTTAATGCATTTCTATCTGCATGTGGGGGATTTTTTAGTGTTCAGGAAAGAAAGATTAGAAATTGTGCAGATTAACCTACCCAGAATTCTTTTTTCTTAGGAGTCATTTAAGCAAAAACTGTTCCTGTTGAAATACCCTTAATAGGAGGTAGGTCCCCCCCGACAGTAGGTTTTTCATGGCTCTGATTGCTTTAATCATACATTTACAGTCTCTTGACTTATAAAGTATTACTGCATTAGAAAATAGTTGTTCTAAACTGTCTGCTCAGTGAGTCTGAAAGATTTGGCTAGTGTGGTTACAAGAATTTGCCCCTCCCCTCCCCCCCCCCAAAATAAAATCACACTTTAGCTTACAGAATTACATTTTCAAAAATAAGAGACAAAAATAATCTGTTGTTTCTTATTTTCCCTACCCTAATCTCTTGTGATCCTGGTACCGCTTCTCTCTCTCTCTCTTTGGAGGCCTTCTTTATTGATTAAATGAATCTGCTCAAAAGGCTGGTTCCCAGGCTCTTTGATCTAATCCGATCTGATCTTATCCGATCGCTTCAGCAGGACATTGGGGAATTAACAATAAGCAGCTTTACCACAAGTGTTTAATAACTCAACACAATCTCCTTATGGCTCCGAGCTGCTCATGTTCTCATCCAGTCAACAGCTCACGGTGTAACAGATTGGACATCCCTCTGAACCTGAGGAATTTTCATGCACTGTGAAACTAATCGCTTCAAGTTCCTTCATAAATCACACAAAGCAGATTTCAGCATCTTAACAAATTGAAAAAAAAAAGGGGGGGGGGGGAAGGGGAATTCATCCACTGAGATAAAGACCACGA
>NW_017729024.1:94006988-94033155 GCF_001723915.1 Gavialis gangeticus
AAAAAAAAAGGGGGGGGGGGGAAGTGGAATTCATCCACTGAGCTAAAGACCACGAAAGGGGTATGAGGGAGGGAGGATAATCTAAATTCTGTCATCTTATTTAATGTGTTTCTCATCTGCTTAACTTTCACAAGCATAAAATAATTGAGGCAGGCTAAACCTTAACAACCCTCCAAGCCCATACTGACCTTATTTTTTTCCCCTCTGTGCGATAGAAACCATGTGGTTTCAACAACAGTCCTCTTATTGTTGTTCCTGTGACAACATTTGAAGTATGCTGGAAGCATACAGTTAAACAGGTGATGTGATTTGGAGTGGCAAGGTATAGCAACTTCCTGTTACGTGGGTCAAACAATGAATAAATGAGCATATGTCCTCAAGAGGGTCCCTGGGCATCGACAGAAGATACAAGCTTACCTTTTGCAATTTAACTGCAATGGCATACTGTATCGTAGGAATGGGGGCAGTGTGAAGTTTACCTAATCTTTATAGTCAATTCTGTGCTAAAACCTTCTAAGGAATATGGTTTCTAAATATTAGAACAATAGAAGTCATGTCCTCAAAGCTGTGAGTGAGTCTCCCCACTGTAGTCTCCGGAAAAGAAAATAAAGACCATAGGAAAAGTGGGAGGGTGTAGGAAGTGCAAGAGGAGATGATCAAGGGGAGGATGTCTCTTCTAAGAGGTAAAGCATAGAACACTTATGCAACATTGTTTAAGGAGCTATTGAAAGGGCTGTACAAAACTTGCTTTGCAGTGTTTTGTTTGCTATTTATTTGGGGCTTGCATGTACCAAGTTTTACATGCATCTGACATCTCAGAAAGAAGGTGTTGAACCCAAGAGAACTAAAACCCTGTGTCACTGATTTAAAACTATGCCTCAGCCTAGGTTTGCCTGAAAGATTGGTGAACTTGGCTTTTGATTAACTTTTGATATTAGAATTTGAAATGAAACAGAAAAGCAGAAAAGGCTGGTGACAGGTTTTGCTAATAACGTACTTAGCAGGTTGTAGAGTCAATAATCTTGGTTATTAATTTAATATCTCTTGTGGACCTCAGATGAGGACAGAGCAGCAAATCAGTTAAAACATCTTGCTACAGCTCCACTGGTATAAACTGTGCCCTAATCTGGACTGCGAGTAGCTGCCATCAGTTGCCTAGTACCTATTCATATAAGCTGAATCAAAGCGGAGGTAGGCATGCTGCATTTTTACTTTAAGAAACTGACACACCTGAATCCTACTATCTCTATGACCCATCTGGGAAAGTTTGACCATTTTATTATGGACTTCGGTTATCTACTGTTGCAAAGTTCTTTGTCAGATTCCTTATCATGATACCATATTTACTCCCATATCACTGGTCCCCTTTCCCTCAGAATCAGCCCTTGTAAGTCGGGGTGCGTCATCTTAAGCAAAAAAACTGATTTTTTCTGTTTCACTGAAATAGAAGCAGGAAGCATAAAATCATTCTTGGTTTATGTGATTCTTGATTTATGATAATGTGATTCTTGGCTCCCACTTATCCCTGGGGCTGCAAGTGGCGGGGCTGCAAGTGGCAGGGCTGGAGTCCTATGTTAACCCTCCCACAGACACTGGTGAGACAGTAGCTTTTGGCTGAACAGCTACTGAGCTGACTGAGGCTGAGTGAGTTGCTATGTGCAGTCTGTAGCATCTTGATGTGGCTTGTGGTGTGGAAACAGCACTTTGTTATTTACAGGAAGTTATATAAAAAACTACTTACAGCAAAGAAGTAACAGGCTTGTAACTGTCCTGGGGCCTAACTTTGTTGTTGCCATACCAGGAAGTTCCTGCTGCCTCATCCATATTTTCTCCTAAGATGCCATACTTCCTGGACACTTAGTGGACACCCTGTGTTTCCAGGAGGACTTATTCTTATATCACAGTTGGCCATAACACTGGTGATGACATTGTTTTAAGATGGCTGAAACAATATGCCAAAACCACATATGCTAAATAATGACCATGGAAGAATCTTTTCTTTCTACAGTCTGCCTTCCAAAAATAAGGTTTGTGTTTTATTTTGGGGTGTGTGATACACAAGGAAATATGGTATCTGTTCAGCATTTACCTGTAAGATATAACCTGTAAATTTCAATGAGCATCAAGGACTATTTCTCCAAGGTACTATATAGATACCTAGTCTTCTCTGGAACTTAAGTAAAAGGTTATTTAAAGGACTGAAACTGTAATTCAAAATACTCTTTTGTTGCTCTTTTACAAGGAGCACTAATAGCTATTCCGCCACAATGAACATATCATGACTTCTAGGTATGCACCAGAAAAAAATTGTTTTGGAACCCAGTGTAATCAAATTATATCAAGGAGGTATTCAAGGCAAAGAATAGTTTCACAATTTGTTTGTAGTGTTGGATAATCATTAAAGCCTTTAAAATAATATCAAGGGACTGCCAAATGTCCTAGAAGCTGACAGTTTGAAAGCCCTTTCAGTATGTGAATGATTTATTTTCATGTCAGGGAATATATTTTGTATTTGGCTCATATCTGTGAGCAGACACTTAAAGGAGTCTCTACTGCTGTTGTATGCTGAGCTGCAAACACCTGTGGTTTCCTCTGCTCAACAGTGTAAGAACACAGCTGGGTGCCTGGGGCAGCTGCCACAACAGAAACATAGGTGACTTCTGGTTGCTGCCGCCACCGCAATTACAATTGTGCAGCAAAAAGGCAAAAGCCTCCCCCCACCCAATTTTGTTGACACCTGTTACCCTGCCCTAATTACACCACTGCTTCTGCCCATTAGGGCTTAGAAAAGATGAATAATATTCTAGGATTTGGAGCCTTTCTTGTATTTTAGCCTGTACAGGTAGCTCTACTATGGAAAACTTGCCTGAGACATGTAAGTTGTAGATAATCTCGGAACGAGTTACATGGCATCCCAAATATTGTGTTTTAGTGATAGATGATGACTGGAAACCAGCACCTTGCAGACACAGAACAGTGTACCTTCATGAATAACTATGGAAAGAGAACCTTCCCTAGTAATAAAGGAGGGTATCCAGGAAGGCCTAGAGTTACAGAGGTGGTGTAACATACAGATGATGAATCCCACTGGATTTTGGGGACTGCAACATCTGTTCTTTAACTTGGACAGCACATAAACATTGATTATAGAAACAAGCTTAAAACTTTTTTCCTCAATACCCCATTTATCTGAAAGATGAAAAAAAGTCCCAAGCTTCTCTTGGAAGCAGGTATTGTATCACTTTAGAATTATGATCCTTGGCCTCCACCTTGCACAGTTATACACTGCATAACATTTCTGAAGTATCAAAGAAGCACAGAGCTTACTTATTTAGCCAAATCTGGATTGTAGCAGTAAGGAGAAAGCCACTGTATTTCAGCTTCAAGCAATATGGAAAAGATTATAAGAGGTTTTTTTAGATATTAATTCTGTCATTTTGTTTCAGTCTACATACTGTGTGATTCACTATCGATGGCTTGCTCCTGATCCTAAAGGATTCCTAAATTAAGAGAAAACTGATATTTCAAATCAACAAGAGCTAAGCTACCTGTTGCAAAAATCAACTTTGCTACCTGTGTGGGAGAGATCTCAGTGCTGTCAACAGCAAAACTATAAAGCTTTACTGACTGGATTTCAAAAAAATAAGAATGGCTGTTCAGTTGGCCTGGGAAAATGTGCAAGATACCAGAGCTGGAGTTCAAATCATTTGGACTTTTTATGTTTTTTTAAAGACCCATGTGCTTCTACTGTAGTATGAAAATAATATTAACAGGAGCAATATAACTTGTGGTAGCCAAAATGAAGACAGGCAGAAAGACCATTTTACTTAAAACACTTTTTGAAGGCTCTCCTTTCTGAATTGAACATCTGCATTTCATTGAGTGTGTTAGTTATTAAGACACAGCAAGAAACTGCCTGCTTGAAATGGGACCAAATATAATCCTAGAAATTATGGTTGGAAGGGACAGGTCATCTAGTCCAACCCCCTGATCAAAGCAGAATCATCCGTAACTATATCATCCCAGCCAAGGCTTTGTCTACCTGGGTCTTTAAAACCTCTGAGGATGGAGATTTCACAACTTCTGTGAGTAACCTGTTCCAGTGTTTTACTACCCTCCTAGTGAGAGAGTTTTTCCTAATATCTAACCTAATTTTCCCTTCCTACAATTTGGCTAGGAATAGAAGTTACACATAAATTAGATTAAGTGATCAAAAACTGGTTTAAACCTGTAACAGAATAGAAGTTGAGTGCATATAAAACAGTTTCAAAATGGCTGAAACTGGTTTAAGAAAAACCTGGTTGAATGTAGTATCAGACTTAACTGATTTAGGTCAAACCAGTTTATAAAATTTCTGTCTCAGACCCCTTCCTGGTTCTAGTTAAATCACAATCCCCTAGCATCCTAGCATTTTGCAGCCCTGGGCTGGGTTGTGTTGTCTTCTCCGGAGAGCAGGGCTGGCTCTGCCCCTCTGCTCCCTAGCTGGAGCAGTGAGGGCTGGTTCACTGGCCCCTTCAGTAAAACCCCAGCTGGGGTCAGGGAGGGGGATTAAACTTCTCTTCCCCAGAGTACAGAGCTGCCCTACTTAGTGCTGGCTGCGATGGTGGACTACAAATCCCAGAGGTACCTGGAAGCAGGAAGAGGATATGATGAGCAACCCTGCAGAGTCCTGCTGCTATGATTGTGGACTGCTGTGATTGTAGACCTCAGGGTCAGCAGGAAGAGGAAGTGAACACACAGGTCCTGCTGGGTACATGCCAAAGAGCTGTGCTTTAGCACTCCCTGTCTTCTGGCTTGAGCCAATGCAGGAATGTGGCTGCATTTCCTGCATCAAAAATGAATGTCTGTTCATTTGCTTATTGGTTCAATCTTTGCAACTTAGACTAACCTGCAAAGACTGACTCAATTCAGCCTCAGGCTTTTTGACTGTCTGTGCTTAGCCTTTGATACCATTGTTACTTGTTCTGTTATCTGCCACTGCTGAGAGCAGTTTAGCTCCATCCTCAGTTCTGGGTGCTGTACTTCAGGAAGAATGTGGAGAAGCTCAAGAGCCATGTGTATGATTAGAGGCCTAGAGATCAGGTCATATGAGGAGAGGCTGGAAGACCTGGGACTGTTCAGCCTGGAAAAGAGAAGAGTCAGAGGGGACTTGGTGGCAGCCTGTAAGTATATCAGGGGAGTACATCAGGCCCTGGGGGAGCAAGCATTCACCAAGGCCTCCCAGGGGAGGACTAGAAATAATGAGCACAAGCTTATTGAAGAATGTTTCAGAGTAGACATAAGAAAAAAGCTTCTTTACGAGTTGAGTACTGAGGGTTTGGAACAGGCTCCCCCCAGAGGTGGTACAATCACCCAACCTGGCAATCCTCAAAAAGTGTCTTGATGCCCATCCTGCTGGGGTCATTGGACCCCAGTGGTCTTTCCTGCCGAAATGCAGGGGGGCTGGACCCAATGATCTGTAGCCTTCCAGCTGCTAAAAATTATGAGCCTATGAAACTCTTTGTAGCCACCTGTAATGCATGAGGCACCAGGGGTTGATATAATGCCCCTGAGTATTCACCTCAACCCTGCCTAGCTCTTGCCCTCACTTCCCAGGGTCCCATCCTGGTTCCTTGCCTGCCACATCTTCTGGTAAAATTGGATGAAGGCAGGCTGCCCTCAGAGGCTGGTGAGCCTAGATGCTGTCTCTCTTTTTCGCATGGTTCACTCCTACTGTGTCCTATGAGCCTTAAGGGCCACAATTGTGGCCTCCTTCTTCCCCTACAGCCATTCCTGTGCCTCACTGAGATCATAATTCTATCAGTTATCTGGCCTCACCTGTTTCTCAGCTTTGTCTAGTCTCTGCCTTCTTGGGCAGCCAGGTTCCTAGGTCCCATTCAATGTGTTCCCTGGCCCAGCCTTATTTCTACCCCCTTGGCTATGTATCTCCCACCCTAACTTCACCTTCTCAGAGTCTACTGTCTGGCCCTCTTTGGGCAGAAAGTCTCTTCTCTCTTTTTTATGGCTTCTGTACCTGCCCTCTAGGGCTCCAGATACCATCCTCTGGGGCTGCAAATATTGCTATCCCCAAGACTGGTGCTCCATGCCCCTTTTCTGTCTTTCTTTCTTCTCTTCCTTTTTCTTTTGCTCTGGGTACCCTTCCCCGGCTCCAGCAGCTCATACCTCATCTGGACCAACTCAAATATCCCACACCTCCCTGACATTTTTGGGACCTCTGAACCTTCCTCTTTCTAATCTCATCTGGTCCATCAGTCGCAATGTGAGAACCCAGAACTATCAGGCAACTATGAGACTTCCCAAATATGTGTTTCTTTAGGTGTGACTTGTGTCCAAACTAAACAAAAAAACTGGACACAGTACTCCAGACATAGCCTCACCAATGTCAAATAAAGGGGAATAATCACTTCCCTTGATCTGCTGGCAACACTCCTACTAATGCAGCTCATTATGCTGTTATCCTTCCTTGCAACGTTGGTACATCGCTGGCTTATATCCAGCTTATTATCCACTGTAACCCCCAGGTCCTTTTCTGCAGAGCTGCTCCTTAGTCAGTCAGCCCCCCGCCTGTACCAGTGCATGGGATGGTTCTGTCCTATGTGCAGGACTTTGCACTTATCCTTATTGAACCTCGTGAGAGTCCTTTTGGCCCAGTCCTCCAATTTGTCTAGGTCACTCTGAATCCTAGCCCTACCTTCCATCGTATCAACTACTTCCCCCAGCTTGGTGTCATCTGCAAATTTGCTGAAGGTGCACACCATTCCATCTTCCAGATCATTGAGCTAGTTTACAAATGCAAACACTGAATTATGTACTGCGCTGAATTATGCAGAGCAATTAAAACATAAATTTGAACATTACTCTCTTTACTTTGCAATATAGAATGCCATGTACTTAGGTATGTTAGAGTCAAAGTAATTGAGATCCACCTGAATCATACCACTGCTTATCAGAATTGTTCCCAGGTCAGCACTGAACATACAAAATTGCAAGATTTGGCTATAGTTCCTTCCCGATTCCCCCTGGTTCTGTCTCTGAGATCAGTCAGCTTTCCAGTGATGAGATCTAGGACTGCATTCAGGTGCTTCCACAGTAGAAGTATGCAAATTCTCTCACCTTCTGTGAGAAAGGTATCATATCTGTATGGGAGTGACTATGTTTATGAGCTAGAGCAAGGCTAGTATGGCTCTATGTAATGTTTTCAGCATGCCCATTTCTAATGTTTGTATAGATTTTTTAGAAGTATTTCTGCACCTAATGATAATGAGATCAGTGAGATCAATAAAGAGAGATCAGTGAGGATTACCTAATTGAAAATCCCACTGGGTACCAATCTCTATCTCTAGGTACCCCAAAACCTTTAAAAACTTGCCCTAGGTGTGTAGAAAAGCTTGGGTATCATCCAACATAGACGAATGCTCATGCAGCAAAAACTGTGTATCCTTCTTCTTCCTCAACCCAATTCCTAAGTGTTTATCAAACATTACAAATTCATGGCTCTCTGATCTAAATCTATACAGTGACATTCAAGGATATGGAGCCATTAGACTAACATGTAAACATGTTCCCAACATCAAACAGTGCAAAAAACACTCTTTTCCCCCGTTGAGCAGGGAAGTACATTCTTTCCTAGGAGGTTCCAGCCATTCAAATGTAAAAAAAAAGTTACACTATTTAAGAGAGAGAGGGAGAGAGAGAAAGACCTAAAGTAACAATTTGGAAAAGAGGCCTATAAAATAAAAGTGCATCATGTTTTTGTATACTTAGCATCTGGCCAAACTGAACCATTAAACAGGGATCTTGTTTCACAAAGTCTGCAAACTGTTTAACCACAAACCCACTACATTAAGAATGTCATGCCAACCAAAATATATCAAAATTAGTAGTGCTCAATAAAATCTCTAGACCAAATTAACTATAATTCATGATTAGAGCACTCTTCCGGAAGTTGAGGAAAATACGTATTAACTTTCTTAAACAGAGGGAAAGGCTGTCAGCATCAATCTGTTTGTCAAAAATAGGGACAGATTTTCCATCTCCAGCTTCCTTTGTACAAAAATGAAGTTTGTTTCCTATCTATGGAGGCTTTTTACCATCTTTAATTTTCCCAGAGCCTGATGAGCATTTGAGCCCAAAAGCTTGCAGTAAAAGATTTTTTTTTTTGCAATGTTCTACTTGGTCTAATAAAATGTATCATTTCTGAACCAAAAGTTCTAGATTTTTGCATTTCAAAAATAGTCTAAATTCAACATAGTGCTTATCAAATCAGTACAAAGAAAAGGTCTAGCCATGCAGTTTCTTTATCAAGCAAGTTGTTCTGACTTATTTAATTAGTCTGGTAAGTTTTAGTGGATCTAGTTGTGCGAGTCAAGATTACTAATGTGAGTAAGGCTATCTATTTATTATTGGGTCAAATAACCTATCTCACAGCATCTGATGGAAGTAAGCTGTTGCTTACTAAAGGTTATTCCTCTCTGGATTACTTGTAGTGGTGGTTCTCAACCTTTTTGGATTTGAGCTACCTCTCACAGGACTTGAGGCACCTTTCCCATAAAATTGTGAATTAAGTGGTACCCCATTTAAAAACTAATTTATACATAACAGTGCTTCTTCCTTGCAGAAGGGTCAGACAGTGTGTGGGGAAAGGAACAACCTGTGCTTATCTGCTTGCATCTCATGGTACCCTTCAAAGTATCTTGTGGCATCCTGGTTCAGAATCACTGATTTATAGGATACCATTCTGCCTGACTTCAGACTGATACAGTTAACAGCATCTCTCTGGATGCATCTACACAACACACATTACTGTGCAGTTGCCTAATTTACTGTGCAGTAAGTGCATGCATCTACATATGTGTGCTTACTGCACAGTAAATTCCCTTAATAACACTTAAATTTACTACCTGCACAATTAGTTAACGTGCAGTAATGCACATATAAATGCAACCAAGCAGGGTGTGCCCAGCCCCAGGGCTGCAGCTTAGGAGCCTCTTCTGCTCCCGGGCTGGATTACCTCACTGGCAGCCCCGGTCTGCAAGCTATAAAAGCCAGCAGCCATCATATGTACTGCCCACCCAGCCAGCACTGATGTGAGTGAATATCCCGCAGTGGTCTATGATGGCCTGCAGAACCACAGAGAGGAACCCCCTGTGGCCACAATAGGAATGGTCTCCATGGGGAAGGTAGGTCACTGGGATGTGGGTGCCATCCAGGGCCCCAATACACTGGGGGAACCCCAGTGCACAGAACCCTGCCAGTACTGTCTGGAGGTCATGGTCATGGAGGATGGTGTCCAACACCATGTCCTGGAGAGCACCACACACTTCCAAGACAGCCTTCCTGGTGGTGGCCTTGCTCACACCGAACAAGTGCCCCACATCCCAGAGGCTGATGGGAGTGGCCAGCTTGAGCAGTGCTGGGACCAGGCAGGTGTTGGTGGGGAGGGCCAGTTGCCCGCCAGTGTCCTGGCAATTCAGGTGGGACTGGAGCTGGTGGAGCAGGTCCGCAAAGGTGGCTTAGGTCATCTGAAAAGCATGCACCTGCTGCTGATCATCTCAAGTCTGCAGCACCAGGTGCTGCCACTGGTGCTGCCTGGCATGGTGGGCCCAGAATTGGCAGGGCTGGAAACCCAGGAGGGTGATGGCAGTCCCGGCAATGGCCTCCTGGAGACCCTCATCAGCGTGCAGTGGAGCCCTGGCAGGGCATGCAGCAGGTAGGCAGGCAGTTACTGCATGTGGGGGAGCCGGGCGGGGTGAACTGGCCCTGGGCCAAGCAAAGGTGAGTACGGAAGGCCAGCAGGGTGACAGAGGAGGCCAGCAGGATCAGGAGAACCCTGTTCGTCAATGCCACGGCCAGAAGCTGGGGCAGCCATAGTGCAGGGAAGCAGAGGGGGCACAAACCTAGCTGCCACATGCTGCCTCTATGCATGCCACGCTGCTCTTCTATGCCCAGGAATGGCTGTCCAGACAGCGCGGAGTGGAGCTGGGTTTTAAAGATGGTGGCCAGGTGCTGGCAGCTGGGGCCAGAGCCTGCAGTTCTACTTGGTGGCCACAGGGGTGCATGGCAAGGCTGGAAGGACCTCGCAGCAAATTTTCTGCAAGGCCTCTGCATGTGTAGATGCCTAGTCAAAATCATTTACTGCATAGCAGCTTACTGCATAGTAAATCTAGTCATGACTAAAGGCACATATAGATGTGCCCTCTGTCTCCTATTAATGATGTTATTGTAGAATTTTAGGGGAGAGGGCCAGGGAATGAGTAATTCTCTTTGCATGAAAATGTTTACATGGATGGCAGAAAACCTATTAAGACAGCACTAAGACAGGATCCAGGTAATTTTCCTGTCTGGGGCTTACTTTAGAACAGGGGTGGGAAAAATATGGCCCATGGACTGGATCCTGCCTGCCAGCTGATTGCATCTGTCCCACAGTTGCCCCCATGGTGCCCTGCCTGAGGGCCTGAGGTTGAGCCCCACCTGCTCCCACCCAGGGCAGCCTGTGCTGCATTCCTGCACCCACCCCACAGCCACTGACAGCACAGTCCTAGCCCTGGCCTCAGCTAGAACACACAGTTTCCAGGTGAATCTGTTGTCCAATCACTTGGATGCCTGCAGGTGGCTACTCATTGCACCGGGCAGCCAAGTGGATGAAAAGTAGCTTATCCCTGGGGCTGGAGCCCTGTACACTGGGGCCGGAGCTGCTCAGCTGCAGCTTCCAAACCTGCCTGGCTGTGGTGTGCTGCCCAGCACCTGTCCCCATGGCTGTTGCCACTTTGCCATGCTACCTCCTGCCTGGAGGAATGCAGCAAGGGCAGGAGGAGGAGGAGCCACTGGAGGTTGGGAGAGATGAGCAGTACCCAAGCAGCTGCAGTAGCAGCACTGTGCATGCTGGCCAGGAATGGGGTCGGGGCCAGGGCGGTGTCATTGGTGGGTTCAGGGCAGATGGGGCTCAGCCCCGTTAGGAGCACCATGCCGGGGGGCAGACAATACCAGCACCTGAACTGCACTGCACTGTCTGGGGGAGCTCTGTTGTATGCACCCCTGCCCCACCCTGTCTCCCTTCCCCTACTCCCGGCCAGCTCCCACGACTTAGTGAGTGGCTTGGCCCCCCCACCACACAAACCTCTCATAAACAATATACAAGAATGAGATTTTATTTTGAGCTAATGCAATTGCCTCTATATTGCACGCTACTCAAAAAAAAATCAGGACCACAAATATTTTTGGAAATAAAATTGAAATGTGTTATAGTATATGTTTGATTGTTAGTATATGCTTTGTTTTTTTCTATAATTTGTTAAAATATCTTCTAAAATATTTTGTAGGTGTAGGCCTTGACAACTCACCAAAACTCATTAAATGGCCCTCCAGCCAAAATAATTCCCCATCCCTGCATTAGAAACTAATGATGTACCTTTTAAAAATCAAACTTATGAACACAAATATTGATACTTTCTCACATAAAAAATATACATATTCATGGTTTAGGGCACACTTATTTTTAAATTGTTAAGCAAAAATCAAAAGAGTTAAGTCATAGATCTTCTAATACATTAAAATATAATGCATTTGATTCTGATAAAAAAGATATGAATATATCTGATTTCATCACTTTTCAGTAATTGCTCCTGTGTGAAACGCCATGGGCTTCATGTAAAATATCCTCTATTTTTCTTTAATACATTCCAGTTTCTCTGTGTCTTCACTCCCACAAAACAATCTTATTCAAAAATATTATTTTGCAGTAAACTGGACTTTATCAGTCTAGTTCAAGGATGTCTGTCTTTTACCTCAACTGTAATGAATAGAAAGATGTATTATATGAAGTGCTCTATCTGCCTTTCCGTGGCCTGGTTCAGAAATGTATTAAAACAGTAGCAATGTCCTCATTGGGAAAGGAAATATCTCTCATTACATAGTTCCTTAAAAAGTTATTAGTCTTGGGAGTCAGGTATCTGACCTACATACATAAGCTAGGTGGAAAAAATGGTTAACAACAACTTGTAATAGAAAGGCTTGTTAAATATACTCTTCAAAAAGCTGTTCCATGTTCTATCACAGTAATCAAAGTTGTAGTGTCAGACCAAGTTCTTGATTTTCTCTCCTTAGTTTTATGTATCATTGCATGCCCAATAATAAATTCATGGATTATAAAATAAGATTACTGCTTTCTTAAACAAACTGGCATTTCATGTATTAACCATCATATTTGTGCTGCCTACCCAAACATTTGGAAATGGCATACATTGTAGGTGTTTACACTTTAAAAATAATGACAGAAAAATGTATGGGCCTGATCCAATCAGTCTACTTCTTTGAAGATCTATTATTCACGTGAGTAGCCCCACAGAAGGCAAAGATTCAGAGGCTACTAGATGCATACACAGTATTTGCATGTACAGTATAAGATATAGTATTAATACTTAGTTCCCACGTAGCACTTCACATCTTTAAAGTGGTCTAGTAACTGTAACTACTTAATCGTTACAGATACCTGTGAAATATGGAGCATTATTCCATGTCACAGATGGAGAAACAGATATACAGAAAGTTACAGTGGGCACGTCTACACGAGACCCTAAATGCAGAGAAGACTAATTCTACTGTGCATTAGCATGTTATGGCAAAAGCTGTGCTATTGCACTAATGCTCAGTAAAATTAGTCTACTGCACATTAACATCACTAAAAAGGTGTACGCCAGCACTACTGTGTAGTAGTGCCAGTTACTGAGCATTCAGTTAGTACCTATTATTACAAGTACTAAACTTAATGTGTAATAACTACAGCACATTTATGCATGTGTAGATGTGCCCAGTGAGTACAAGATAAAACAACAGGACAGTGGTGGAACCAGGGTTAGAATTTACGGTTTTGGCACTATATTTAGTCAACCATGCTGCCTCTCATATATGCTGTAAGACAAAATAATGAGGAGAGAAGGCTGACAAAGCATCTTGTGGATGCGAAAGCTTGACAAAAGATAATGGTCAGTTTGTAGGTTATTTGTCATGTCTTTTGCAAGGGAAGTGATGAAAGGATTCTGAAGGAGCTCAAGACTGCCACCTAGGACAGGGCAGGATACGTTTTCTTTTCCCTATCCCAGGAGGATTTTCAAGATTGAAATTATTTCCTATCCTGGACTGAGAGGAAAAATTGAAACATTGAAAAATCACAAACCAAAAATTTGAAAAAAAAAATCAGGTTAATTCAAGTATTTTATTTACATGTTTTATATAGATAAATATCTATATCTTTTGTGTCCATTAATTTCTTTTATGTTAAACTTCAAAACAAACATATTTTCTACAAGAAATCTTCATGGTCAGAAGGGAAATATCATTATGGAAAGCAAGTTTATGGAGAGCAATTGGTCCTATATTTCTATTCTGGTCCTCCTTAATGTCCAGCAGGGCTTCAGTGAAGGGTTTTTCACCAGTGGGAGACTGGTACAGAGCCACCACTCTTTACCTACACCTGCTTGCAATTATTGTTGAATTTCTGTGCGGTCCTTGCAAAGTTGGTAAAACTCCTTTGGATCTTGTGAAGTTTATATATCTGCAGGCATATCCTATAACATATCTAAATCTCATAAACAAAATTGCTTTCTTTCAGAAACATTAAAATTATGTAGCCATAGTTTGTAGAATTTGTAGACTGTATTCCAAATAAATTAGTTAAAAACACAGGATATTTTTATACACTGTTGCAATATATTTTATGAATACATTTAATTTAAGTAGACTAGAATTCCTATAATTATAGCATGTATAACTAAGTTAAGATATTAAACCAAATAAGTCCTGTGCAGGGCAGTTTAAAGCTTTGTGGACATATCTGGTAAAATCTTCACTTCATGGAAATTATAAACTGCAGATTTAGTAAACAGGAGTTTTAAATACTGTAAACCCAAGTCTCTCTGTCAACTTGGCACATTGGTTTATCTTAATTAGCAGCAAGGTCCATTGACTATCCTGTCCTCAGTGCAGTAATATAGCAGAAGTTCAGACAGTGCTCAAACATGTTTCATCTCTGCATTATCCTCTGTACTAAACAAAATAAAATTAAAATGAGATACATTTCCTAAGAAAGATCTTTCAACATTTTTATAAAGAAATCAAGATGCCTTTTATTTAGAATTTAGAGTATCATTGCTTGCCATAAATGATGTATATAATTTAAAAGAATGGCCAACAGGATACAATGATCAAGACAAACTGAAAATGTGAGACACCCACTGTAGGTTCATCCCACAGCATACAAATATCTGAAATCACCCAGGATCATCAGCACCCAACCTCTCAATGCCACACTCAGGGAGACATGATTAGATATGTGGAATGAGAGGCCAAAAAATATATCCGGCAGTGAAAAAATGTACATCCCAGCAGCCAAGTCCTTACTACCAGGGGCTGACAAACCATGGCAAACATGGCAAGATCTCAGCTGCCTACAGACCAGGCTTGGATGTTCCAAGAAACTAATGAAGAAGTGAGACTATACCAGTGATTCAACCACCCATGACAGCGGCAGAGTCTCAGACTATGCAACACCTGCTGCAAGGCCTGCTCCTTGAAGGTGCAGGTACAATGAAAGATCTTGCAAAGTACAATAAATGATCACAAGCAATAAAATGGTCAAATGTGGTGTAGAGACACGAGAAGAAGAACATTTGAAAGAGGCCTCCATTATGTATTCTGGCATTCAAAACTCATCCTTATTGAGCAGCTGTTTTCATTCATGTTCCACCAAAGAGGTAAAACTGCCATAGTGAGTAACTTTCACTTATTCACCCTCAGTCCCTAAATATCTAGAAAGTTGAAGGAATTCAGGGAGGTAAATTAATACTTATTGCATGGAGTTATTTTCTGTGGCATGGTTATTCTTACTGGGAAACATCCTATGTTAATTTTAATTTTAATTGGAAAAGTGATTGCATCTATCAGCTTTATGGCTATTTCCTGGATGTTCTTATTGCTTTTTGCTGGGTGCCATCATTCCCTAATTCATCATCTAGCTACAACCTCATGATCACCTAAACCTTAATTCAAGTATTCCAAACTCTTGATTTGTGAAAAGGAGTCCCACTTAAGTAACTGGCATGACTTATGCACTGGCTGAATCCAGGTAGTTATGTAAAGATTAAGTTTCTCAGGAATCCATAGATACTACAGTGTTTTAAATTCCAATTGTTGTCACATTACTCCAGTTTAATAACTTACGGTATTTTTACAGGTTGGGATCACTGCAGTTTAAAAGACATTTCTGTTTGTGATGCACTAGAAAATAGAAGTCAGCTCACTCTTTTAGGTATGTTGTGCTTTGCATTGTAGTAGGAGTAAAATAGGACCAAAATCTTATTTCAGAGCCAAGGTGACAAAACACAAGCAACTGTTTTTACTGGCTTTTTCTCCATCTATTTCACTATCACTAGTGATGGCAGGAGTGGTTATAATGGTAATGAAGACCGGGCAAAGACATTTTTATCATCAAGTTGCCAAACAATGCTGCCCAGTGTCGGTGCACATGGCACCTTACCAGACATGTTGGTGAACCCCAGTGTTATGCATTCAGTATCATTCCAGTAAGGCTGCACTAATGGTAATAAGTGCACTGGGGAAAGCCACTTCAATGTGTGTCATGGCTATTCTTGGGACTGTGCCAATACAACACATCTCCTGATCACCTTAGTTAAGACCATGCCTCCTGTCTGCAGCCATCCAATTTTTGTCAGATTGGGGGTTTTGTGCTTTCTGCTCACCTTGAATATGCTTTCTGTGGCCAAAATCTCTGAAGCAGACTTTGCTGGCTTTCAGGTCATGAAATGAATCAGGCTATTTATAATAGGAATAAGAGAGTTATGTGTGATGCTTCAAATATTTTCACCAGTGTCTTCACAAAATATTCTGGCTCATCTCTTGGTACACGTGTCTTTGAGATGTCAGCAATCAGCCAAATGCTGAAGACTTGGCCATGGCAACTTTGGTTAGTTAATTGGTCAGCATGTGTTTCCACTATGCATGCTATTGGCTTAATTAGGTTTAATTAGCAAGTGTTTATGTCTGTTGTAGGGGATAGTGGATATCTACTGAAGGCTTATTTATTGGCACCATATGGCAATATGGTAAATGATTGCCAAAATAACTGTAATGAAGCATATAAGAGAACTTGCTTAGTTCTACAACAGACTTTTGGAATATTAAAAATGTTTTTCAGATGGCTACATAATACAGGAGGTGCCCCTTAGTTCATTCCCTGCAAAATCTTCCAGGTGCTTCTTGATATACATTATGGCTACATGCACAAAGAAAAAAATATTATCCATATTAAAATAAACTAAACAATTTATGGACAGTAGGCAAGACCTGAGATGTACTAAAATCAGGAAAGTCTTGTTAATAATAATAATACCATTATAGCTATTATTTAATCTATTGTCCCATGTTGTAATATGTTTACTTCCCACGCACATGTAAAAGATTTATATTTGAAATTACACTGACACTTAGATTTAAAACTCAAATAATGGGAGTTCAAATGCATGCAATAGCTCACAATTGGAACTGTACCTATATCCATGTAAGTTATCCCTGGAAAATAACTCTAGTTTATAAATATGTTACCAAAACCTGAAGTATTCAGGAGAATAAAGTCAAAATGAATCTAATACCACCTCACAAAATACCAGATACCAATGTAAGCAAATACGGATTTCACAATGTCTTTAATTGCATTCTCTGGGAAAACTACCAAATTCAGAACAAGGAAATAGTTTTTTGTCCTTAAAGTTAAGCTTCTGATGCAATATCCTTTGGGGGTTTAGTTTTTCTGTCTCAGTTTTAGTTAAGACTCTGTTGATAGTTTTAATAATCTATTATATTATTATTATTATTATTATACATAGGTTGGGTAGCTGCGAAAAACATCGGTTGGGTAGTCTTTTTGATATCTGTGAATTTTTGCCACACAGTATGTGCTATGGGATGGTCTGTTCCTTTAAGCAGGAACAGTCAGCCGTGTTTAGAAATCTGAGGTGTTAAGGCAGTTGGGTATGGGAACTTTAAAAGCTCCCATAATTGCAAGCAAAAGGAAGAGGAAGTAAGATGGGAAAATAACAAGGTGTGCTGTGACTAGAGCAGAAGGAGGCTCCAGTCCTAATGTCCAGAACAGGGCAGAGGGTTTTTTTAAATTATTATTCAAAAGACTAAACTTTGTTTTAGACTGCTGGCTGAGTAGCTCCTTGGGGAAGGGATTCCCCTGCAAAGCCAGCAGGCTAAGCAACCTGCTCATGCCATGTCTTTGCAGATCAGCCTAGGAAAAAGAATCATTATTTTTTTTCTTCACTTCAGAGAGCACAACAGGGTTAACTGGCTTCTCAGGAACTCTTTTTCCATGTGGAAATTTCCCAAGTGGTGCAGAGCTTCATTGTGACATGATCTCTTGGCCCACACATCTGTAGAGTCTCCTCCATCTAAGACTAATGGAGCTTCCTGTAAGGATTTGGCCAGGACAAAGGTGGCTGGGCCTGCAGATAAGCCACTGGAGAAGCTAGGGGATCAGCAAGGTGGGAGGGCCAATTACCAGGGCATCAGGCCAGGGTCTGGGCCTAAGGGGCTGAGAATCACAGAGCCCAAGTTCCAGGAAAGCCAAGAAATGAAATCCAAGAGGCATACCCCACGAAGCAAGCTGAGATCCGAAACCAGGGGTCAGGGAGTTGGTGCCTAATTCCAAGGGAGATCTGAAGTCAGCTTCAAGAAAAGCCAAAGCTGAGTCAGGAACCAGAAGAAGCAGTAAACATGAGGCTGTGCCAAGGTGCGCCTGCAGCCTGAGGATACAGTGCTTAAATGGGGTGAGTGGCACATTTCTAAGTTAATCCTGTTGCAGAAAACTGGAAAGTCTCCTTAGCCAGGGATCAAGGGCAGGTGTGATAGCTCAAGTGTTTGGCCCAGCTAGGTGTGCTTGATCAGAGGCCTCAGCACTTCCTTTTTTTAGCTCAGGAAGTAGAGACTTAGAACCAGGGCTCTGGGCTTCGTCCCAGCTGACAGCAACCTCTCCCTGAGGCACAGAATTGTGAAAAAAGGGTGTAGGGATTAGTCTGATTTCAGTTATGTCCACAAATTAGAGATTGGAAGGTATGTGTTAAGCTCAGGTTAAAACTGGGTGAATAACATTTTTTACTTAAACTTTATACCCTGTGTAGTTCTTGCTTTCATAAAGCTCTATTGGTAGTTGTTTATCTAGCAGTTAGCATACTATGCTAAGTATTTTATATGGAAGCTGACCATACTCCATACTGCATGTTCAAACATTGTATTAAAAATTATTGACAACAATAATCAGTTCAGATAGCTCATTTCTTGTCAGTAGTGCTATGAATTTGGTGGCTGTGGATATTCCTAGCTCTAATTTGGAAATTTGCATCTTAGATATGACATTGCATCTTGCAAGTACAGCAAAAGCTCTGTTATATGGCACCCATGGGGAATGGGGGTGCTGGATAACCAAATATGCTAGTTACCTGAGAAGCGCGAATGGGCATCTTTGCCTGTTCGGGCTGTTGCCCCTCCCGCTGCATCTGGTGCACCACCGCTCCTCCCTGGCGTCAGTGTGCCGGGGGACAGCGAGGGGGGCCCCCACGCAGGCTGCTTTGCCCTGGGCTGTGGTCCAAAGTCGGCCAAAGTGCAACTCAGCAAAACCAGAACTGAGACTTCCGGTTTTGCTTTTGCATTAATAAAGTGCTAGATTACGTGGCTTTTACTGTACATTTTCCTAACATTTGTTTTCAGTCTTTTCTTTAAATGTCTGTGGTTTTACTTTTAGGTAGCATATTTTGTTTTCTGTCCCATTCAAAGAACTGCTCTTTGACTCTTTCCTTTTCAGTATATAGAATTTTCCAGTTAGTTTTCCCTAAAAAGTAGTTCTTCAAGAAGTTTTCTTGTGCAAAAACGGACACTGTTCAGTAGCATTGTCACTGAAGCATGAAGAAGACAGACTTTAAAGACATCAGGACTTCCAAGGGTTTTGTTATTGTTATTCTACCCACTTAGATAACACTTCTGTGCTGTACTCTTCCCACTCCTCCCCCTAGTCCACCCATAAAAATTGGTCTTACCATTTCTTTTCTGTATAACAGCAAATATAGAATTTATAAAATATAACAGAACAATAAGGGAATGGTACAATGGCTTTACCACCAAGAACATACACACATGCACAAGACACTCAGTGGAAAAACAGTTAAGGGCCTGTTCTTAAATGGCAAGATCTTTCCTTCTTTTTTGATATGTGAACACACAGAAACATATTGTGTCTGCCTTTGATTGGAACTTTTACATGCTGTTGCAAAACTAATAATAAATAATAAACCTGCTTCATTTATGTTACTGTCTTACCCACAAATACTTTCACGGAAATCAGTAGAGCTACATGAAGGACTTGGCTTGACTCAACAAGGGTAAGCTTGGTAGAATTTGACCAAAGATGCATATGATAATCAATTATAATGTAAAGCCATTGTCAATAACTGAGCATTATTTAATAATATAAAGTATTCACGCATCTTGGCAAATCATACAAATTATTTGAATTTTACTTGATATTTATTTTATATTTATTTCATATTTTACATTTTACTTTATAAATTATAATTTATGATTCAAAATATTTACAAAATATGTTAATTCTATATGAAATGCCTTTCATAATTCTATATGAAAGGATTATTTATAGGATTAGTAATTAGAAGCATGCAGTTTTGATACCTATGTCAGTAGCTTGAATATGGGCAAAGATAACCATAGACCAGGAGTTAGTTCCATCTGAGATGTATTTGCTGATTTCTGTGAAAATATCAGCTTAGTCCAATTCTCTACTAAATAATGCCTTATATCCACATATATAAAACTACCAAAAATGCGTGGAAAAGGTAAGACTTTTTCTTTAATGATAATTTATTTTTTTGCTTCAGAACATTATAAGATACTGAGAAAAAAAGAAAGCTTACAAAACTAGGTTTAAAAATGCTGGCAACATATTTTTTAGAGAAAAAGGGAAGAACTATCTTCCATTAATTGAAATGCCATTACTCTCATGCATTGTATGTAGGGCATAGTTGACTTAAAACTATTCTTTAGTGCCTTAGAGCCAATGATTTATGTGAAGTGTTTAAATATCAAGGTCCAGATTTTCCCTCATAGGCCGTGGTCACACAAGCATGGGCATTTGTTTCCCTGGGGACAAGAAGCAGCGGTATACCTTGTAGGTTCCTTGTAGATCATTGAGTCCCGTCCCCCTGATCTAGGCAGGAAAAGGCAACTGGGGTCGAGTGACCCCAGCAAGGTGACTGTCCAGTCTTTCTGAAGATTTCCAGGATAGGTGACTGCACCGCCCTTGGAGGGAGTTTATTCCACAGTCTAGATACCCTGACTGTGAAGGAGTTTTTCCTGGAATTGAGCCTGAAGTGGCCTTCCAGGAGTTTGTATCCATTGCTCCTGGTCATCCTCAGGGGTGCCCTAGTGAACAGGTGTTCACTGAGTTCTTGATGTACTCCCCTGATGTAGTGGTAAGCCGCTACCGAGTCCTCTCTCAGCCTTCTTTTGTGGAGGCTGAAGAGGCCCAAGTCCCTCAGCCTCTCCTCATATGGCTTGTCTTGCAAGTCCCTGATCATACAAGTGGCTCTTCTCTGGACCCTCTCAAGATTTTCCACATCCTTGTTGAAGTGTGGCACCCAGACCTGGATGCAGTACTCCAGCTGCAGTCTCACCAGTGCGGAGTACAGTGGAAGTATCACTTCCTCAGTTTTGCATGAGATGCAATGGTTAATGCATGCCAGCGTGTCGTTTGCCTTGCTGGCCACAGCATTGCATTACCGGCTTATGTTCATGAGATGGTCAATCACTACCCCTAGGTCCCTTTTGGCTGTAGTGCAAGTCAAATTGTCACCAGCCGAGCCTGTAGGTATGTTGGGGATTGCTTGCTCCCAGCTGGAGCACCTTACACTTTTGAGTGTTGAACTTCATCTGGTTCCAGTCCATTCAACTCTCCAGCCTGTCCAGGTCTGCTTGTATCTGCAACCTATCTTCTGGCATGACCACACTCCCCCATAACTTGATATGACCCGCAAACTTGGCCAGCAAGATTTCACACCTACATCCAGATCATTGATAAAGATGTTGAAAAGCACCAGTCCAAGCATGGACCCCTGAGTGGTACTGACATGCTGTCTGGGCTGGGCTCTCTGTTCCACAGCAGAGCTGGTCCCTCCCCTCTGCTCCCTGGGTGGAGCCCCAGCAAAGACTGCAGTTGTCTGCCTGGCTTCCCCTGCTCCCCTCCCCTCACCACTCCCTGCTAAGCAGGGATTCGTCCCTCCCCTTTGCCTTACACAGACACCTCTCAGCATTAGCTAGCATACCACATGCTGGCTACGGTCCATGCTGTGGGAGACAAGACAAAGGCACAGGACTTCCGGTTAGGGCTTTTTGGAACTAATCAACAGGTAGCTGGTAATGACCCTCCGTTCCTTCCTTAGAAAAAGGTGTTTAAGAAGAGTTTGAACTATTAGAGAGAAGCATTTGTTTTCTTTGTTTTCTTAATGAACTGATAAACACTGAGTTAGGGGTGATAAATACTGTGTTATCAGTTGTCTGCTGGGCTGCTCAGGGTGGAGGGGGGGAACCCCCCACAATCAGAGTGTCCTGCCAGGGCCTAGCTATGGAAGAGAAGGAAGGGCTGCTCTAGTGCCCCCTCCCCTCAGCTTGTAGCCTGAGCCACTGCAGGCTGTCAAGTATTTCAGTCACTTGCAGACCTGTAGGACACTGCCTGCCAATTGACTAGAGTGTTACTGATCCTAATTGGTGATCTACAGGCCCACGTTTCACCTGCCATGACTTGATGTTAAAGAAGTTTGTTCATTACCTGTACGTGTAGTTCCATTAGTAGTCTCACCATCGTCCTGCGGGGTCCTACCTTCCTGAGGGCTCGGCCATCCCTACACCTTCGCCCGTTCCACCGGGTTCTGACCAGCCGGGTGTTTTTGCAACATGACCTTGTTTACAATAAAAAAAACCCAACAAAAGACAGGAAAGCAAGACAACAAAGGAGGCACTCTTGGCCTGGGTTATTGTTCCTGCTGTTATTAGCCAAGATCAAAACAAATTGACCTTTGTGAGGTCAGTCCCTCTTTGGTGGCTCTCTCTCTCTCTCTCTGAGCCTCTTGTTGAGGTTGCCATGATTCCTTTTAGTGCATTAAGTCCATCTGTGACACCATCTTATTGGCTTGTGCCACTTTTACATGCTTTACGGTACCGCAAAAATCTATAGTGCCCCTCTATTGGGGTATTATGGTACAATTCTCTCTGCCAGGCTCTGCCAGCTCCCGACATGTAAACAAACAGTTCTGCGCCCCGCCAGGTCAGTAGTCTTGGCTCTAAGCCCCTGCTGTGGGGCTTACTCTCTGCAAGAGTCTCCTACCAGCTCTCCACGTCGCTTTCAGAGATCCCTGCAGCGTGTGTCAGCGTGCTCCTCCTCCTCCTCCTCCTTCCGGTTCTGCGGTCCTCCCTCTTTCCTGTCCCGGGCTCTTCTTTATACCGGCGTAGGAGTTCTCTGCCCCTCCCCTCCCGAAACACCTGGGTAAGGGAGATTTCTGCCGGGCTCCTTGCGACTGTGGACCTGGGGTCGCTGAGCCTTTGTTTAGCCCATGTGCTTTGGAGCATGATGGCTTCTTCTGTCTCTCACACCCATGTGCTTTGGAGCACGGTGGCTCCTTCTCTGTCTCACACAGGCATGTGCCAACATTTCTGGGATGTCTGTGCAGTTACAAACTGGTTTAGCCTAGCTAGGTTAGACTAACCTGCAAAGATTGAATCAATTCAGGCTCAGGCTTTTTGAATGCCTGTCCCTAGCCTTGGTCAGTGTGGCCTGTAGTCCTGAACTGGTTTGATTCTACTCTCAGTGCATCTCAGTAAAGAATGGCATTATGTAAAACAAAAGTATTAAGTTTATCGCAGGAGCATATACTTTCCTACTTCTAATAATAACACAAAATTTAATTTAAGGATTTTTTACACACAAACCTGTTGAAGTTGTTTTTTCTTCCTGTGCCTTTTAAAATCTTTAAAATTCTTGCCTTCATCTTAACACTAAGCACAACATTAAATTAAATAAAAAGTAAACCTGTCATGGTGAAAAGCTACCATCTGGCAATCCTGATGCAATGTAACAGTGGAATACTTTTAGAAGAAACAGCTTATTTAATTTATCAACCATTTGTCTCCTATATCTAACTGTTACTATGTTTTAAAAGTTTTTAATTATTGTCACTTTCTCTAAAAGAATCAGTGACCATTTTACCTTGGGAAAGGGGCTTGTCATAACTCCTGCAAAAATTGAGTGACACATGAATGCTCAATGAAATTTTAAAGATGTTGCCTCTATTCAAAACTCTCCCCGCCTGAGAAAGTTATAAAAATACCTAATATCTGTCAGAAATTCAGTCGCAAGTGTCAGCTTTCTGCCTCAAAGCTGTATTTCCATTTGCCACTCCTCTTCTGAACATGTCATGCAGGGACTAGGCACTTTTGGCTGACATAACCATGATAAACTGACATACAAACAAGAGTGGAGCTAGTGTTGCTCAGTTTCCCTGCTTATTGCCTGGATGACCTCATAATGATACTGTTCAGAATTAGTGTTTATCATGGAAGGTGGATGCCTGCTGTGCATCTGCTGCCTAGAAGTATCACCTCATTTTCTCTAATGTGCAGTGACTTTTAAAAAGTTGTTTTAAATCTTAGGTAGGCAAAATTAAAATTAGGAGGCTATTTCCTTTTTATACTTTGATTCAAATCAAAGCTAAAAATCTCCATAAATTTCTTAACTTTGTTGTTGTTGTAGGCCTAATTATGCTAGTGCAAACCTGTGCAGATGAAAGAAAAAATGTAGAAAAGAATGTGGTGTTCTAGTCATCAGAAATTATAATGCACTGAACTGTCAGAAACACAGGCTGCTATATACATAGTAAAAGCTGATGGCAACAAACAGACGCCTTAGAGGGAGGCTCCTCCAATTGACTGACAAAGCATTGCGAAGTCAGCAAAAGACTAAGTCAAAAGAAGATATGAATTATTTAAAACCAAATCTACTATTCCATTAAGCCTTTCAAGGATAATCCACTAATTAGGTGATACTTAAAAATTTGTACCACTTTGCAATTGGACTTTATAATCCCAGGTCATCTGAACATAATGTGTTTGAATTATTTTGCCTACCCAATTAAGGGGCTTATCCAGCACTCATTCATTATATGCATTTCTGAAATGCCCTTGACTGTAGTATCCAAACACCCTCATGTCATCTAATAAAGGTGTAGGTTCTTATTTTTCCTTCCTGTACAACATCTCATCAGAAAAATCAGGTTTAAACTACATTACAGATTTTTGAAAGTATAATTTTGAGTGCCTAAATGGGCTGCCAACTGTCCATAAATTTACAGAAAGTCCATAAAAATGCACGCTAAAAATGCCAGTCTGTAAAATTAATTAAAGTTTGAGTCATCCATAAAAACACTAAGAACTAGAGCTTGATTGAAGCTCCATAGTTGGAAAGAAGCTGGAGGCAAAGTGATAGGACAGGCAAAGTACAGCAGCACAACCTGGGGCATCTTTACATGTGCTCCAGGGTGGTTGGGGTGGGAGGTGGCTTAAATAAAGCAGCTTGTTCAACAAGTTTTAAAGTGCCCCCACTGCCATTTTGAAGTACAGGGATGCTGAATACACACGACAGAGAGGCTAATGGAGTGTACTAATTAACATGTTCCACCAGACTTGATTATTTGAGTCTGCTTCAATGCATGCTATTTAACATGTGTCAGAGCAGATGTTGGCACATCTATAGGTGCCCCTGGTGTCAAAGCAAAAAAACTTTGCCCTGAAGGGAGCCTTCTGTCTGGGATTTGTAGATCCCTCTGCCCCAACCATGTGTTGCTGCTGCTGCTGCTGCTTGAGTCCTGTCAGCTCTGTGTAACACTTCTAGGTTGCAGGTAGGTTTCTTTGGGGGTGGGGGCATTCTGGGACAGTGGGAATGGAGCTAGCATGGGAAGGCTGAGGGGTGAGCTAGGAAGGGCAGTGTGGTGCAGGGTATAGTTGGGGCCATTAGATATAGGGGTAAATAGGGGACCCCTGGGCTGGGGCAGCATAATATAAAAACATTACTATAGTCAAGCTGGGTTACCAACTGAGAAAAAAATACTGCAAACTTTTTACTGAAAAATCAAACTTAAATTTTTTGACTCTGGTTGGTATTAAACCCTTAAAGTTGAACCCAGCCTTTCTAACTGCTGCCTGCAAAAGGGCAGGGCCTAGCATAAGAGCTACACTTACATTATGTAAAACAGATATCAGTAAAAATATGTGCCAGTAGAAAAGTTTGGGTGTCAGTAAAAAACATACAGACTGTCAGTAAGAAAAAATTACTTGGGTTGACAGCTCTGTGCCGGAAGCTCCTTCACTGTAGCAGAACCTTCCCTGCGGGCAGAGTAATTCTACCTTTGCCTAGTGTACTGAAATTTCATCCACAAAACTTGTATGTAGTTATTCCTGAGTCTCTGCAGCAGCTGTAGTCCCTTCAGCAGCTGGTGCCTTCCCAGGTACAGCTGCTGAGTGGAGCTGCCAGAAATGCATGTGGGTGCATGTTCTCTGACAGCATGGTAATGGTGGCCGCAGTCTACTGCCAGAACTTCTAGAGGCAGAGCAGGGTAAGTATAGGTAAGACCTCAGACAGCCCAAGGCCTTGACATTCTTGTTTAGCAATTTGGAATGCTGATACCTGTGTGAAGAGATGTCATTCAGCATGGTCAGAAGGTGATAAAGCAAGGTTCAATCTACAATATATGCTCTTTTGGACACAAACTGTCTTTTTGTTCAGTATTTGTTGAATGCCCAGCCCAATAGGGTGCTGATTCATAAGGAGGGTTCCTCAGATTCTACAATAAATAATAATAAATTCTCTCTAAGAAATCCATGTTCTGCAACCATAAAAGCTTAGTTTTCTGCAACATAATTAAAACTGGCTTGCAGGCCTAGGTACCAGGTAACAAGAAGCCCGTGCTTTCCAGTTTCATTAAGTAATTTCCATTTTTTAGAAAATAAGTGGAGAAATCAATAGTCTGATAAAGATAGTAAA
>NW_017729024.1:94038155-94060259 GCF_001723915.1 Gavialis gangeticus
CCCAGCCCAATAGGGTGCTGATTCATAAGGAGGGTTCCTCAGATTCTACAATAAATAATAATAAATTCTCTCTAAGAAATCCATGTTCTGCAACCATAAAAGCTTAGTTTTCTGCAACATAATTAAAACTGGCTTGCAGGCCTAGGTACCAGGTAACAAGAAGCCCGTGCTTTCCAGTTTCATTAAGTAATTTCCATTTTTTAGAAAATAAGTGGAGAAATCAATAGTCTGATAAAGATAGTAAACATCTAAAATAAATATTTTCACAGCCTCTTTGATTCAATATGAATTAAAGCAGGCAATAGCAAACCCATAAGAAATAGCATTTGTAATAGAAATGGAAACTGACCCATAATATAGCATGGCAAACACAATGCTCTAGTAATTATCTCCAAACAGAAACCAAAGAAAAGATACAATATTTAAAATAATAATATTTGAAAAAGCAAAATTATGGAAAGAATATTTAAGGTAAATATGAGGATTGTAAAGGTTTTTTAATTATTAAAATTGTATTTTAAATTGTATTTTAAATTGAATCATCTCCCTCCTTTGCAGGTTATATTTTTTCTGAAATAAACTGAACTCACTTTAAGGATCAATCAAAACTGAATTATAATAGAGCATAATGAAGTTTAGTATTGTAATTATATGAGTGCTACTCAGCACTGGAAGATGCATAGTTGTTTAAATATTAAATAGTGAATGCCATGGTTGAAGCAGACAGTCATCTTATCTTTTATAATACTTTTCAATTCTCAGAATTTACTGTGGAAACATCTCTTACTGTTTTGCTCATACTTGTTCTTGAGAGAATGGTTTTTAGAAAATTCTCATAATGCCACCTGATTCCTTTAATTTTGAGGAGTGATACTTGCTAATGCAGCAAAAGGGGTGAAACTATGCCTGATGGTTAGACTTGAAGAAGTAACCATGGAGAAAATGCATTCCTGGAGTCAAATATATCTTTGCAGAAGTAAAAGGTTACACAAAGAGTAAAAGAAATGCAAACAAAGAGGCGCCATTATTGTTTGGTCTTCTGTGCTGTACAGAAGCATGTTCTCTTTCAAAGGAAGTGTTTTTATTTTTTTAAACAATGTTTACTCATAAAGTGGATTACTGGAAATGAGACAGAGGCAGTTGTTTGTTTTAGTCATAAACATGAATTACGACTTTGTTTCCAAATGAGAGTACACTTCACACAATCTGTGAAAACTGAATGACATGTAGAGTGAAGTCCAAGATTGAAAAGATAAAAAACATCATTTGTTGATTTTAAGTATGGAGCAGAAGACAATGGGGCAATGGAACCACATGTTGGCATAAGACCTATAAAATACAGCAATACTAGTCATGTAAACAATGGAAACTAGGAGGATTAGTGAGATAAGTTAAACCATGGTCATAATTATATTAGCTTTCAAAATAAAATGTTTGGGAAAACAAAATGCTAAATGGGGCAAAAGTAAATATAAGAACAAGATAAGAGTTAGTTAACCTTTCTCTTATCTAAGGCACTGATTAAAAAGAAGTATGTCTTTGTTCCTGCCATATTAGTGATATTATTGTTCCAAATTATCTTTTCCTGTAATTGGCATTGATCCTTCCATTTTAATGTTACATCTCCCCCATGCAGCAGCATAGAATTTGGCTCAGAATTTTTAGTCAGTGAATTCTCCCAAAGTCTATTTTGCAATTTGAAATTGAATATGATAAAAATATACAAGTATGACAGCAATTTAGAAACTCACTGTCTGAAACTAAATTTTCTAGCTTCAAACCCCTTCTATGGTTTCTTATCAATCAAAAATGTCAGGACCATATAATATGGAATGTGGTGACCCTTAGTCCATGTGGACTAATTAGCCCATTGAGGTTTAATTTTTAATCTGAACAATCTGTTTGTCAATGTTTGAAAATGATCTTATGTACCTTCAGGCACTATAACTTTTTTAATCTACCTGAGGCTTGATTATGCACCAGTACCAAGACTTAGAGTATTGCCATTGATTTTAATGGCTACAAGCTTGTTCCATAAATAAGTATGAGACTATTCTATATCTCATAGAAGTACCATCACCAAGTGGATCTTGGGAAGTGGATCTCCATTTGAACCCACTTGTAGAGAGCTCTTGGGGTATTATTGGCTAGATATAATGTATGACAATTAGAAGTGGGCAGTAAACAGATTAATTTTTTCAAACTGAATTTTCAAAAAAAAAATTGTCCCAAATTAAAATTAAACTTCACATCAAACATTCATTCAACCTTCGTGGGACACTCTTTGACTCTTCTGTTTCTAGGGACTAAGGAACAACAGCTGTGGGATGAAAATTCTGTCACAGCTTTCATTGCCCTACAACCCTCCCCAGTCAATGTTGGGGAGCTTGTTACCTGCCTCCTTGTTCTTTTCTGGTCTGAAATTTTCAACATTGATCTGAAACTTTTGACAGAATTGATGTGTTCCCACAATGTATTTTGAATCTGCCTAAGCTGCATTTTCAGCTGGAAAACCCGAAAAATTTTAACCAGTCCTAATGGCAGTGTCTGCCTACAGATCTACCACAAGAGGTCTTGGTTCTTCACTTGCAAGTCCCACACCCTTCAGCCTCTAGGCTGCTCCTAAAGTGTGCAAGCACTTATAAATCCCATCCTGAAGTTTTCTTTGGCAAAAATAGCCCCAATATGTATTCAGCTTAAAGTAATTATAGTATCTTAGATGAACAATATGTATTTGATAGGTCTTAGTGACAGATTTTTTCTTGTAACAATGAAAATTCAGCCTTGACAATGAGTTAGCTACTGTTAATATTATAAGTAGTTCTTTCTAGTTTCCATGTACTACAAAAATAATAAACTTGTATCACAATCTTAGCTTTATTTGGAAAAAGTGGTTTTTTAAATTTAAAATCCAGCCTTCCTTAGAAGTATGCAAAGTTTCTCCCTTATCTTTTAATTTTGTACCAGAAGTCCTCCTGTTCTATATCTGCCCATGTGATATGCCCTTGGTCACCCTTCTTCATGCAACATTTTCTTCTTTCTTGAGTCCTCTTTTATTGAAATTGCTCTTTAATGGCTAACACCTAGAAGAGCAGGAGCCCAGCAGGCCATCTATTCTAGTTAATAACAAATCACCCATTTGTTTTAAGACTCAGTGGACTCAGTGCTTGGGCTACTATTTAACAAATAGTTGCTGCTGTGGCAGTCGTGTAGGGTGAAAGGAAAGAAATGTCATGGATATAACACATACTTACCAACAAAATGTATGCAGTTCTAGACCCAGAAAAGGAAGTCCTCATAATGTATCCAGTTACTGGTTATAAGCCCTTTTGTGGTAGTTTTATAATATATATTATGTGTCTTTGGGATTCTGTCTGTGCCCATGATAGAAAAGATCTTTTTGTAAACTCAAATCAGAATTACCTATTAAACTGAGGGCATAATAAAATAGTAACATAGCAGAAGGATTTTCCATTAGGTTAAATGATAGATTGTTGCTCTTGCATCTTAACATGCTTTTAAGTTTGATTTTTCCCCCCACTGTACCCTCATCACACTTCAACTTTTTCCAGAATTTCAGAAATTTTGAAGGATTAATTTCAAATACGTTTCACAGTATTTTTGTCTTATACCTTATATTTATCCAGAAATGAACTTTTTGTATTGATAAATGAAGTTAAAAGGAAGATCCTGAGAGTTCCTAGATTTTTTTCCTCTATTTTTGGTTGAAATTTCAAAATGAACTAGTGGGAAAAAAAAGATAAATGCTACTTAAAATATCTAGTCACCCTGTAAGTTGTGACATATGTAGCTATCTGCTAGGACTTTGTTTGCTCTAAGCTTCTTTAAATTTCTGGCATCTACCAGCCTCCAGGGCATCTGCCATTTTGTGAGTCAGAGTAGATGCAGTATATTACAAAAAAGTCACAAAATGTGTTTCATAAAGGTTTTACTTCTGTTCTTCCTTTGGTTCACATTCCCCATCTCTCTAACTGGGAATAAATAATTCAGAAGGCATGTGGAGAACTATGATGCATATCAAAACAAAGCGTTACCATACCATACCCTATTCTACCATTTTAACAAAACCCTACAAATCTATATTTAGGTACCATCTTGCTCTCTCTCTGTATTCACAAGCCTCAAGAGCCTATACCAACCTTAACTAAAGCCTTCCATCTCCTCCTATCTTGTGCTATCTCCTTCCTTTTGTTGCATCTTCACCAATCCCTTCCAGATATGTTTTTATTTTATCTTCCCACCATTGCCTTGGTCTACCTCAGGGTCTGCTACCCTCCACCTTAGCTTCCAAAACCTGCTTCACATGTCTTCGCTCATTGGTTCTCATGGTATGCTCTGCCCATTTCATCATCTGCACTCTTACCTTGTTCATCAGGTCTTTGTAAATGTCAACAAGTTCTTGATTATCTCTTTACCTTCATACACCATTTTCTTGTATTGCACCAAATATTTTCTTAGTGCTTTGTTTTCAAACATTTGCAGTCTTTTTCCATTTGCCTTTATCAGCATCCAGAATTCACATCTGTATAAAAGGACAGGTTGTATATGCTATTTAGATACTATATATTTCCAAATAAATTTGGGGGGGTTGCCATGATTATTATCCTTTATATTGCCATTTCCAGGAGACTCACCTCTTAGGATGCAAGTATGCTTAGAATGCTCAATACCACTTTTCAAATGCTTACATGCCAGAAGTGGTAGTTTCCTATTGCTAAAAAATCTTTGGTGGAAGTATTGTCATTGTGTTGTCTTACAGAAATGGTGAAGTAACTAGAAAGTAAAAAACCAAGAGACTTGAATAATATTTGCATGATTTCAGCATAAATTGTTTTTCTTCCCAAAACAAGTTAGGACGCATTGAAAATACTGGTTTCTGTTAAGACATCTGAGTTTTATATTTGGAAAGCTTTAGAATTACATTTCTTGAAATAAAGATGTTCAGGCCAACCTAAAAGGTACATAGGGGAAACATTATTAGGAAAGGGAGATTCTTTATTTCAGTAAGTAAAAAAATAATGTTTTATATAAGGCAAGAGAAAAATAAATTTATTATTTTTCTTTTCAAAAAGTGGATTTTGCCAGTAAATTACAGGGAGGTGTAATCAAGGTCACAGAGCAGTTGAAAGTCATGGTCTGCATCACCTTATTTGCTGATCAACCTACTGACTCCAGCTGGGATACTGATACAGTTCTAGAAGGCTACAGATTTAATGCCAGGATTAAGGAAGAGAAATATCAACCATGATTGGCACAGATGTATTTCCTACTTGAAAGAGCTAGGCTTACTTAGAGACAGACATTTCTTTGCTGCTTTCTTCACTAAGCCAGGTTTCAAATGTAAGAATCTAATGAAGAGGGACACCTAGAAGAGGTTCTAAATAATGTCTCACTAGGCCCTGTATTGTAGAATTTAAACATAATTGAGTTTGACTTCTACCACATAACAGCAACTCACAACCATTAGGATTTTTTATTTAAGCAAGGCTCATCAATTCTCACTAAGTCTTATTCACAGATTTAAGCAGCTGGAGGAAATGCTAGTACATGAAACAAGCATTTCTTGGAGAAGACTTGATGTTCCTAGTGTTAAATAATCTAGGACTTGATCAATATCTTAAAGAGAATCATACCCACACTAAATGAACTTTATGATGTTGATTATGTTTCTGAAAAAGGGACTTGCAGCTTGTACATTTACATTATATCTGATTACATATTTAAGTTTATTAAAATTTCCATGGTTATTGTACTTCTTAATTACTAAATTACTTAGCAGATAGCTATAATAATGTAAGAACAGCTATAATAATGTAGAGAATTATGTAGGAATGGCTGCTTATACTGCAGGGAACTGGTTCACCCTATGGACTGTTGCAACAGGACACCCAAGGTGGTGCCTGTTACTAAAGGGGAGAAGACTCAGCTGCACCCATGCCGTGGTGGGAAAAGCAGAATGATACAGGGAGCCAGGAGCCCAGGTGCTCCCAATGAAGCCCTGCCTGGGCCCAGTAGGGAAACATATTGGTGTCAGACCAGGCAGATTGACTCCGAGGGGAAAAAAGGGGGAAAGGGGCTGAAAGGACAACCCTGGAGAGTGGAGCAGTGGCATGACAGGGTCGATGCAGACCAGTGCAGCAGACCCCTGAGAAGACAGATGTC
The DNA here is from genome assembly GCF_001723915.1 of Gavialis gangeticus. NCBI lineage: Eukaryota > Metazoa > Chordata > Crocodylia > Gavialidae > Gavialis > Gavialis gangeticus. Next base: position 94,044,339 of record NW_017729024.1, read on the forward strand.
TGGAGCCCCACTGCAACACAATAATCACAAGTACTTGCTGGGGGCCAGGAATGGAGATGTCCATGCTGGAGAGAAATGCAGCAGCCGGGCTGAGGGTAGACTCAGTGTAGTGACCCATCTGCAGAGAGAGAAGCTGGGAGGAACCAGTTTGTAAGGCAGCAGCAGTGCAGGGGGGTCCCCCTGCACTGCAAAAGTGACCTGGAAAGGCTAAGGACTGAAAGGGGGTTAAAGGGACTCCAGGTGTGTCCCCACTGAGAGGGATAGGAGGGCACTGGGACCCTGAGGAGATAAGGGCCAGCCATCAATGCCAGTGCTGGCTAAAGTGCCACTTATCAGGGACAATGGAGGGGCTGTGAACAGAACAGCCTGAAGGGGAGAGCTGCTTGAGGTGTGCCAATCAATTGCAAGTGGTAGCAGTCAGATACTTAAAGGAACCGCCAGGGAAGGATAGTACTGGGACCAAGCCTAGGGAGAGGAAGTGAGAGAGTCCCAAAGGGAGCACATAGGCCCATTGCAGGTGTGGTGAGGACAGGGTGTAGGGGTTGGAGGAGCCCTGTGAAGAGACCCATGGTCATGACCCAGATGGGTAGCAGGACGGCCACCTCCCTACTAGTTTTCCTTCAACTTTATTTACTTTCCATCAAGGCATGGAAGGAAAGTGAAAAAGGAATGCGTCTACCAGCCATAGAGCAACCACAACATTAGGGGTAAGCATACAACACCTTAAAACTGTTGAATTTTTCTGTGACGGTGAATATGGGAAAGAAGAAAATGTGCCTTCAGCCTACAGATTCATAAGACGTAAGGCTGTCAGCTTAGAGAGAAAATGTCTCCAGTTGTGCCCCTTCATGGATCTACCACTATTTCCAGACAGTGAAACTCTATGAGATGTCAGGGATACTCCCTCTTACACAGGTGCAGTAACAATGACTCCTGAACCTATGTTGAATCTTACTGAAATCAGTTTACAAAGTCTGAGGTAGCACTCTGAGCTGCAGGGTTAGAAATTTAAATACAACGCTTTAAAGGCACAGGCCTGTTTTTGAGCATCTCTGTGAACAAGTTAGCACACTTTCAGCACTGTACAGTACAGGTAGGAACACTATATTTTGTGTAATACTCACATAATTTATTACACATATATAAATATAGCTAATGAGCTGCCATCCTTCTTCATGCTAGCTACTACTAATTTATTCATGTGAGTAGCTCTATTGAGTTCAGTGGGAAACTGTCCAACATAAATGTAAATAGCAGATATGTGCTTTAAAATGTTTCATGCTGAGTAACAACATGCAGTAGAATAACTAGGGCTTGGCAAACAGGGCATTTGCCCTGGACACCAATTTGGGAGGGCTGCCAGAATTGCCTCCTACCCCTGCAGAGTCCACACCCTGGAAGCAAAAGCAGCTGCATGGTATATAGACATCATGCTGCTGCTTTAAGAGGTAGGCAGATCATGCTGCTGTGGCAGCAGCAGCAGCTAGGAAATTTTTGACACCCTGGCATAGGTAAGATTCCTGTTCCCCTGCTCCCCATTCCCTACTTGTTACACCTCCGATAATATGAAAGGACTCCGTTCTCACAGAACTAAACTGACGCTCCAGTAACAGGATTGTGTACAGGGATGCTACAACTGCAGTTTTAGTGCACACACTGATGTTCTGATGCCATCTCTAAACTTTTCCTTCCTTCAACTTGTGTTGCTCCCTTCATGTTCCAGGGAATTGTCCCATTCCAAAGAGAAGATCTGGTAGCTTCTATCTCACCTTAGCCTATTGCTTTTTTATATGTCTCTCAGGGCAAATACTATGGGCTGCTGGCTTTGCATCAGTATTTTTCTACACCTCTTTTTGAGGCATTGCATTGTAACTTCAGCTGTTTCTCTGTATTATAAGACAGAGTACTTTCTGAATGTTGCTTCATTTATGATTTTTCTTTCTATTCCAAATATTTGCTTTTGGGGTTCTGATTGTTGTTATATTGCATTGTTGCATGTTAACTGTTTCAAGGATTCACAGGCTTCTGGCAAGTATGAACAAAATCTGGAAAGATAGATGCCTGTCCCTATAAAATGAAAGAATTTCTTTAACAATCCCTGTTTCTCAGTCTAGCTTTATCTTATGTGAGTTTAGCTTAATATTCTCCCAGTACCTGTTTTGTTGCTATGATTTGATATCATGGTCCTAAACAGTCTTTTCTCTGATGCCTCTAGACCTATAGAATTCATACTAGCAGTGTGGGCAAAGGTTGTCAGGTGCTTAGATGGTCTTTCCAGTTCAGTATGCTGGAATTCATGTCTGATATTGCAAACTGAACGTTTTTTCCCTGGTTGTATCCAGTAATACATCCTCAATTGTTGGTAATGGGTTGTGACTTCTTTACAATGCTCTGTTGAGTAGTTTTGGCTCATTACAGATATAGCATATTTTCTCATCACTTTTTGGGGTGAACCACTTTTTCAGTTGGTATACTGGTGCCTTCTTTTCACAGGTTTGGTTCTCTCAGGTCAATGAAACTCTGAGTTGTGGTAGTCTTAGGGAGTCCACATAAGGGTCTGTTTTTATTTCAGTTTTTCATCTTCCTGTCCATCTTCTTGAAAATACAGCCCATTATTCTGTTAGAAGGTATGACAGAGCTCACCATGACTGTTCTTTTTCCTTTCTCAAACTGAGAATACCATGCTGTGGTACTAGTATCAAATCCACAGCTTGTGTGCCTGTTGCTCAGCAGTGGGTGATACTCCTGTTTGTCAGCTACTGTAAATTCTGGTATCTCTTGTTTCATTGGTTTCTTACTGAACCCATGTATTTGTCTGCTGGGCTCCAATTATTTTTATTGTACTTCACCAACATCTGGTCATATCTTTTCAGCCTAGTGTGGCTGTTTATCAGTAGGATTATGTTTCAAGTAGCTCAGTTTTGAAAGCTGAATAAGCTACCTTGCATTTATTGCAAACTAAGAGTATTCATATGGGATGTTAGTGTGCAGTAGTTAGTGTACTGTAAATTCATATCCTACTTTACTTTGTAGTGACTTCTCTGTGCAGATAAGCCCTAAGGGTATGTGTAAATTGCATTGAGCAGTGCAGTATAGAGATACCTGAACTAGTCTGGCCAGGTTTAACAGTAGTCAATGTACTGAGACATCTACCCTAGGAAGAAGTTAGGAGTAACATAAAAGCAAATGTTTAAATGTGAAACATTTACCATTCTATGACATACATTGTTTTCTGTTAAAATTGGCTAATTAACAATGTCATAGAACTTGCTGTTGGACAACAATAGATGATACCTAGTCCTTTCTATCCAACTGAGTTGGCTTGTACTTCACTGGATAGCAATTCCTAGATTAGCTTGTGTTTGTGCACATGAGCAATTGGCTAGTGGTCTTCACTGATAGTACAAATCACAAATGGCATGGGCAGCCTCTCTGTGGTGCACAGCAGATTTGGGAAGTGGCTGGTAGCACCATAGCAGATAGCATGGGGAGCAGGAAGTAGAACAGCAGATTGGAAAGGAAGCACAGGACAGAGAGCAGAAAGCAGAGTAGCTGATCAGGAAGGGGAAGGGGATTTGGAGTGATATTCTATTAAGATGTATTGCTTAACTTGTGGCCCCACTGGTATGTATCACCATGACTGAAATTAACAGTGACATCTTTTACGAAAATGCAAACAGCTTTCTGGACGTTAATATCACCAAAAAAATTACAAGTGGAAAGAGAAGCCAACAATACGAGACAATGTCAAGCACTTTTAAGATTTCTGAAAGCAATGGTTTAATTCCAGCTGATGTCTCTGAATCTTCCGTTCAGCCAACCAACACATAAGTGTTCCCACTTCTGGAAATAGACTTCTTAACAAAGAAGGTTTTGTTTCTCCTGATAGGTTTGACAGAAGAAAACAAGCAGAAAACATCACCAGTAAGGCACTGCAGTTTAGTCATGTGGATATATCTTTGAGCAATAACAACTTGATTCAATTGTATAGTTATTCAGGGAATATGGAGGAATCCTCAGAAGATCCAGACAGAGATCTTTATCCCTGAAAGAGCCTACCAAATGGTCTGTGATAAATGAAAGAGTTCCCATTTTGGAAATTAATTTAAGGGATTTTCTTTTGGATAGTAATGGAAGAAAATTTTCTTCTTCGCATTCTTTTATGATTTTAAAAACAGAATATGTAAAGAGTGATTTACTTCTCTACTCTACTTTAGCTGATTCTGTTCATCGCTTCTGATGAAAGTTATTTAACTCTGAAGACTTTCCTATATCCAGGAATGGTGACTTGAATCTAGAAAAGCTAATAGACTGTCCTACCAAAGCATAAGAAAATGGCAGATAATATGAACAGATATTATATGTGGAGAAGTTTAGAAGTTAGACTGAAGCAAGACTGTATTAGTGATAAAACTAATGAGTTCCAAATAACTCTAATAAAAAAATTGGCAAGCAGTTTTGGAAAGGCTTTTTTATTTGATCAGACTGCATAGAATAGAAATGTTCCCCTGCAAGGTTCAGTGGCTATATTTATCCCAGTAAGAAATGATTTAAACGTGTTGATTTTCTTGGGAATGTCACATTGTGATGAAGAACATCTCCAATGAATCAGTCCAAAAGAAATTCATGATCATTAGTTGGCAAAATATTAAAAATGGTATTACTCAAATTCTTTGGAACATGGTCAAGAAGCTAGTTGTTCCATTTTGAAATCTGCCAGTAATATTCTATAATACAGTATTTGACTGTCTCCAAGATATTATTAAGCTAGAACCAATGACAATGATTGTTAGATTTGTTCTTGCAGAGAAAGCAACTGAGGTTAAGAGCAGGCAACTTTCAATCAAAGAATGTTTTATTTGATTTTTGAACAGGTTAGCTTCTACTGGTATTTGAATAATGGAAGCTTTCCTTGAATGGAAAAAAGTGGGAATCTTAGGCTGATTTAAGAAGCCAAAGCCAGGACAGTAGGTCAATATGGGAAGCAAATATAGTGGTGATTCAAGAGAGAATTTCAGACTTTAAAAGAAAGGCAAGGATTTCTTAGGGTGACATCTTTAATGGACTAACTATATAGTTGGGATAGAGTTAGACAAGCAAGACAGCTGTTCCTGATTCAGTGTGATCAGACCTAAGAAAGAATGTCTTGCATCCAAAAGCTTGTCTAACTCCATTCCAACTACACAGTTGGTCCAATAAAAGATATTACCCTAAGAAATCCTTGCCCTTTGCATAATTTTTGGACCATCACAGCTATAATATTACTCTTATACTACTAGGCCTTAAAAAAGTTTTTTTTTCCCTTTTGTTTTCACATGCAACATAAATTCCTTGAATCTTATACCTAGAGATGCCATTGGTTGTTACACTGGTGTTTTGGTATTTTGGTATGGTTCAGAGTGCTTATACTTTTTGTGGGCTTATCCCAGTGTTTTAATATAATGGGCCAACATGTGACCAACCTATCCCTAATACATTTAAATTAAAGGAGATGAGAATGCTGAACTGATGCAATTGACATTTGATATCAAGTGTCAGACGTCTATGACACTTTAGTTGTAATTACTATAATTCAAACCAAAAGGAAATCTACATTTTTGTGCAGTGTAGTACTTTGGCATATACTTTATGGAGTCAATATTGTGGGTAAAATGCTTCACAAAGCTGAAGTGGATGTTGAACAAAGTATGCATCAACTAAAAAGCCTTTTAGGATTTCCTTATGAACTATCGTAAGAGTCCTGATTGATGCTAAAGAAATGACAAACAAGCTGGAAGTCAAAGTTTGTTTCTTCCAAAAAAAGAACTTAATATACTGATCAAAAGTATTATGTTTGATCAAGAGGCCAGAGATGAATCACCAACTAATCCACAAAAGACCAGTCATGTTTTCTATAATGTTTTTGATACTGTCAGACAGTCACTTCAGTAAAGAATTTTTACAACATGATGGACACCATAAGCTGTTCAGTATTTGTATATTATCTCAGAAACACTGAAGATGCCTTAAAAAGAATACCAACAGCAATATGTTGTTTTAAGCAAAGCATGAGAAAATGGACAGCATGGGGAAGAGTCATTCTCTGACTTAAATGCCCTGAATCTTTGCACTGAACTTTTTGGCAGACAGTTAAAACCTAGAATGTGCCCAAAAGCCAAATGCATTTTTCTCTCCAAAAATAAGCTTTTTTCCTTATTTCCTCATATATCCATTGCACTCAGGATCTGTTAGCATTCCTGGTGTCTGTCATAGAAGCAGAGAATGCAGGTTCTCAAAACTTAAGTTTACAAAGACGTATTTGCATCCTGTGACAGTTCAGTCACATTTGGTGGGTCCTCATTTAATTTCAACTGAACACCAAATTCTATAGAGCAGAGCTGTCTAACTGGTGGCCTATGGGCCACATGTGGCCTGCGAGGGGGTAGCACGTGACCCACAAGCAGTTAACATAGGCCACTACTCCCACTGCCACGTGGCAGGGGGCTATGTGCTCCCAGTGATTCCCACACAATGCGGGTAGGTAGGTAATAGTGACCAAACCCTGAAGCATAAGGCTCATACTGTGTGTGGCTCTTAGTCATGCCAAAGTTGGACAGCCACATAATAGAGTTCTGATTTGAAAGATGCTGTCCAAATGTTCACTTGTATTCAGAAAAATAGAATTCACTAAAGTTGTTAGTTTTACTCTCCGCTCCAGTCCCTGTGAAAACATCTTAAAAGGACTTGTGGCTTTGACTTTCAAGTTCTTCATGTTGCTTCATACTTATATCTTCATAAATGCACATAAGTGATGCATTCACTTCTCTTAGTAGGTTATTGGTGAGCTGGGAAGTTAAGAGGAGGGGAGCAAAAAGTATTCCTGTATTTCTGTCTGCTTTAAAAAATCAGGTAAAGGCAGCACAGGCCTCATATATTAAGTCACAGTAGGCACCTTATTCTGAGGAAGAAACTAAACTCTGATAACCCAGTGTTAGAAGCATTCACCTGGGTTATAGGAAAAACATGCTGAAGTCCCTCTTCTGCCTGAGGGAGACTCAAAATTACATCTCCTTTCACCTTGGAGAGTGTTCCAAATAGCCAAAATATTTCAGGAGAGAGTTCTCTTAACCTCTCCCCTAGAAGCTATTGCACTTTGCATGGACTAATTAAAGATTCATTGAATCAGAAAGAGAGAAAAAGTCTTGTCCTTTGCCCAATTGCCTTGCAGGGTGAGAAAACCCCCTTATGGATCCTGGTTCAATTCCTTCCTCTTCTGAAGGGTATTCAGCAGGTGGTTTGGGGCCTGGCAGGGGCAGTATGGGACCCAGAGTCCAATCCTGGTGTGTGGGGATGGGTGTAATCCTGATGGTGTGGGGGCCCAGGGCCCAATCCTAGCATGTGGGGCTGGACTGGGATGTCACACAGGAATGGAACAAGGTCTCATCTGATCTGTGGACTGGCCCCATGTCATTCATTTGGCCCACAGACCAAAACCTTGAGCACTGTTACTATAGAGCATTTGGTGATTCTCAATCATTTCTGTTGAAGCTATTCTACTTCGCATTAAATTTAAATATTTGTTGGTCAAGAGACTGAGAGAGAGAGAGAGAAAGCATGTATACATGCCTATAGGAATGACTCTAGATCCTGTTAATACTCATCTAGAGAAACAAGGGACGTTATTTCCAGTCTCTACCAAAATAAAATTGTACATATTCACGGTGGAGTACCTTCAGTAGGGGAGATGAATACAAACATTACCCTGACTATCTTGTAGTCTGGTAGTTAAGATGCTTTCCTTGGGAGATCAGCGTTCAAGAGGAGAGATTTGGATGTGGGTGTCCCATCTCTCTGATAACAACTCTAACCATTAACTGGAAAGGTTGCTTCTTCTACCGGCTGTGCTTTCTGAGTAAGGTCTATAAGCTGACTGTGTTGCATTTTGCATTAAATAGTCATGGTGGGGGGAATCAGAATATAGGTACCTAGGTTCACCTTCTCCTAGGTCAGTGGTTCTCTACTGTTTTGGAGTCAGGGCACCCCTCTGCAATTTTTTTTAATTTGGCAGCACCTGTGGTTGAGAATCCTTGTTGTATTGCCTCCACTTACCTAAGTGGTTCTCAACCAGGATATTGCATCATGCTCCTGCCTTCCCTGGGGTTTTCTGATAAACCTAATGCAAATGGTAGCATAGGCATAACTAATGAGTTTTGTATCCTGGGCAACACTTCCCTGTGCCATTAAGAGAGAGGGGGTGGAGAAGGGAAAAAGGGTGGTCTTACCTGCCCTAGGTATTCCCAGCTCCTCCAGCTAGGTAATGCAAAGGCTGCTCCAACCTGGTCTGGCTCCTTGAACAGGCAGTGTAAAGGGCTGCTCTACAGCCCTTCCTGACCCTTCCAGCCAAGCAGTGCAAAGGGCTGCAGCCAGAGTGCATAGGATGCAGGAAAGTCTTACCTGCCTGGGGTGCCTGTTTCCAGGAGGCGTTGGTGGGTTTGGACTGGGAAGGGCTGCAGGAAGAGCATGGCTTTCAGCCATAGCTGCTTCCAGGAGGTGCTGTAGTAGCTATGTGATGGCACCCCTGGAAGGCTCTCACAGCACCCCAGGATGCCTCAGAGCCCCAGCTGAGAACCACAGTCCCAAATACACATTCAAACTACTGGGGTAGACCAAAGCTGTTGCTTGTGCTTTTTTGTACCTTAAATGTTGCCTTTCTGTGTGACTAGTGGCAGAGCTTCAAGGGGTGGAAACCCTTTCCCACCAGCACCTGTCATAGTTTTTCTCTTCATGGTTGGGACATTTTCTTGGGAGTTGGGAGACACAGGTTTGAATCTTCTCACACTGCGGGTATTGTTGAACTCCACTCTCTTTTTTGGTGAGAGCTTTGAACCTCCTCAGGTCATCCTATCTACCCATCCCCAGCAGGAAATAGGAATCTTGAGGTTGAAAATTTTCTCAGCTTAAGGATGTTCAAAATCCCATCTCTCACAAAGCAGAAAAGAACCATAACCATCAGGCTGCAGGCCAGACATACTTTACATTGGATAGTCATTGTCTGAGGAAACAGAAACAATAGTGTCAGTACCAAGATCAGAATCTATCACTCATCCATCTTCAAGGTGAATGCCCAAACCCATTTCTTTCTGCCCCTTTTCTATAGATGGCAGCACAGCTTAGAGGAAGGGTAGAGAATGACATTCTCCCCACGTTGCTTAATCTTTGACTGGCTTTCTTAAAGATGTGGTAGAACATAAATAGTAGTAAAACCCACCTAGAAGTTATGCACTCTAGAAAAAATTGTAGAAAGTAGTCATTTAAAAACTCTTTTATTAAGAAATGCTTGTTTGTGGTAGTTACCAATAATATAGTACAGTTATTGAAGACATAATCCTGAACACTTGAAAGAAGAAATATATTTATTTCCTTTAAAATAAAATTACAAAAGGAGATAAAATTAGTTTTAGCTGCTCCATCACTGATCTGCAGAGTTGGGACTGGAACCCTGATATTTCCATTCCAGAATCCAGACGCTTCTCCTACCTGAGCTTAAAAGAAGAGTTTTGTTATCTATAGATAGGGCCTTTGTATTAGATATGTTACTGCAAACAGACAATAGATATATGTTCAAGTTTAACCCCACTAAGGTGTGTGGCAAAACCTAAATTCAAATTAGGATGAACACTGAATATGAGTAATGCAAATATGGTTTGATTAATTTTGTTTCTGATTTACAGAAATGTTATCTGACTTCAGTGTCAGTATGGCAGGTTTCAGGCCAAACCAGTTTTTTCAAAGCCAAAATTGGAAGAAAAGATAAAAGAGAGCTCTATAATTAAGAATAGTTGTAACCTTAACTTCCATATAATGTATTAACTTCTGCATAATGTATTCTTAAAGACAATGTTTGAAATTTTCAAAGCAGTTTGTGGGATTTAGACATGTTACTGTTCATAATAAGATCTCCACTATGCCTTCACATTTTTAGCATAGTACATAGACATGCTTTACCTGCCCATGCATTTGACTCAGCTCTATCTATATATACTTTCATAAGTTGATTACTTGCCTCATTTTTATCCGCAACATGAAAACTAGACATAGCTCTTCCCATCCTACTCTTTTAACTAAAAAAATGAAATAACGGAGGCTTACATCCACTCTGTTTTATATTTAATTTATACAGAGAGATATATTATATAGATTTATTATATAGATAAACTGCAGCTGTGCATTGATATGTTTCTCTATGTTACATATGGTATTGCAAAAAAGGAAAATATATTTCTGTCATATTTTCAATAAGATAGTTTGCTAAAAAGAACAAAATTTTAGTAGATTCAGAGAAATGCTATGAGAAAGATGCACCTTGTGGTGGGATATGGTTAGAATTTAGGTTTTTATGTTACCTTGAGTTTCTATAAGCTTCAACCTCTTTTAAAATTCTTAAACATAACCTTGCATTTCCTGAATTTCTTACTTTAATATTTTAAAATTACAGTGTTTTTTTATGCATTTTTGTTCTCTTAAGTAATTAATAAACATTTACATCCTTCATGCCAGTTTACTTAAATATTCTCTGGGAACAGATTTGCTGGTACGAGCAACATGAATTTGAAAACAGATGATCTAAACAAAGGTGTGTTCCTTGAGGCAGGCTATTTACATTCATCAACATTATTCTAATACTTTTTACTGTATTGTAACACTTTTTCAGGTGCCAGTTACAGTTTGCCATGTCTGCTAAAGACCAGAAGGTGGAAATGGGTAAAACCAGAAGAGAATTGCATCCCCTGGGATCATTTTCTAATACTGTAACAGAGATGTTTTTGAAGCCTTCCTTCTGCATAGTCATTTGCAATTGTGAGAATGGTGGGACAACATTGGGAGGTTACCATTGGTTCCCCTTATTATTTTTCATTGTAAGAATGGGAAGTTTACTTTTCTAATTCAGGCCATTTTCCCACCCATTTTGATCCATTGATTTGTATGTTGAATATACAGTTGATCTTCTCACTTTCCCTGATCAACACATTTTGAAATTGGTGAAATTGGTGAAAGTAGTCAGGAAATGGAAGCTTGCATTCTACACTGCTTGTTCTTGCCCATCACTAGCCCATCTGAGGGCGTGTCTACACAAGACACAATATTTTACTGTGCAGTAAATCTACTGTGAATTAATAGCATGTGTAGACACACCCTGAGTGCCTTAAATGAGGTAGCTATCTCCTTTCGCAAGTGATTAATTTTGTCTTTCTCCTTTCTTGCCCTTGGGAAGCAGTAGAATTGTATGTGTAAATTTTTTTCTTTTTCTTTTTTTATGTGGCATGTTGTAAGAATATAACTAGGATGACTGGAGTAGCTTTTGCTACTGCGATTCAAATATTTTTTCTCTACTAAATTAAAAGTAGCCTTACTGTAAAGGCTCATTCATTAGCACACAAAATAATGCATATTAGGTAACAAATAAACCTAAATCAGCATCATATGAAATACTGCCTATCTTTTATACAAGATTAATCTTTCCTTCTTGTGCCATATGGGAACTGTCTGTTTTTTTCCAATGTTCATCCAGCCACTGAAAAATATCTAACTAGGCCAAAGTCTTGATTTAAAGATTTTCTAAACAGCTTTAGTGAAAAAAAATAATATGGTACAGCAAATATCTGAAGTAGTAGTTAAAAAATAAATTAAACTTTATTTGCCACTGTCTCATGCTTTTCAAATACTTATTGCACAGATAAATTTGTTCTATGCTTTTATTGGAAATTTTCTGGTTAGTTTCAGCTTTATGCACCATATAACAATACACTAAGGGACTGTCAACATTATATTCAATTTGAAGACTTTCATTTTTAACAGTTTTAGTATGTGGCCATTAGAGGTTAACATTTCTGTGGAATTATATAAAAAAGCTACAAAAATAGAATAAATGATAAAAAGATTTTTTTTAAAACAAACTCAACAACCTAATACTCATGTTCCAAATAACATGTCTTAAAGTATTTTTCTATGCAGGAAAGACTTATAAATTAACCAGTAACAAGTCCCAGCTCTACTATAGAGGCAGAAAAAGGCAGTCAAATTTAGTAGTCACAGCTCTGCTGTATGAGCAAAAGGAAGCAAAATCATTAGATGCTTTTTAATGAGAAGCTGCAAGCCAGAGGGGCATACATTTCCACTTAACATACTACAACCTTCTCGATCAACATAACTATTGCTAACCCTAGGCTGATGAGGGAGTACTTTCAGAACCAGATTAAAACACAGTTCAAACATGATGCATAGTGCCCTCAATTCTCCTTATAAATCTTCACTGGGATGACACTCAGCATTCTCTAAAGTGCTTAGTAATTTGTAGGAGAAGCAACAGTCACATGGGTGCAGTTCTTGCTCCACTGAAGTCAATGAGACTTTAGCCATTGACAATGGGGAGGAAACACATTCCTACTTTTGTAAAATACAGGGCCATATTCTGCCTGCCTTCCTTGTGCAATTTTCCTGTGGAATTTTGCTCAATTAGGGATAGAATTTGGGTCATGATTTGGCCAGCTGACAGAGGTGGAACAAACCCATATTAAACCCAAGTTCAAACAATCATTTTAAAAACTGCTTTTTACCAGACAGCTAGTTCAGCAGGTTTTACATTAGAATCATTTAAGAAAATGCTCTCAAATATGGCTCCTTTCATAGTGTAGTCTGGACCTATAACACTGCCAAATCTAAGCAACAATAACGACCTATTTTCCTGCTTCATGTTTATTTTACTTCAAAATTTATAGTATTGTGTTTTGACTGGAACTGTAATATCTAACCAAAAATAGTCAAATGAAAGAAAGCTATACAGATAATTTCAGACTAAAGTTAGGGGTGCACCAACAGTGATTTTTGGGGCTGATACCGATGGCCATATCAACTGATATGATCCCACTGCTGATATGTGGGTCCAGCTGCTAAGTGTGTTGTGGTGGAATAGGCAAGGGGGGAGGAAAGGGGCGTGGGGGGGCAGATCAAGGCCCCCATGGTGAGGGAGGGAGTAGGGCTGGGGTTGGGGCAGGTGTTGCACATCTGGGGTGGGGCATGGGACAGAGCCATGAGCAGCTTGTCTGAATGGTGTGCGTGTGGGTGGGGGCACTCCCACCACTGCATGCATCTGAGGAGAGCATGGGGAGCATGTGCTCCCAGATTTGTACACAAGGTGATGTTAGGCTGCCACTGCAGGCTAAGGCCAGGGTTGGCACTGGGCTCTTCTTGGCAGGGGGCTGGACTGAGCTGTGCTTGTGGTGGGTGGTGGCGGTGTGGTGGGAGGGGGCTTGGGGGGGCTTATGGTGAATTTTAGGGTGGCTGTAGCCCCCCGCATAACCTCCCTCCCAGAGCCACTGCCAACCACCCCAAGCACAGCCCTGGCCCAGCTCCCCACTGGGAAGAACCCAGTGCCGCCCCCAGCTCCAGCCCCCAGCAGCAGCCCAACCTTGCCCTGTGTGCATATCTGGGGCACATGCCTCCTATGCCCTCCCAGGGCACACACAGCGATGGGAGCCCCCCCCACCCCGCCCCCGGATGAGCCGCTCACAGCTCTGTCCCACACCCTACCCTGGCTGTTTAGTGGCAGCCCCTGCCCCGGCCCCACTCCCTTCCTCACCACTGGGGCCTCAATCTGCCCTCCCTCCCCCCAATGCCCCTTCCCTCACAACAGATTTACCAGCTGGATGCAGCTGCTCTCCATGCTGCCAGGCTGGGCCCCTGGCTGCCTACATACTGTGATTTGCTGCAGCTGTGCACATACACAAAGCATTTACTGGCCACATTATCAGCTACATCAGCCAAAAAAACCTGATTGCCGATACTGTCAATTTTCCTTATATTAGTGCTGATCCACGGTGCACCTCTAGCCAGAGTCTTTAACGTAGAAATCATATGTTTGATTTATTACTATCATTCCTAAATAAAGCTATGTATTTGTTTGAATAAATAGTAAATTTTGATAAACATAAAAAACAATTTATGTGGGATGCAAGTAGGATTCAAGCAAGTAAAAAAATAGAATGTAGAGTAAAAACCATAAGGTAGGAAAAGCTTTAAAATATGATTTAAATAAAAACTAATTCAGTGCTTCTAAAAGAATATGCAGCAGAGTTACTGGCCTAAAGATCAGGTAGTGCATTTCAGTGAAGAGTAAATGACATTCTACAACAGCTCTACAACATACGTAATACGCCGTGTGAAATGGGTATAGGTGCCAAATGTATCCCTTAAATACTTAACTACTTTACACTTTTATTAATCAAATGATTTCTAGTCTTTGTTGAGTTAAAAGAAAAAATGAAAAAGGGAAGAGTACTGTCTATACTATTATGTACTATTGGAAGGAGTTCAATAAAGATGCCTAACTTCATAGAACCTCATTATTAATGGTCTGTGTAACTAGCAGCTTTCTACAAAGCCCACAAGACTGTCCACATCTTTCAAGGACATCTCACTACTCTGATAGAAGTGCACACAGACTGAACTAGTTCAGAAAGACTCATCACATATCTATTCCATTTGAGTAACAAAATCTGAATTAATGAGAAAATGCGAACCCTGAGCAGTTACAGATTTATGTACTTAATATAAAATGAATTCAACATATGATAGTATATTTTATATTTATATTAAAAGTATATATATTTGTGCATAGGTTGTACTGCTTATTCCCTTTGTTTCTATGGCTTTGATAGAATCTTCAATCTAGCTATCTTAACTCAAAGCTAATGAAGATTTTTTCACTGGAGACTTTCTTTCTATATCCTATACATTACATATGAATACTTACTATATAGTTTGGTATGGGAGATCATGGATACATTACAGGAACCTTCTTCATTAAGTTTGAGCTCCAGTGGTTAGAGTCCAGATCTGTCCTTTCCAACCACAAAAAGCAAGAAAATAGCAGTTTAGTATGCAGTATCCCGTATATATATGTATATATCATATCTTATTTTCATCATTGTTTTTTTAAAAATGGTATTTGAATGACTGACCTGTATTAGTGACTGTTCTAAATCTGTGAGTAAATTGCAGAAATTGAATCAGCACATACTGGTGAATATGTATATTATATCCATGGTCAGCTTCAGGACTATATAATGGTAGGTTAGCATGGTAATTGAGAGGTGTGGGCTGTGGTAAAAGGGTGGTGATTAGGGTTGGGAAGGAAAACAGATAAGTGGATGGCAAATGGAATGTTGGGTGACTGAACACTTACTTCTTGGATCTTTAGAGATGCAAGAATTATTTTGCACTTAAAAGTCTTAACAGTTAAAATGAATGTTTTTCCACTGAGATTTCTTAGCATTATTATTAAATGCATGCACTGACGTTGTTAGTTACCTGGCTATCTCTGGTATGGCCACCTGCATGGCTCCAATGTCTTCCAGCCTCCCTAATCCTGTTTTCCTTTCTGGCCTATAGGCAGATCTGTACTTCTTCCTTCTTCATAAGTCTCCGTATTGGCTTCCCAAAATATCTGCTAGAAAGTGTACCTAAGAGTGTTGTTCAGAGGCATGTGTTCAGGTGGCCTCTTGCTTGCTGTCATTCTCAATGTTTCATAGTTGGTAGGGTCGGAAGGGACCTGAACATCAAGTCCGACCCCCTGCCATGGCAGGATAAAGTACTGGGGTCAAACGACCCCAGCAAGGTGTTCATCTAGCCTCCTCTTAAAGACCCCCAGGGTAGGAGCCAGCACCACTTTGCTTGGAAGTTGGTTCCAGATCCTAGCCGCCCTGACAGTAAAGTAGCGCCTCCTGATATCTAGCCTAAATCTGCCCTCTGCCAGCTTGTGACCATTATTTCTAGTCACTCCTGGTAGTGCTTGGAACAGGGACTCCCCCAATGCCTGCTGGTCCCCTTTGACTAGTTTGTAACAGGCCACTAGATCCCCCCTCAGCCTTCTCTTGTGGAGGCTGA
>NW_017729024.1:94060360-94072889 GCF_001723915.1 Gavialis gangeticus
GTCGCATAGAGGGGGAGTATCACCTCCTTGGACCTGCTCAAGATTCATCTGTGGATGCATGACAAGGTATGGTTGGCTTTCCTGACTGCATCCCCACACTGCCGGCCCATGTTCATTTTGGTATCAATAATGACTCCCGTTTGGGTCTGTGCACTCCAGGGATACACATAAACTGGTTTAAGTGATCAGAAACTGGTTTAAACCTGTAACAGAACAGACCTTCAGTTTACATAAACTAGTTCCAAAAGGGACAAAACCAGGTTGAGAGAAACTTGAGTGAATGTACTATCAGACTTAGCTGACTGAGCTCAAACTGGTTTATGAAATGTCTGTCCCTTCCTGGTTTAACTTAAACAAGAGACCCCCAGCATCCCAGCATCCTCTCTGGGCTGGCCTCACCCCTCTGCTTCCCAGCCAGGGCAGGGACAGGGAGGGACAGGCATCAGTGGGGGTCTGGCCCAAGAGGGGATTAATTCCCCCTTCCCTGTCCCACTGGCAAGGAGCCAAGCCAGGTTTGTCAGGCACTCCCCCCTCACTACTGCAGTGGCAGGCCAGTGTGGCCCCTAAGGTAGAGGGGGTAGGGAGGGGCATTATTCCCCTTTCTACCCCCACTGCCCCCAGGGGACCACAGCCAGGTCTGCACACCCCAACCACCGCTGCCTGCTCCCCAGTGGAATAATCTTGCCCCTTGGGGCAAGTGGTGGAATAATCCCTCTCCACTGGACACCAGAGGGAGAGGGAATAATCCCTGTCCCTGCCCAAGGGGCTCTGCCAGCCAGTGTTTGGCCAAGCCCCTGCTCTCCCACTGCAATGGTGAGGAGGGGGCAGGGCCCTTGATGGGGGTAGCAGCCACTGTCATAGTGTTGGGAAGCACAAGCCCCTGCCCAGCAGGGTCCCTGCTGCAGACCAGGCAGAACTGTGGCAGACAATAAACTCATGTTTATTGTCACTTCAACAGTATACCAGCTGGTCTGTTTAGTCATCAGCCCAATTCAGTAGAACTGCCTGGGACAACGATAGCACTGCCATGCATAACATAAATTTCACTCCTTTGGATCGCTAGAGAGAAGCAAGCCCCAGGGCATCTATATTTATATCCAAAATACCCAAGTTTTCATGCCAAAATATATTTGTCCTTCTGCCAAGATATGCATTTCTACTTGTCTCTTTGCCAAGTTTATACCTGGCCCCCTTTGTTTCTTTTCTTTTCTCAATTTTTGTACTAGCCTCCCTGCTCACTAGTGTGGGTTTTTTCCCTGTCTCTCTTAGCATTAGTGTGTTCTTCTTTTTCTGCATTTTTTATCAGGTCGTTCATCAGTCAGTGAGGCCTGTTCTTCATGAGCTCTTTCTTGGAGCCTTAGTTTAACCATAGTTCAGCATAATCAAAAGTCCCACAGGGAGTAGTCCAGTGTGCATGGGAATCCAGTGTCTTTATTGTCCCTGGCAATGGAGGCAACTGGATGAAAAAATGCTCTCTATTCAGCACTGGTGAGGCCACAAATGGAGTACTGTGTTCAGTTTTGGGGCCCCCCACTACAGAAAGGATGTGGACAAATTGAAAAGAGTCCAGCGGGGGGTGACAAAAATGCTGAAGTGGCTGAGGGACATGACTTATGAGGAAAGACTAAGGGAACTGGGTTTATTTAGTCTAGAGAAGAGGAGACTGAGAGGGGACTTAATAGCAGCCTTCAACTACTTGAAGTGGGGGGTTGAAAGAGGATAGAGTGAGATTGTTCTCAGTGGTGGCAGACAACAGAACAAGGAGCAACCGTCTCAAGTTGCAACTAGGGAAGTTCAAGTTAGATATGAGGAGGAATTTTGTCACTAGAAGGGTTGTAAAACACTGGAACTAGCTAACCAGAGAGGTGGTGAAAGGGCAATCCTTGGAGTTTTTCAAAACCCAGTTAGGCAAAGCTTAGTTGGGATGACCTAGAAGAGAGAGAAGCAGCCCAGAGAGGGGAGTGTTGCTGTCCAGACAGGGCACAGCTGAAACAGGCTGCCATATGAGACCAATTAGCAGGCACCTGCAGGCAGCCCAGGATAGTCTCCTGACTGGAAGGGGGCAGGGCCCTGGGAGGTATATAAGCCCAGGGCCTGAGCTAGCAAGGCAGTCTATCCCTGCAAGTTGCTGGGGTCGGAGCTCCTGACCAGGAGAGCTACCCGGAAATACTAGCTGCACTCCTGTGCTGCCTTAGATCCCCAGTGAGGCTCTAGGAGCTCACAGGGATATAACCCAGAGCTGGGAAGTAATCCTGGTACTAGAGATGAGGGGAAGTTTTTCCTTTTAAAGGGACAGAGGCTACTTCCCCTTTTGTGTTGATGTTGGTGAGCCTGGAAGGGGGAGTTTATGTTATAGCCTGGGGGCTCAGCATTTGGTTAAAGTTCATAATGGGGGCCTGTGTTGGAACTGTGAGGGGTGGTATTTGGAGGTCCCATTAGTGCCCTAGGGGCACGCGATCACCTTAAACTCTGCCAGGGGCAGGGTCAAGGCCTGAGTAAGTACTGAGCCTGGAGCAGGACAGATCATGGGGCCACAGAGCCCAGACAGGGGCAGGGACTGCTGAAAAGGGCTAGACTAGAGCTGGTACCTCAAAGCCATGTTCAATATAGTGGGCCTAGGCTGGAAGGGCCAGCTAGAGGAAGGGGGCAGAGGCTCAGCAGGACAGACTAATGGACTAGTGACACCTGTCATGGCTGCCCCTGGGACTCCAGTGTCCTAAACCTGTACACAAGAAAGCAGACTGGTCAGCACTGCCAAACAAAAGGAGCTGATTGATCTGACCACTTCTGCTGGTTCTTCTTAGTGAGTCAGTTAAATTATGATAAATAAGGAGAATAACTCATTCTGTACTCAGTTTTGAAAAGTGATCTTAGTCTGAGATACTTTATATAAATGTGGGATCATGGAGTTTTCATCTTTAAAAGTGCTCTAGGGGTCGGGGAGTTGTCAATTACAGTGGCCCCAGGTGAAGGGGGGGCCAGTTTTATTAGGGCGGCTCTTGGGAGCCACTTTAATTAAAAAGCCCACAGCATCTTGTGTATTCAGCATCCTGTACTTCAAAATGGCAATGGGGTGTTTTAACTAGAGCTTGTCATAATATCATAGTACAGTAAAAGCTCTGTTACCTGGCACCCCCCGGGAATGGGGGATGCTGGATAACAAAATTTGCTGGTTAATTGAGCAGCCCAAAAAGGTGTCCTTGCCTGATGTCCAGCCTGAACCTTCTCCCTAACAATTTGTGGCCATTATTTCTAGTAACCCCAGGTGCTGCCTGGGGGAACAGAGCCTCCCCCAATTCCTGCTGGTCCCCCCGATGAGTTTGTAAACAGCCACCAGATCCCCTCTCAGCCTTCTCTTGTGGAGGCTGAATAGGTTCAGACCCTTTAGCCTTTCTTCATAGGGCCTGCCCCACTGCCCCTTGACCATGCAAGTGGCCCTCAATGCTAGCCACATCCCTTTCTGCCACCGTGTTGACAAAAAGGGTGTACCCCAGCCTATAAGTGTGTTGCTGGTTCCTTTTCCCTAGATGCAGTACCTTGCATTTGTCTGCATTGAATTCCATCCTATTCTCATCCGCCCACCTGTGTAACCTGTCTAGACCTAGTTGGATACTGTCCCTCCCCTTCAGCGTGCCCACCTCACCACACAACTTGCTGTCATCAGCGAATTTGGACACTGTGCATTCCACACCCACATCCAGACTGCTGATAAAGATGTTGAAAAGTACAGGCCCCAGGACTGAGCCCTGGGGGACTCCACTGCCCACATCCCTCAGGTCAAAAACGACCCATCAACTACCGCTCTCTGGGTGCGACCATCTAGCCAATTTGCCACCCACCTGACTGTGTAGGCATCGGTGCTGCAGTCACCTATTTTTTTAAAGAGAATGTGGTGGGAAACCGTGTCAAAGGCCTTCTTAAAGTCCGGGAAGACAACATCCACCCTGACACCCTCGTCCAGGGACTTTGTGACCTGATCATAAAAAGAAACCAGGTTAGTTAGGCGGGACATGCCCCCATGTTGGTTGCCCCTCAGCATTACCTCTCCTGCTGGGCCCCTGCAGATGTGCTCCTTGGTAATTTTCTCAAAGGTCTTCCCAAGGACCGAGGTAAGACTGACTGTCCTATAATTGCTGGGGTCCTCCTTTTTCCCCTTCTTGTAAATGGGGACCATTATTGGCCCTTTCTATCCAGTGCCCCACAAGTGCTCATAGAGCCGTGCCAGGGGGCCCGCTATGACCCCTGCTAATTCCCTCAGCACCCTCGGGTGAAGAGCATCTGAACCTACTGATTTAAACATGTGCAGCCCCTCCAAAAGTTCCCTAAGTCATCTCTGACCCTAGGCATAGTGATGCCTCCCCTGGGTCCATCCACAATTCTAGTGTGGGAGATGTCCTGGTCCCTGTTCAGGAATATGGAAGCAAAGAATTTGTTAAAGAGGTCAGCCTTTTCATTTGCTGCATTCACCAGATTGCCAAGCCTATCCTGTAGGGGCCCCATGTTACCCGGTGCCGCCTTCTTACTTCTTATGTATTTGAAAAAGGACTTTTTATTATCCTTAATTCTGGTCACTAGCCCTAGCTCCATCTCTGCCTTGGCCTTCCTAACAGCCTCCCTGCAGCCCTGAGCAAAAGAGGTGCAATCCTCCTTGGCGATAGCCCCTTACTTCCACTGTTTGTACACCTCCCTTTTTTGCCCTCAGGCATCCGTGGATGCCTTTGCTGAGCCATGGGGGCTTCTGAGCACTCCTGCCCCCTTTGGTGCACACTGGGACTCACTCCTTTTGAGCTCGTAGGATCGTCTCCTTGAGGAACAACCACCTGTCCTGGACTCCCATCTCATTGAAGCTCCGAGACCCCAATGCCTCTCCTAGTAACCTTCTTAGCTTGCAGAAGTTGGCTCTCCTAAAGTTGAGGACCTCTGTCTTGCTGCTTGCTTTCACGACCCTGCGCTGGATAGTAAATTCCAGCAGGCGATGATCACTGTCGCCCAGGTGGTCAAGTACCTGCAGACCCCTCACCAGGTCTTCACCTGTGGCAAGGACCAAGTCCAGCAAGGCATTTCCCTTGGTGGGACTATGCATTACCTGAGTTAGGTGGAGGTCCTGTAGCCCAGCTAGGAACGCATGTGAGCAGTCGGACCTGGCTGACTGCTCCTCCCCGCAGATGTCTGGGTAGTTTAGGTCACCCATGACAACTACATCCTTTGACTTTACTGCCTCCATGAGCTGACCTGTGAATTCCAGGTCCAGCTCGTCCCCTTGGTGAGGTGGTCTGTAATAGATGCCTACTATCAAGTCTCTTTCCCCAAGCCCCTCTTTGCATTCTTACCAAGACAGCCTCATTTTGCTTCTCTTCTGACCCCATCCTGATCATTGAGGACATGTATTGCTCTTTGACGTATAGCGCTACGCACCCCTATTCTTTTTCCTGCTCTGTCTTGCCTGTACAGCCTGTATCCCTCAATGTCCACTGCCCAGTCATGGGTAGAATCCCACCAGGTTTCCATGAGCCTCACTAGGTCTGGGTTTTTGCTAGCTAGCAGGAGGGTGAGTTCCTCCTGCTTTTTCCCTATGCTTTGAGCATTTCTGTAGAGGCATTTGAGGCCTCCTGTAGGTGCCTGTGCCACCCCGTTGTTCCTAAGCCTGCCCTGGCCCCTGTCACTTACCTGGGTACTACCTGTGTGTGTCACCTGGCTTGATGGCGAAGTGTCCTCATGTTCCTCTGTGTCCCCGTCCCCCAGCAAACATAGTTTAAAGCTCACTGTACGAGATCAGCCAGCCTGGAATAAAAACACGCTTACCTTTCGGGGAGAGGTGAAGCCCGTCCCACCCGAGCATGTCCTCTGTGCAGACATGAGCTTTAGTCAAAGCGCCTGCACCGCCATTTTGAAATGCAGGGACATTGAATACGTGATGGTGAAGCTGCTGGAGACTTCTAATTAGAACTCTCCAGGAACTCAATTAATTTAATTAGAACATATTGGAGCGGGCGTCAGACACATGTATATAGAGTTTATGGGAAATATGGTCATGTAGATGGGGCATGTCCACCCAAGCGTGGCCATGTGGTATGTGGCACCGCAAACACATCTGCAGCACCACATATCACACACTAAGGTGTGCTTTGTGTTGCAAAGGTGCATTACTGACAAGCAGAGTTTGGCCACCCAGAGCTGTGCTGCGACTGCCAGCCAGGCTCTGCCTGGCAGGATCGCCGCAGCTGCAGCCCTGGGAGGCCCCAGGACCCCAGGTAAGGCTGCTGGAGCCAGCACAGTGCTTGCCCCAGCCTCCCTACTGCTCCCCAGGTAATCTGCCACATGCCAAAGTGTGTCTGGCAGGGGTATTCCCTGGGGACAAGTTGCTGTGGCACAAGGTGCACTGCTACTTATCCCCAGAGAACCAAACATTCACGCTTATCTATACATGGCCTTGGAGGCCAAATACAGGTGAGAAAAATAGGAGGAAAATTTCCTGAAGGGGGCATTTATAAATGTTCCCTTTGTTTAAACCCATTTGTTTATTTTTAAAATTACACTGAAAATCTAGTTGTTTTGTGAGAGCCATAGTGCCGAATATCAGTAGAGAGGTTTTAGCCCTGTGTTAAATGCAATCTCAACAGTACCTAAACCATGGAGTTGCCACTAATGATGCATATTACCTGTGAAATAGCAGTTTTATTTTCAGTGCAGACAGAAAATTAATATTTGTACCACTGGTCTATTGTCCAGCTATTATTAAATATTATTATTATCTTGTAATGGTGATCTTAACTACAGAGAAAAACAGTTTGTATTTTTGTGTAGCCACATTTATAAAAGTGTGTGTGTATTGTACATGGCCCTGATCCTGTGAAGTCTAACTTTGCCTTACACATACCTTTACTTATGTGTGTAGCCTCATTGACTTCAAAGTCATTGTTAACATTAATCAAGTTAAACATATAACATGCTTAACATTAATCAAGTTAAGCATGTGTTTGCATAATCAAGCAGTTTGTATGCAGACATGTGTGCATGTTTACTATGTAAAATAAATATACATTGTTCTTTCTGATATGATTTCTGTCTGTAACAGCCTCAAGCATGGATATACAGACAGGTGGTCTTTATTATAAAGGTCACTGACATTGTCAAGTACCTTTTGAAAGGTGACACTGCACCTAAAAGGTTATCAGGCCGGAGCCATGAAGTCTAAAACAATTTCTATGACAACATTGTAAGTGGGTAATATCTCTGACACATTTTTAGCTTTAACACAGTATAAAAGATTAACACTGGGAACGCAGAATGAGGTGGTGGTGTTAGTCATGGATTGAAATGAGTTATTCCTTTCTGTTTAATATTCCTGCTCTCCAAAAGTTCATTCATAGCATCTGGCCAAAGAGACTGTAGCCTACAAAAGATCATGCCTCCGAATGAGTTGGTCTGTAAGGTGCCATGCTGTCCGGAATTATGAAAGCAGTTTTCTCAGTCTCTCCCCCTCTTGTTTAAGTTATCCCTTCCTATTCCTCCACTATCTATGTATTCACTTCCTCAAAGCTTTGTCTTCAAGTACTCTGCAAAAGTCGTGAAGTTGTAAAGGAGCTACTTTAATTATAAGTACTACAGTAATGAATTCAAGTACTCTCATTTATCATAAAGGGTTTTCCCATCTGTCTCTAAAGTATGCTCAAAAATGCTGTGTATTTGATAACATTAAGACTGAAAATTTACCACATTTTAGTCTTAAATACTGTGTATTGGTTAGCTTTTTGTTAGCATGACTAAAGATTGAAAGAAGAGATCATTATTTGTGTGTGTTTTTGCGTGTGTGCGCCTGTGCGTGTGTGTGGTCTCTTCCTAATTTATTTGCACTTCAACCCATTGGGATCAAGCTGCAATCCCTGTAGGCAAAGGAAGATTAGGGAAAGCAACTGACTGTTTTTTCCCAGACATAGAAGGGAAAGCAACTCCTCAAGTACTGCAAGTTCTTCTGGCCACCGTACAAATTGTTCCTGAGTATGGAGAGTTTCCAAAAGACCTAATTAGCAACTCACTGCAAACATTTCTTTGCATTAGCTAATGATCCGGCTACACTTGTAAGCAAACAGTACCAACATATCTAATCAATGCAGAAAAACCAACAGAATGCCTATTAAACATCTGGATGTAATTTTCTAGTTAGACTTCGAACAAAATGAAAACATATGCAGGTTCTTTTGATGTATGCTTCAACAAAGAAATTGTTGATAAAAAAAGCATACTGGCCAGTCAATGTGTCATTTTCATAAAACCTGGTCATTTCTCTTCAAATGTTCCCAATTTAATTTTATTGGTTTCCTGCAATCTCTAATTTTACCATATTGTGTGAAACCGCAAGAGATTCTTTGGATTGGATTTTATTTGAGGTTTTACTGCTGCATGATCTGCTACTGATTTTTTTTTTCCTACTTTGACTTGGAGAATTTTTAAGGGTGAAAGGCTGGGGGAAGGTAGTATAAAGCATATGGGAAAATGTCCTGCTGGAATTTTTCAAACATTCCTGCACAACAAAAATAAATCCTAATTTTAAAAGAAATCAAGTAATGAAAAATATTCACAACAGTCTACCCACATCATTATGTATAGATAAGGGTGAATCTTAAAAATAAATATTTTTTTGTGCATGTCATCATTATAATTATGCCTCTCACAATGTAAATCTATTACATTCACTCTATGGCTCAGGAGCTCTTTGGTCTCTGTGTTTGCCATTTTGCCATGCTGTATACTCATTTTAAAAAATCTTTTAAATATACAACCCCTCTTTCTTCTTCCATTAAAATACAAAGAATTCTAAATCCAAAACTTTAAAAATGTAAAAATTTACTGAATTCAATAATTGCTCTAATTGCATATCTTTTATCACTACATTATCCAGATCTCAGAAAGTGTTTTTTTTCTCCCTGTGATGTCTTGATAATTAACCTCATCAACATTTTATTACAGGGTTTTTGTCGCTTCGTAGGAAGTAAAAAACAAACAAAACTCACCCATGCAAACTGGGAGGAACCAGTAATGTCAGCAGTAAATGAACTAGTGCACACGCATGCACGCACACACACACGCATAAGGTAAATAGAGCACCATAGCATTCCTCCTTTTCCTAACAAAGCAAGCTGCTGCATCTGAAACCTGATAATACATTCAGACCACAGTTTGGACCCAATTTTGTTTTATTTGTCCATCAAAACTCCCACAGACTTCAATATTTAGTGTAGGATTAAGCTCTAAGTTGTCTGAGGTAAGAACATTACATTAGTATGCTCATGGGGAAAAACTATCAGACTTCAGATGGAAGGGTGGACATAATAATGAATCAGAAGGTATTGTGTAGTGGAAGTATTTTAATATGTAAGGCAGACTATGTTTACTATATATTTGTTTAAATCATAAGAAAAGGGTCAAACAGATATTTGTAATGCAGTGTGAGGATATTATTGTGTATTTATTACAGGATGACATCCAGAAGGAAATATTAATTTAATGGGAAACAAACCCACTTCTAGGAAATCTGGTCCAGGTTCCACTTTTAGAAATACTGAGTTACATCACGGACTCAGGTGGAGTTAACTTCAAAGGAACTACTCCAGATTTACACTGGTACAATCAAGAGCATATTTTGGGCCTCCATTATCAAACTATGATGAACTGTAAGAACTGTTAAACATGTAAATAATTAGTCTACATTATTTTTAGATGTTTGTAGCAACTCCCTTAAATCAAAAAGCCTCCACATGCATGGTTCTACTCCTGCTTTTACAGCTCTTCCCTTCTGACTTTGATAGAAGAGATTCAAAATACTTTCAAGTTTCCCATCTCAGTAGGTTGAAAAGCATTTGTTAAATGAAACAAAGAACTGTTAAAGTGTGCCTTGAAAATTTTAAGCATGCTAAATATACAGTGCAAAACATTTCAGCTTTCAGGGAAGCAATTACAAAACTACTTCTGTTTATGCCCCAAAATAGACTGTTGTTTTAACATTGTATCTGTTTATATTTTACTAGCAACTTGTGCCATCAGGTTAAACATAGTAGAACCAAACTTGGGTAAACTGCCTGTATTGTTGTTTCAGGTTGCCTAGTTACCAGGTTCACAGACACCTTATATAATCAGAGTTTGCATTTTATGACACCTTTCATCTGAAGATCTAAGTGATTCATAAGAATTAATTAAGTTCTCAATACCTCTGTGAAGTAGGTAAATAGGATAATACCTATTTTATACATGTGTAGGCCAGTGCATGGAAAGGTGAACTGACTTGTCTAAGTAATGCATCATATTGCTGACAGAGTTGGGAAGAGAACTCGGGGAATCTTCACTCTAAGGCATGTGCCTAAATCAGTAAGGAAATTCACATTCTGCTGACCCAACCACTGCCTCCCAGTGAAAAGCAAACCTGTGTTGACTGCCCTTAAGAAATAGGTGGAAGAAGAGAATCCACTTTCTCCCTTGGGTAACTGTATTCAGTTTCAAACCTCTGGGGCTGTGGAGAAATTCAAAATTCATCATGTGTTCTGTCAAATGTTCATAGGCAAATGCGGAAGGCTTCCTCCTCCCCCGTCATTTTTACGTGGGTGATACTGGGAATAATAGAGCATAAATGTTCACACTCTGAACTGCACAAAGTCAACATTTGCTTGTATTTAGGGACCTAACGATTTCATTCACATCAACCTTTAAACATAATCTGTTCTTGTTTTAAAATATAGATTGAAGTCTGATAGGATTAGGGATCAATAAATGGCATACAAATTTGAAGGGAAGAATAAGAAAACATTTGCAACAAAATTGCTCTTTTTTTAATGACTTCCTATAACAGGTAAGATCTCTCCTTTAGGTAAAGCATAAGGCCTGAATAATAACACTTAACATTTTGAAAATGTGGAAAGCTACTTATGCTCCATTATTCAACTCTGTTATGAATAAGATGGTTGGTAATAGAGGATATGTTTTGAAGTTTACTTCCCGTTACAGGCTGTGTCAGTATTTGGCATGGCCATAGTCACATACAGAGCATGTGGAATTTATTTGACCCTGCTGTACTTCAAATAGAACTATAAACTATTTATAATAGTGGAAGTTTCTGGCTGCTCGGCTCCAGTGGAACCCTCTTGTAAAGAAGTCAATTCTTCCCAAAGGACAACTTCAGTCCTTTCTGAGGGTCACTACCGCTGCAGTTCGTGCATTGCAACGCATTAAATCAAGCTGGCACTTTTCATCCTTTGTAATGATAGTTTCCCTATTCTGAGTACATTATCAGCAGGTGCACTTATGTCTGCATGGAACCCATAAATAAAATATGGAGAGGGGCCACATGTGCCTGCTTGCGTTGGATGTCAACTCTTTGGGATGAAAACAAAAAACAGAGTAGGTCAAAAACCTGCTCAGGATCAGATCCTTGTCCTCTGAGGCTGTGTCTACACAAGTGAGGACGTTTGATTCCCTGGGGACAAGAAGCAACTGCACACCTTGTGCTGCTGCTACTTGCCCCGAGGGAACGCCTGTGCTAGGTGCCCTCTGGCAGGTTACCCTGGGTGGGGTAGGGAAAGCTGGGATCAGCAACTTTGCTGGCTCCAGCAGCCTTACCTGGGGTCCTGGGAAGCTGCGGCCACGGCAGCCCTGCAGCTGGGACCCTGGTATCCAGAGCGTGGCTCCAGCCTGCCAGGCTTCAGTTTTTGGGTGGCATGCATTGCCACCACAGGTGCCATGCTGCTGCTTTTCCCGCACAGATTTTTTTGACCCTGGGATTTCACCAGATCAAAACCTCCCCTTGCCCATGCACTGCAACGCAGCAGCGCGGGAAACCCCTGAATGTGCTGTGTATGGTGCCGCAGACCCACATACCTCATGACCGTGTTCATCTGGATGCAGCTGGGGGGGTTGTAATTGCTTGCAATGGGTAGAAATGGGAGCAGAAATGGGCTGATTTTTTGTGTGCGCGCACACACCATTTGGGGATTGCCTCTAATGGGCTCTATTGAGAATAAGGAAAAGCAAGTGGGATTTCAAGTCAAACTGCACGTGTGTAGACAGGGTACAAACATAGCAGCGTCCTTCTCCACCAACCCTGCTGTGGCACACTCCTCAGGCCCCTGCTACGTTGTGTATATCGCATAACCAACCCGGGTAGTGCGTGCCATAAATGCAGCCAGGCCTGCAGGGTAAAAAATGCCCAGCCAGCTGTAGAAAGAGCCAGCGGGCGTCAAGTCAGGGCTGGAAACCCTGTCGCAGCTTAATTTTTTTTTTTAAATTTGATTTATTTCTTCTTTATTATGATTATTTGAAGGTGGGGCCGGGCCAGCCGCCTCTGGGAAGGGCTCTCCTGCTTCCCTGCCCTGCTCTGCGCCTGGCCAGCCGGGTCTGAGCAAGGGGTGCGGGCTGAGGCTGTGCGCGGAGGTGAGCCCAGTGCAGGGAGCACCTGAGGCAGGGCTGACCCCGGAGCCTGGGACACTGCCAATCTCCCCCTCCCCGCCCCTCCCCCACGCCGCGAGGGAGCGGCACAAAGCGG
>NW_017729024.1:94072899-94073651 GCF_001723915.1 Gavialis gangeticus
GCCCCTGAGGCAGGGCTGACCCCGGAGCCTGGGACACTGCCAATCTCCCCCTCCCCGCCCCTCCCCCACGCCGCGAGGGAGCGGCACAAAGCGGCGCCCAGCGCGCTGCTCCCGCCCCCCCGTTCTGCGCCCCCACGTTACTTTGATTGACAGCTCAGCCTCTCCACCGACCTTCCCCTTCTCCCTGCCTCTCGGAGAGTTCCACCGTCTCCTATTGGTCGGCCCGGAGGGGTCCGGGCCGGCCCCGCCACAAACGCTTTCCTGGTGGAGGCCGGGCGAGCCGGAGCGAGTCTCGGCGCCGCGTCCGATTGGGTGTGACGTCAGGGCCCCACGTTGGCGCCCGAGGAGGCGATTGGTGGCGGGTGCGGCCCCGTCCCCCCGTTCCTCCCGGGCGCCGAGCAGAGTGCGAAACCGCGTGTTAATGCACGGAGCGCGGCCGAGCGAGCGAGCTAGCGAGAGAGGGAGCGCGGGCTCGACCACGGCCACGGCCAGGCGGGGGGAGCCGCGCTCGGCGCCCGGGGGGACTTGAGTGGCGGGGACGATGCCGCTCGCGGGGCTGTGCTGAGCGGCGCCCCGCTGCTATTGCTGCTGCTGCTGCCGCGTGGCCGAGGAGCGCCCGCGGGACCCGCTCCCTTCCTGCCTGCCGAGACTTGGCCAGTCCCGCGGAGAAGGCGCCTACCCCCTCCGCCCGCCCGGGGCCCCGCTGCCCCGGCGGCGGCGGCGGCGACAGCAACAAAGGCGGCGGCGGAGGA
>NW_017729024.1:94074003-94075145 GCF_001723915.1 Gavialis gangeticus
TTGCATGCAAATGACAGGGGAGGGGAGGGGCTGCCCTACCCTACCCTACCCTACCCTACCCTTGGCTGCCAGGTTGGCTTCTTCCTCCCCCTCCACCCTGCTGCAGCCAAACTCAGTCGGGGCTGGGGAGGTGTCTCCCCCCCTGGCCTCACCTGTAATTGCGGGGAGGAGCTGGCCCCTTGCCCTGCCTGGCATGGTGGTGACAAGTGTAAGGGGGAGGGGCTGGGGGAGTTATGGGCATAGGGCAGGGGCCACCTGGTTTGGAAAGGAGGGGGAGTGAGTAACAAGTGTGAGAGGAGGGAAGCAATGGGGCTGGGCAGGCTGTTCCCTCCCTGTGCCCTGTCCCACTCGCTTTCCTGGCAGGATGCTGCAGAAGGGACCCCGGGTGACAGCAGTGCCCGCAGCTCAGTTTCAGGGAGTTGGGCTGTGGTCCCTAGCTGTCCTGCCTGCTTTTGTTTCAAGGTTTTCTTTTTTTTTTTCCTCTCTCTCTTTCTCTCTTCTCTGCCTCAGACGCCGCACCAGGCTGCAGGTCAGCCCTTCAAATTCACTATCCCGGAATCCCTGGATCGGATCAAAGAGGAGTTTCAGTTCCTCCAAGCACAGTATCACAGGTGAGTCCTGCCTGCCGGCTTCTTGCCTGCTTTCTTGGCACTGGAGAATTGGGCCACATCCTGCCTCGAGGAGGATTTCAGGCTGGTACGCAGTGTGCTGGCTAGCGGGGTGTGTTTCTTTCTCCCTTGCTCCATGCTCACTGGGGGAAAAGTAGCTGCCGATTGTATTTGTCACCAGATGGTGGCGTGTGGAGTCGCAGTTAAAGCCCTGTCATTCGCTCCTCTCTTTACTTGCCATTGTTTTCACTGTTTTTGCTGCTGTTGGATTTGTAGAGAAGCAGGGCTAGAAGGGACCTCCAGAGTTTATCTAGTCCAACCCCCCTGCCTGAGGCAGGATCATCCTTATCCAGATCATCCCATACAACAATGTTTGGTTGAACTTTATTTCGTGTGTGTTTAAAGCTTCCCAAGAGCTGTCAATATTTGTGTTTTCTTTTGCTGATAGGCTAGGCTCGGGTCAGTGGATACTCTTGCCCGTTCCTTGCACTACTGAGTTACTGTTGAAGTAAGAACGTCAAGTTCAGTAAGATG
>NW_017729024.1:94080145-94106766 GCF_001723915.1 Gavialis gangeticus
AACAATGTTTGGTTGAACTTTATTTCGTGTGTGTTTAAAGCTTCCCAAGAGCTGTCAATATTTGTGTTTTCTTTTGCTGATAGGCTAGGCTCGGGTCAGTGGATACTCTTGCCCGTTCCTTGCACTACTGAGTTACTGTTGAAGTAAGAACGTCAAGTTCAGTAAGATGTCAGGTATCCAGGTTGTAGCCGTATTGGTCTAGAGGCAAAAGGAATTGGGACACGTGGTAGAGGTGATCTTTTATTAGACCAACTAGATTTTTGCAAAAAAAAAAAATCTGTAATTGCTCAGTTAATTTAAAAGTTTAGTAAGGGGCAGTGTAGTTTAAGGATGTGGACTGGGAGCTGGGGCTAGCTTCACTATGCAGTGTGACCATCTGTAAAATGGGGAGATTGTTTGACTTAGCGTGTGGTGTGAAACTTAATGCACCTTTGTAAAAGTGTGTTAGAATTCTTGAGTGCAAAACCTTGGTAAGGGCAGAGTAAATTGAGAGAATATCCAGTCTAACTTGGTAGCAGGAAATATTAAGGGAGCTAATTCTCATGGTAGTTTGTCTTCTATGGTGTGCATTTAATGAAAAGATCAAGGAAATGTCAGTAATTGGTATGTAAACAGGAGATGAAGATTTTTTTTTCTTTTTTAAGAAAGCAAACGCAGAATACCATTGAAAAGATGACTTAAATCTACTGAAGCAGTCATTAATGGCTGCTGTCCCATCCTTGAAGCATGCCATTCCTAGTTTGTATGCTTTGTGCCAAGGTCTCTGTGTATATTGAGGATCTGCTTCCTCTCACTGCATGCACAGTACTTCTGGCATTAACAGAGACTGTGTTCTTTGGTGTGCAGCTTTATCTTGTGATAGTGTAGAGATGATCTATACAGGGTTCTGTATATAAATTCTCTTATTTCTTGAAGGCTTTGGTTAGATATTTTGTCTTGAGTCATCTTGTGGTCTCTGGGCTTTATCTGTAGATGAGCACTGGCTTATCAAAAAGCCCTTAGTTAAAATTGTGCAATTCTTAATGTAAACTACATGTGTATGAATAAAAAGTTGAGCATACACTTTTACCACTTGTTAAAGGTTGTTATCTCACAAGTTTTTAAAGTCAAACTGACTTTTAAGTAATACTCAAAGCCAAAAATAGTCATGTTTGACCCAGCTGAACAGTCAGATCATTTGAAATAAGGCTTAGAACCAGAACCTAAACAAGTTTATAGAAGTAGCTGTGTCAATAACTCTTATTTGTTTTACTTCCTTTTCAGTGCATGACTCTAGTCCACTAGGAGTTAAACTGTAGTGAAATCACATTATACTATAGTTTGGGAGTTGAGACAATTTCTGATCAAAGGGCTAAGCATACTGTTTTTGTTATACAAGCCTTAATGAATAGATGCATATAAAATAAGTTTGATCTGACTGAATGCTAGTTCTTTTTATGTTCCTATTTAGTCTTTGTATTAAATACTAAACTAAAAATGTATGGATATGTAGCAATGAGAACTTGTCCCTGTCCCCACCCCTACTCAAATCACTTTTTCCCCCCTGCCAAAGTGGAAAGAAGGCAGGTAGATTTCAGGACAAATGATGTAACATTTACATTCAAGTGTGTTTTCTTTTACAGCCTTAAATTGGAATGTGAGAAACTGGCAAGTGAAAAAACAGAAATGCAAAGGCACTATGTGATGGTAAGTATGGTGTGTTTGTCTTGCCTTTATTTATTAACTGTGTTATTTTTTTTCCAATATATTACTGTTTTACAATTTTAGGTTAATGTATTTTCCTCTTTTTTAATTTTAGTATTATGAAATGTCATATGGACTAAACATTGAAATGCACAAACAGGTAAGATATCTGTGTTCAGAAATATACAGTCTAACCTATAATGTGGCTAGTGGACTTCAATGTAGCTGTTGGATTTGGATTTATATTAGCATGTTTTTGTCTGAAAGAGTAGATTGATTCATAGTTGTAATTGGTAAACTCATCACCTAAAGTATAAATAAGATATCCAGAACAGCAACCTTCTGTTCTCTGTTGGTTTTGCAGTATGTAAGGAATCTTAGAAAAAGGCTTGTCTTTGTAATTTAAAAAAAGAAAAGTGCTCAAGTTTGATGTCTTATAAGGAACTATGTGGAGTAATTCTTGGTTGACATAGTCTGGGATCTGTTTAACAAGAATTATATGTACACAACATATGTTGATAGTTGCTGAAATCTTTGTATTTTAAAAGTATGAAAAGATTAGTGACTTGAAAAGCTCTAGTTATGACTTTGAGTTTGCAAGTTCCCATAAAATTCACACTTATGGCCACTATAATGGTGAATAAAAAGAGTATTGAACTGGAACAAGGCACTAAGGACCTCATAAGAGAAGAAAAGCTAAATGATTGCTCAGCCCAGAGGACCCTCAATTGAGTAGTCATTGTCTGCCAAAGAAAGCATTAATGGCAGGGTGCAAGTATTCTGTAGATATGCTGACATTCACTTTTTCATCAGGATGCTGGTACAATAAGTCTTTCAGAAATCGATGGCCTCTTAAAAAAATTATCATTAGATGAAGTTGCACAGTTGGACACATTTCAAAGTGCAACAATACAATTCTTTCTTGATGTATATGTGCTATTTCATCTAAAACTCTTGTTTCATTAAATTAAAGAGCATGGCTGACCGGCTAGGGCACAGCAAAGAAATTGATTAGTTCAGGCTTCAGATCTTCAGTATATTCAAAGACTTTCATTAAGCAAGAGTATTTCAGAGTTGAATTCTGCTTTTGTAACTCTGAACTCTTTGATTTTTTGTCTCCCCCCCTTGTAAATTTATCGTATGCTTAATATTTGGCAAGGTGATATCATTTTGTCAAAGTTAGATATTTTTAGTTTTAGATGTGGTGTTTGAGATTGTATTTGTTTTAAAGTCAAAGCATTGACTATTATAGAAATATTATGACAACTTTATTGCTTTGAGGTATGGTGAAGAACTAGAGTGCTCTTTCGTTGTTGTTTAGTGCTTTAGGACTTTTTTTTCTTGTAACTTTAAATTTGGAAAAGTGTCAGTTTGGCCTTGAGGTAATTTATTGATTCCATGAAGGACTCTTAGAAAATATTTATCTTCAACTTAATTGCAGACTGCAACATGCTGACACATTGTGCTGAAACAACAACCTAAGTCAGGCCTCTCTTGATACATGTTGTGGGCTATGTAAAGTTAATTAATTGGGTTAAAAGTTCTAGGAGCTGTCTTCCTAGATGGCTATAAAATATTGCAATGTTTGGGGGAGTGTGCAACTTTAATAAATGTATCAAATGTTAGCTATTTACTCTAAAGCTTCAGCTCACAAAATCAGAGTATCTGAGACTTGCACTTTGACCACAACTTTGTGCATCGCAAATTTTTAATGTTTTATGTGAACGTGGTGACTAATTTTATACCAATGTGCAGTGATAGAGTAGAAGTTCTTTAAAGTAAACAAGGATGTATTATACCTGCATCAGTCTACCTGGGGAAAGGCAGGGTATGTGGCTAATACTGTAGTCTTAACGTTGCTGTAATTTAGATTTAAGAAAAGCTTGAGTGGAGGGAAAATAAACTTTTGTAGTTGTCTAAGGTAGGCTTATGAACTAAGTTTGGTAGGAAAATTAGTTGCTTTAATGTTGAAAAATACTTGTATATAAAGCTGGCATGCTACCGTTTACATATAAAAAGTACTGTAATTTCTGTGGAAAAAAGAATGCTGTCTTCCTTCTTGCTGCAGTATGCTAAAGCTTCAAATTCAGTCCGAAAATATTAAGTGTGAGGAAACAAAAAAGGAAAAGAAAGCACTGTTTTAATTCGGTATAGGTGGCCTTAAAAAGAAAAAAGCAACACAACAGAACAAAAAAACCCCCATCCTTTTGAATTTGCAACATTAACAGTAAGTTCTGAGGAGGCATTTGGCAGATAGTAATCATAATTCTTATTAAAACTGGTGACGTCTAGCCCCTAGGGTGTAGCCAGGCTCAAATTGATGCTTTTTGCTGGCTGATCACCAGCATGGCCTAAGTGCTCATTATGTTGTAGAGAGGGCCTTTGGAGCTCTCATTACGTTTGACAGGAATTCTCTCTAGGGGAAAACTGGGCATTAGCTAGACTCCTGACAGGCTGAAATTATTCCTGCTTTATGGCTTATAACCAAATGCTAGCAAGGCATCATCAGGGGACACGAAAAATTGTCATTTCTGACAACATCTTTGTTACTGAAAAATGCAGTGATGGGGAAACTTTCCACTGAACAAGCTTTAATGTTCTTAAAGCCTGTCTCCTGTGTGGATACTACCCTTGCTCTGTGTGAAGCCCTTCAGAGTTGTTGAGCTGGTGTTTTTATGTTATTTCAGTGTCACTTCATACAGCAGAGTGTGTGCACCAGCATTAAAATGGAAGTGTCACTCAGATAAAAAGTGATGTGTTTGTTGCTTCCCTGCTTGTGTAAAAGGTTTGTTTGTTGTATTGATACTGTGGTGTGTCAGCAGTTCCCAAAGCCTTCAGTTTAGGAATTTATAATATCAGCTATTTTATTAAGATTTCTACCAGACAAAATGTTTCACATGCAAATTGCTGCATTAAAACTAGTACATTTGTCTCTAATGGAAGTGAAGTCAGGAAATGGCAAACTTCAGGTTGCCTTTGTGGCCTTCACTCTCTCCCCCTCTTGTGCATATATGTTGCGGTAGTTTTTAATTGCATAACTATAAATTTCACTCCTAGTATTCCTGTATAATTGGATACTGGTCAAGGAGTATAGCTTCATCTTGAGGTGTTACCATTTGTAGCTTTAATCTGGATTCCTTGTACCATTTGAATACTGCTTTGTATGTCGTTCTGCAGCCAGACCTATTAAGAAACTAGACCGTTGTTCTCAAATAGCACTTAGATATGTATTCTGACACCATGTCGCATCTTATAAAACAGGTTTTATACACTATGGGAATCTGCATTCTTGTATCTGGGAGCATTCTGTAGTTTTTCTTTCTGAACTATTCCTTTCATGGTTAATCCTTTCCAAATCAGATTTTCCCATTATGACTTCTACGGCTAGGGATAAGGGTACTTTGTGTGCTGGCACCAGGGCACAGAGTTCATTGGATGCTGATAGTTGTACTGAACTCAAAGCATTGCTGTCATTGGGTATTAGAGCTATGGTTTTTTATTTTCATCAGCCATTTCTGTCATTTTCTGAAATAAGTCATGAGATAAAACTGCTTATGTTTTTTAGAGTCCAAATTGTTAAGGTGCAAGGTTAGCTTTTGCTTGGTGGCAGGCAGCCAAAAAAAAATCGCTGCTGTTGAACCCACTAACAGTATATAAAACCACTGCAGTGTACATTTTGTTTGAGCTTCTGCCATTATAACACTGACAGGTGAGTGTCTGTCTCTGTGGGTGGATTAGTGTGATCTTTGTGACGTGCCTTAAGGCAAACCTGTTATTTGGCAAACCTTTTCACTTTCTTTGACTTGTTGCCTTTCATCTTCCAAATAATAACCTGACCAATGCACTGACCAATAATACAAGAGCAAAATTTCTACTTAGTTCAGTCTGTCTTGTGGAATCATTTTTAAAGTCTTCATACTTAAAGGTTTAAATCTAGTGATATCTTATTAGAGCAACAGTCTCCAGGAGTGGGTTAAATACAGGGGAATAAAGAGGCTTACTTGGCTCTCCTCAGCTCTTAAATAGGGTGGCAGTATTGTTAGAAGGGATTTAAAGATAATTTTTTATTCTTTCCCCCTGCCACTTGCATTTTAATTATTAGAGCGAATAGCTATACATTTCTCTTAAAGATTTTGATGCTGGGTAATAGCAAAGCTAGAGGCTTTTTCAGTTACCTTTTGCACACAAAGGACACATAATCTGTCTTTATCTTAAAGGAAAACATCAAGATTGTCAAGGTTGTAATATGGCATTTTTCCCTTCACAAAAAGCTGTGTTTAATGTGTGAATACCTGCAGCCTAAAACTTCTGATCAAGTACCCTCATCTCAATTATACACCCAGTACTAGTATAATAAGTGTTGCCAATCTGAGCATGGGGGAATTGGAAAGCTGAGAGGATTGGTAATGAGATGGAACATTTTGTTTCTTGATCATTGGCTTGAATGTGTCCCAGGTCAGTTACACATTTACTATCTGATAGTTATTTAGTGGACTGTGGAAAATGAGCTGGTAGATGCCGTCTACTAAGAAATGGATAGGAACTGAGAACATGGCGAACTATTGTTGAAATTATTGTAATCAGTTCCAGAGTTAGAATAGCCTTAAAGATGCATTAAACACATGATACTTGTGACATCGCTTTCCACATGCATTCAAACTGCCTTTTTGTGCAGTGACTCCTTTGCTAGATTTGCATATGAAGCTTGCTCTCCTCTTAATCGTTTCCAGTATAGCTGTCAGAAATAAGGGGGGGGCCAAGAAATCACATGCTTAATTGAAATACTTCCCTTGCCCTTCAGTCCATGCTGATGAAACCTTATTCTGCAGGAGAGTACTCTTTTCTGATATCTTTATCTCCTCAGGGAACTGATTTAAGCTTGCACTGCATTTCCAGTTGTGGCTTACCAGTGTAGCTATACT
The DNA here is from genome assembly GCF_001723915.1 of Gavialis gangeticus. Lineage (NCBI taxonomy): Eukaryota > Metazoa > Chordata > Crocodylia > Gavialidae > Gavialis > Gavialis gangeticus. The sequence goes on from NW_017729024.1 coordinate 94,086,751, forward strand.
GGTAATGTCCTGGGAGCATAAACAGCAATGTGTAGCAAACCTCCACCTTGCATCCGTTATATTTAGGCCAGAAGAAGGAAGAACGCTTACTTGGATTTCCTTCTTCCTTTACTTCACTCTTTTCACTCAGTTTATAAGGACAAATCAAAAGACTGTCAGGTTTGGCATTTGAATTGCCTTCTTTCTTCTGTTTAAGATGCATTGGTGTGTGAGTACAGGAGCTTTCATTGCCTTTGGTTCTTGAAAGCCGTGTTTAAAATGGAGGACCTCACTTTCTCAGTTTAGTAATAGGTCACTTTTCACCTCATTAAACTCCTTCAGAACAAATTTTAGACAAGCGGGTTGTATGAGGGTGAAGCTGTGTAACATTCTACTGTACTTTTAAAAGTAACTGCAGCTTTGGGTAGAGCTAGTCATAGTATTTGCCCACAGGAAACTAGTTGATTTGACTTTTGTTTCTTACTGTACAAGACTGCATAGATGGATGTATTAGGTCTCCACTAACTCAGGCTATCCTATTCCTGGTTCCCTGTTGTGGATTAAGACTGTGTCAGGTGTGGCCAGGGAAACCATAATGAATGTTTGTTTATTACTTATCAGGAGTGTACTCCTAACAACTTGAATTCAATTATTGTTCCCTTTAAACAATAATTAGGGAAAGCCTTTTAGGTACACGTGATAGCCAAGTTTCTTTTGTACTTCTGCATGGATAATTCACATCACGTTGAACTGAAATTTGCTTGGTGCTCGCTCAGTGGGTAACTGTTCTTCTTGAAGTAACAGGCTTTAACAACCTCTTATCAAATTGCAGTAGTTTGGGAAGGTGACATGGAGGAAGTATGCTTTTCCATGATGTTAAGGCAGATATTTTAACAAATGTGTTCTTATAAACATGCTTGGAAAGTGTGAATGTTTTAAAGAAACTCCATGTATTTCATTTAATCTTGAACTGCTACATTTCTCTTTTACCTAGAGCCTGCAAGTATTAAGTTTGTGTATATGTTACTTGCACAGTGTCCTGGACACTGTTCAATGGCTGATGCAGCTCCTGGGTGCTGTAGTATTTAAATAAATAACAAATCACTTTTCAAAATATAGCTTACTTTTAAATGGATACAAGGAGAAAATATAATTCGCTTAAGTGCTTGGGAGGGCTAAATCATCAGGGTTTTTTTTTGTTTTTTTTTTTTTTATTCCTTCTATTTCATTTTAGCATCACTAATCTTTTTTATGTAAGAAAAAATGGTTAGCTGCTATGTGAAAGATTTATACAAACACAAAGCAAAGCTATTCGTACTGGAGAGAAAGTGAAACTGTTCAGAGCGTTGCCAAATGTACAGAATGAGGGAGAAAAATCTTCAAAAACTGTAGTTAGAGGTGCTATTACAACCAGTTGACACACTTTTAAAAAAGTTAACGAGTTTTGTTTTATGATTTTTTTTTTTAAGTGTTGGTATTCCTTTAAACACTGCCTGTTATAATGGGAGAATGAGCCATTTAGCATCCATAAGCATGCTGCAGTTAATTTTTATAGTTAACAATTAGCAGAAATGATTTAGATAACATTTATTTAAGGATTCAATAATCCCTCTTAGTGAAGGAGAAACTTTCTGATATTTATAAAGGCGATGCTAGCAAATAGCAAGAAAAGGAAGTGCCAAACTAATCACAACTGTTCTTGTTTGTGATTCATCAGTTTCCTTGTAAACACAGTGACATTGGTGCAGATAAGAATTTGGTTTTCAATTTATTAGGAAGGATGTTGGGAGGAGCAGATGACAGCTCATTTGAAATGTCATCTGTGTTTCTCTGGATAGGTGTTTAAAAACAAAGCATCTTTGGCTATTTAATAGATTGCTAATGATATTGCTCAAAGAGAAGCCCAGATTTCTTTCCAGTGTTTTTGTTCTTCTTCCAGCTTTTTGATGTCTTGGGTAAACAGTTGGTCAAAGCAACTTACAAGTAAGGTGACCAGTCAGTGTATTGACAAGAACAGACACAATAGAAAACTGCATTAGGAGGCAAGCCATTGGGATTTGCAGTAAATATATTACAGAACACAAGTGAATTGCCGATACTGCTTGTTTAGCAGTTTGCAAGGGCAATGGCAGTATGGATTTTTGAATTAGAAGGGAAGGACTGTTCTTTCTCTGTGCTGGAACATCTAGTTGATGGCTGAGGGGAAAATTGATTTAGAGAACAAAATGCTGCCGCCTCTATTTGTGCCATTTGAAAGGCATCTATGGATTAGCGAGTGAAAACAAAAAGGTGGCTTTTGGTTTAGTAGAAGGGGAACAGAATGGGTTTATTTGTTTAGTTGCATCTTGATCAAATGTTAAACATATGAAGGAGGGGAGCAAAGAGCCATTTTTATGAGGTCAAGATAAGAAAACTGTGTATAAAAGGGAAGTGTTGTGGCCTGACAAAGTGTACCTTGTTTTAGAATTGCTTTACAAATGTTTGTTTTCCAGTGAATCAAACCCCAGAGGTCTTCGTAGTCTAATAACCTCGAATCATTCTCAGATCTCCTCTTTCATATCTGGGCCTTTCTACTTGAGGCCAGAGTCCACCCACACTTCACTTTTATTTTAATATCAGTAGCATCAGCCCCCTTGTCCAGGTTCTGTACAACTAAGTCATCCCAAGAGCTTAAAATCAGATTTAGGAAACTGATAAAACTTACCCATATGCATTAATAGAAACCTTTAGGTTTCTCCCTCCACCCTACAGTATACCAAAGTTTCACATGAAGAGGCTACAAAGAGTGCTTTGTTCCAGAGACAGTATGTCCTAAGGAGAGAACAAAGTACAGACATGAAGTGGAGCAGGTATAGATAGATGTGTTCCTGGAACATCCTCTCTGAAAGCGGCAGTGCAGGATCTTGCATGCACTAGTGTGCGATTTGAGACTCTTCACATAATTAAATAATTGTTGATAAGCAGGTTGAGTTGCTCTGAAGATGTTCTTGTTCTTGGATGAATATAGCATCTAGGTGGAATTTGAAGGCTGAGGGAGAAAAATGGGTGGGGAACTTACCAGAGGCAAATCTTATTTCATCTTTCAATTCAGAGGCTTAACTTAACATTAGTGCCTACTGAAGGCTAGATAAGGAAGCAGGAACAGTGTAATTCAAAGGCTGGCCAGTGGCCTCCAGTACACAGGTGCTGAGTGGCATAGGGCAGAATTCCTGAAGCAAGGATATGCTGAAAGTTGGATTAGTGGAGAGGTGCGATAACTTGTCCCTTTTGTTTAGCTTGGTTTTAAAAAGAGTCTTGACCTGCTAAAGATGTGTGAAAGAAACACTTTAGCATCTTGACAACAGCCTCCTGCTTGCCAGTTGGCTTGGGTTCAACAGCATTTACAGCTGCAAGTGGGACAGGCAGTTGTTTACAGTGCTTGGTCAAGAACTGCTACATAGCCCTCTATGCACTGTTATAGAGAGAATTGGAATGAGACAAGTGAAATGTATCCAGTTGCTGCACTTTATAGTTGAATGACATCCAAACCCATAGTAGACATCTGATAAGTGTAACAGTTGACTCCTGCATCATATATACCTCATGTTTGAATAATTTGACCTTTCTGTAACTTAAGCCGACATCTGATAGGCTTCAAATAATGTAGCCTAGGGTCTTGGATTCAAAAATGTAGATTTCAGTGTTATGGAAATTTAACATATTGAGGTTTGCAACTTCAGTACATCCTGAAATTTGTTCTCCTTGTTCCAGCAAACACCATTTGCATTCTCAAATTTTCTTTTTCCCCCACATGCAAAAATTAAATGTGAAGACAGTCTTACTGTTTTAATATCCTCATCTTGTGGGTGACTGACCTTGTAATTTAAGTTGAGTACAAGTACAAATGGGGGCAGTGGGAGAGCTGCACTTTGCTAATGATATGTCATGTTAAACTGTCAGCTTTTGCCCAAAATGCAGGAATTGTTCCCATTACTTGAAGTGGGGTTGTTCCTATTGCTGCTTGCAAGGTTGCATTCAAACAGTCTATTAAAGGGGGAAACTATCTGTTCAGAATAAGCCCTCCCACCCCCTCCTATTGATGAGAATATTAGGCATGACAGTGTTTATAATTTAAAATACAGTTTGAAGACCAACTTCTACAGTTTGTCGCATACTGGTTAATATGGCTGTAAAGAGGAGATGAATGTGGCTACTTTTCTGAGTCTATTACTCAGGAGGCCTGTAAATTTGATTGGCTGTTACAATTCTAGCAGAATCATTCGATTTGAGAGCAATAGAAAGATAAGATATCCAATTACCCAAATGATTTGCAGGGTTAGCCAACGTTGTCATGGAGACGCGAGTTGGAACAAATTAAATTTTAAGCAATAAAATAATCTTAAAGCACGTCTGGGAACAAGAAAATTTGGCAGTGGCACTTACCTGAATTGAATCTTAGCTTGACATGCTGTTGTTTGACATTGATATACTGTGGGGGCCTAAACTTTTAAATGGCATGTTGCCTTTATTTTTTTTCCCCTCTTTTTTTGCAGCCATTGCCAAAATAGACTGTAGTGTATTAGTTTTAAATAAAAGGGCATTAATAATACATGCTTATCTTGGTGCTCAACTTGGATTCAATAACTCATGAACAGCAAAGTTCAGAGAATGCTAGACTTAATCATTTGAGGCTTTTGAATATTTAGGTTTTCACATTTAATTATACCTCAAAAATTCTTAGCAACTACAGCTTATAGAAGAAGTACTTAAGTCTTTATGTAACAGTCTTCTAGCAGGCATGTGCTTAACTGCATAGCATGGAAGTACCTCTTCATTGTGGGTGTGTTCAGGGAAGGATTATATATGAATGTGTGTACTTTTTGTTGTTTTTGATTTTTTTTTTCCTTTTTTTAAAGCAAAATAATTACTATTATAACTGAACTTCCTTCAGCAGTGCAGCAGGAAGATGGGAAAATACACAGTGGGAGCTAAATATTAAATGATGAATAAAAAATGTAAATAGAATGCTGGTTTTCTTTTCTTTTTTTTAATGGTGTGTGTGTGTGTGTTGTTTTTTTTTTTTCCTTAATCTTACATTTTAACTGATTCCTGGCTTGCAGCATGAATTTAAAAACAGTCAAATATACCCCATAAAGAAAGCTTTTATCCACATGTCTGTTAGACAGATGGAGATGAAAATTGGTCTGAGGTCAAGCCATTTGCAGCATTCTTGCAGCCTTCGATTTTCCTCTCATCCTCACCACAGATCATCTCAAATGATTCAGTAATGACCAAAAGTGCAACATTGACCTTTAGTCCCTGGTGGATTACTGTGTTACACAGTATAAATGGCAGGAAGTCCATTTTGTTCATCTAGGAGTTCAGCGTTGTACTGGGTTTTATATGGGGGGAAAGTGCAAGTGGACACAGCGTACTTAAATTTGGTTTCTGTTGCTTTTGTGAACTTGACCAGCTGTATCTTTTGTGTGTTCACTGAAGTTTGACATTGTCTATGATTGCTTTTCCTCCACCCTCTCTTTTTTAAATATGGCTTTGGATAATTTGATCAATCATTATTTTCAGGCTGTTTCTAAATTTAATTTGAACACTTTTGATAATAAATAGTTTTTTGTCCTCTCTTGACAACAGGGGTGTTGATGATTTTTGTTTCCACTTGTAATTCTGCTTTTCTTATTCTAATGGATTTCATTTTTTCCCCTTAATATAAGTCAAATGTTAGACTAATTCGGTATACTAAAATGGCTTATTTTATCAGAATTTTTTTACAGTGGATTATCTTTCTGTACTTCATGATTAACAAAAAATTTATGAGAGTATGGTCCTGATAAGCAAGTTGGCTGTCATTCCACAGCTCCTTTTTTTTAAAATCAAAATCCTGGTTTCACAGTAATCCGTGGGAGTCATGTGAAACTCTTTCAACTTTTTCCTATTGTTTAAATAGACCAGAATGTACTTTTTTTGGAATAACTGCAGCAAATTAGCCCCGCAATCTCCCTGAGTATCACTCCAGTCCTCTTCTCCCCAGTCTCCTGCTTTTTCTGCTCCTCCTCCTATGCTGTGTGCTATAAAAAGAGATTGCCCATGCCGCAGGTTGGCTACCCCTGCTTAAATAGACTCTTTTAAGATTGCATTGCATTTTCCTTTTCTTAACCCAAAGCAAAAACCTAGCAGGTTCCTAACTAAACTGTTGGTTTCTGCATAAGCTTTTACATGTCTTAACATGAGTTTCTAATGTCTTAAATTATTCCCAAGTTATGATTGTAAAAAATGAACTGGACTTGTAGAAAATTTTCCTTTTTAATAAACTCCTTTTTCACAATGTGCAATAAATCAATACAGATGTATGGGCACTGTGTCTTCACTGCTTAACAAAAAGATCTACATAACAAATTCTTGTATTTAGTAGCTAGCATGGCTGTTTTGTTTTTGCTATTTATGTCAAGAATGCACTTTAGCAAAATGACAAATTAAAGTACAAACTTGTGTTTGGCAACAGTTAGGTCAAAACATTTAACTCATTAATTAGAAGGAACTAAGGCAAAAAGAATACACAAATAAAGATACAAAACATTGCAGGCTCAGCTTCGTCTTACAAAATTCTGCTGAATTCCTTCATGTTAATTTTTAATGATGCTTCAAAAGGAGGGCAGCACTTGAGTCAGGGGCCTGACAAGCTTGTCATTTGCAAATAAATCAAAAGACCATCATTGCAACAGCAAGAACCAATGAATGGGATTGCTTTGTCATTCTTTGATAGGCCCGCCACTCTAGCCTTCTATTAAAAATGAATGTATTCAAGAGGCTCTGCATTAAGAACATAAACAATTAAGGGCACTTGAGATGCTCTGCTAAGAGCTGCCATACAGATACAAGAGCTTTCACATGAGATGCAGGCCTCTGCAATCTGCTTTGCCAGTGAGCCAAAGAACATAGGCAATTAGTGTTGCTGTCTCTGCTCAAGCAGCTTTCTTCAAGATTTTTTTTTTACCCCTCATTGTTTTAACTGCCCTATATGCCTAAAAGATCAGCAGTTGGATGACAGCTGTGTTAAATTAGGAGTAAGTGTTACTAAAACACTTTTGGAGACTGCCAGATGTCTAAGACAGAAGATAAGAGCTATATACATCTTCATAAGCATCAGTAATTGGTGACTTAAGTCCTGATTAGCAGAACCACTCAGACTCCTTTTAACAGAAGTTTTGACTGGTTCGACTTTGGAGCATAATTCAGGAGGAGTTGTGGTGGGGATTGATTTCATAGTAAGGAGATGATTAAAATGACTGCAATCGTGTCTGGATCGTATAGTTGAAGCTTTTTTTCAACCAGCAGTTATATGCGGAGGCAATATTCTTGTTTGCGTTCTTTCCTCAATTCTGAAACAAGCAACTGACTTTTCTACAGTAGACATGGTAGAATACACATAGGAACTGACTTCCAGTCGTAAGATCTGCATACTTTAGGTTTTGGTGGTCAATGGACATTTTTGACAAATTTGGGCAGAAAGCTTATTAGAGAAGTGGGGACAGAGGACAGGTTAGGAGTCAAGTGTTGTGTGCATTCATTGTTTGTGCTTTGTTACGGCACTATAACGTGCCATAGTTTGGATATTAGGTGATCCCTTCAATGGACAAATTTGACTTGATATGTTAGCTTTGTAAGATTTTTTTTTTTCTTTTCTTTTGCACTAAAGTCTTTTCCTGAATTGAAATTTTTACTTTAAAAGTTGCAAAGAGTAGATGCAAAGCAAAATTACTTTGCTTTGATGTGCACAATTATTACAATATGATCAAAGCAGAAAAGCAACAGGACTGAAGTGCATAATTTTGTGCAATATCTATGGCTGTGTATGCAAATACATGCTGTATGAAGTCTGAATGCTTTAGTTAAAATCAGTAGTTCTCAGACTTTGGAGTTGATGCACCTCTCATTGCCCTCAAGGTAACACTTTTGTGAATTGAGTGACACCCAATTTCAACAACCAATTTATGGATTACTGTCACCGCCGGGCTTCGAATAGCTGCTCTCGGGCAGCTTTCGATTGGTTGGCGGATGTCACGCACCTTCCGGGCCTGTGTTGTAGCCGGAGCAGTTCTCTTATCCCCACATCGCCATCCCCAATCTCACCTGCCATGACTTGGTGTTCCTCAGTAGGCGGGGTCAGTTAACGGGACCCTTGGTGGCCTGGGTTTTGCCCGGCGGTCGCTCACAGGGCTCTGACACCCCTACCCCCCAGCCTCATGCCACCTTTGGTGAGTTGCCCAGCTGTTATCCACGGCCTCTCCCGTGGGGTCACCCTCTCCGCCATTGCGTCCCAGAGACCGCGGCTTAGGGCCCTGCTTGCCCGTGTGGACCTGCCTCAACAGCCCTTCACACTCCCATCCCTTCCTTCCTGGGTACCTGTCACCACAAGGAGCAACTCTGCTGAGGCGTCTCTGCTGTCCCACCTCTGGGGTATTTGTTTCTATTCCCTATGCCCCTTCGCCCGGGGTAACAAAAATAAACGAATCAACAAAATCGACCAGTAAATCTATTCCTTCCCTCTTCTGTTCCCACACCGGAACCTAATAGGGAGGGAACGTGCTTCTCTTGACTCATCGCCTCCTGGACCAACTCCCGTGAGTTCCTTAATATGATGGACCCCGGCAGTGATACCCCCCCCCAACCATAAACCCCTTTAGGGCTCTCCGCGGGTCTTCGCCCCCTGTTGTGCCTTCCTCTGCACCCCGTCGTCCCGACACTCCCACCTGGATTCCGTCGTGCTTCCAGGTGCAACTTCAGTTCTCCCTCTGGCCGGCAAGCCTGTTGTTCCTCCGTTGTCTGGCATGGACTTATGTCGGGGGGGCCCCATTCTCCCCAGCCTGCGTCAGCTCCTGCTTGCAAGGCTCCTCGGGTCCAGCGTGCGGGGTCTTCCTAGCCCCCGGCATCAGCCACGGCTCTGTTCCCTGGCTATCCACCCCCTCCATCGCCGCAGCCGCCATTTTTATCTCTGCTGGCCGGCATCCGACGCTGACGTCACCGGCCGGCTGTAATTGCACAAAAAGGCAGCTAACGAGCAGCGTGGGTTCCTCTCCTGTCCCACGTGCATCTCGTCCCGAGCTGCCGGTAAGTGCCACTTGTTACTTTGCCTCCCGGGACAATTACAGTGCTTAATTTCCTTGCAGAGGAGCCTGGCAGTGGAGATGAAGGATAGTTCAGTTGGGGACAACCTTGAGCCTGTGCTGATTTGCTTACTTTATCAGTTTATCGCCTAACACTTCACTTGCACCTCAGGACACCTGGCACCCCAGGGTGCCCAGGCAGCCTGGTTGAGAATCGCTAAGTTAAATGCATAAAAGTTGCATATATTGCAAAGTTTGTTAAATTCATAGCAAAAGCCAGCTGCATTGTGCATGAGCACATTACTTACCACAATATCCAAGCATTGGTGAAATGAAACATTTTAATAAATTATTTAAAAAAACCATTCATTATCCTTATGCTCCATTCCCGCCACACCTATTAAAATTCATGCTTAGGTTAGGGTTGTCAGCTGTAGCAGTGTTGGTCTAAGGACAAAGGCAAGCAAGGTGTTTTGGGTAATCTCAATTTCTTTTATTAGATCAAATCAAATAGTTGGAAAATTCTTCTTAGCAAGGTTTTGGACACAAACACTCTTTGTGCATGTTTACTGGCCTTTGGATGCTTTGCTGCTCCATCCAGGAAGAGCACAGACCTTCTGCAGATGCTTCCTCAGCCTGACAAAGGGTGTTTGTGCACAAAAGTTTGTTAAAAAGAATTTTTCCAACTGTTTGAGTTGGTCTAATACAAGATACTGGATTTACCCAAAGAACTTGGTCTGCTTAGTTTAGAGCAGTGTTTCTTAATGTGGGACATTTTTCTAGGAGGAGAACTAAAGTCAAGTCATGAAGGTGTACAAGTCTTATAAATGATCGTTAGGCCTTTAACAACATATGGAAAAACCTATTAAGCTTGTATATGTGTGTGCCTGTTTCTGAAGAATTTTGGTGGAGGTTAACTTGCAGAAATTCTGGAGATGCTGTGTTTGGAAGGAGGTTTGGTGTAGTCTACATAGTCGGTGAAACCCAAGTTCTGTGCTGGCTGCTCTTGCAATCAGCTTGGATGCTACTGCTGCAGTCAGCTTGGATGTCTATGGTACCTCACAACCTCTCGTTAGTTGTAGTTCTTATCTATTTCATGAAGAGTTAAAAACTCATTCACCATGTTTTACAAATGAAAAAATGTTAAGTGACTGCCTCATGATCCTGTAGCAATTTTGATTGAACCTGGGTTTCTCATTTGACTCCTATAAAGTTAGAAGTTGGGGAACTTTCTCTCTCTTTTTGGGAGCTGTGGTGAGGCTGGTAATAGTATTCAAATTAATTTATTCAAATTAAAATGGGGCTTTTTCTTTAAAAGTTGATGGTGTCCCTTTCTGCTCAGTTTAACAACAGACTTTTCAATATACAACAAGAAACTGATCTTTGTAGAATATTTGAATAGAAGAGAACAGTGGAAACAATGTTTTCTTGTGTGTTTTTGTTTTTTTTTGGTGGGGGGGGTTTGTTTTGGGGGGGGGGTTTGGTTTTTTTGTTTGTTTTTACAACCCTTTGTCACAAATCTCTTTCAGCTTATTTTTTGTAAATGTTAACTGACTTGCCCATCCAAACTTTTTGAGGGAGTGAAAAATATAAAATCAGTTTATGCTATATTAAATAAAAAATGGGAAAGTGATGCAGTGTCCAAAGACAAGTGATATTATCTTAGTATTTTCTTGCTTCCAATCTGTCTGATCCCTTTTGCAGTTTTCTGAGAAAAAGGAATTTGAAAATTCATAGGTGTTAAACTTGAAACACTACTGTGACACCAAATAAAGTGGTGCTGTATTTTGGAATCATGAGAGCAGGGTTGGACTGGATCTTGTAAGGTCCTTATAAACCCTACTTTTCTAAAGCAGGATCATTCCTGTCTAAATTTATTCCAGAGAAGTGTTTATCATTTTTGTTTTGGTTTCCTTATTTCAAATTACTTTAGATTCCTGTTTTGTAAATCTCGGCTCTACATGTTTGAAGGCCAGTTTGTCTAAGTGTGTGCCTTGCACACAACACTGAACAACTTATAAGACTTTCTTTTTTTAAAAGAGCCGTTAACCAATCAGAAGCAAATGCTTTCAGCAAAGTTACAGTAAATCAGTATCCGTTTTAAGAAGTATAGGCTGGAGAATCTTCATATGCGCTCTTCTGACTAAAACTGCTTTTCACCTGAATCTAATGTGCTCCTTTCACCTTCCTCTTCATCTTCAAGCTCTCTTTACACTACTGTTACAAAAGCCAAGGTCTTGTGCCCTGTCTTTAATTGGGGCATTTTTTTATTGGGGTCTATGCATTTATCTTGTCCCTTATGGGGATAAAAGACGTTACACAGCAGTAACGTGTCTTCCTATTTTAACGGCAGATCTCCAGCTCTGGAGGGCATGGGGTGGAGTGTCCATCCTGTACTGAGTGAATTATAGCAGAAGGCAGAGCAGAACTGCACCTTACAAATTAATTCAGAGACATTTAGCGCTTTATAAAGTGAAATGCTAGCCTGCCTTCTGCCTGCCTAGAAAGTTAAAATGGCTAAAATTCCCATAATTAATAACTGGTCAGCAACAGTTTGATCATACAGAAGGAGCTTTCCTAATGTACTACTGTTGCTTTTAGCTTATTTGGATTGCAGTGCAGCCCCAAACGCACACTGAAATGGGAGTCCCTTTGTGCTAGAGATGCAAATCAAATTCCCTCGTGCCCCGCTTTTCCCCCAGTGCTCTCTAGTTTGGTATTTGTTTTCTTATTGGAAAGTGTTTGTTTGTTTGTTTGTTTGTTTGTTCATGGAAACAAAAACCCAAGCAAGGGCAGAGGGTGCTTACCTAAATATGGCTTCTCATTTCCTCCTGTTAGACTAAAGACTACTACTTTTTTTTCCTTCCCGAGAAAGACCCAATTCTCTACCCTGAGTGGGGAGTACAATTATGCCAAGCTCCAGTGGGACAGCTATTGAGTAACTGGTTTACATTGACGCAGGCTTCAGGGATATGGGGGCTATTTTAGTTTCAGCTTGCTGTGGTCCTTTCAGGAAGGAAGGGAAGCTCTGTTTACATTGTTCGTCTAACCTCTTTGCTTGAAGTTGTGGGGCTCAGGGCTTGGAGCTTTTTCTACCAACTTTATACCCGTGGAAAGCTACCTCTGATCTGGGTAAGACTCATGAAGGACCTTTTGTTGCCTTCCTTGTGGGCGTGCACAGATCAGAATGAGACAAAAAATGATTGCCCCAAGAATCTTCTGCAGCTTTGTGGGGGATAGTTAAGTGGGTGCTTTTTTTGTGTGTTTTTTGTTTACAGCAGGATCTTCAGTAATGAACAGCCACTGAGAGAAACAACACCTCTTTACTGTGTTATTGTTATTTCAGGGAAATCTGGAAGGAAGTTGACGCTGTCTGACATACCACTAGTTATCTTCTATTGTTTCCCTGTTGGTAGTTTACAGCTGGGGAAATGGACACAGGATTTGGTGATTTATCAAGGACTTGACTCCTTTAAAAGTGTAGGAGGTGCAAGCTTTGGAGTCATGGACTGTAATTCTTACCTTGCCCTGTGAGGTTTCTGTTTTTGGACAGATCATTCAAGGAGTTTTTCAAAAGCATGACTAGAGAGGCTGCCTAGCTTCCATTAACTTTCAGCGGGCTGAAGAGTTGTCATTTATGTCTTTTGAAAATCTCCTCCTTAAGACTAAAGAGGTTAAGTGCAAGTTGGAGGATGTTCTGCATACCTCCCTGCATGCCAGTTATAGTTAAAGGTTTCAAATGTTGTAAATGCAAATATAAGTTTGTGGCAGATGGAAATGACTGACCCCCAGGAACCTTGTTTGTGACTCTGTAGACCGGGGTGTGTGTGTGTGTGTTTGGGGCAGGGGGAGTGTGGCACTTGAAACCGGCCTGCTTTGCAGAACTCACAATATTTGATCAAGCTCTGTTCTCTTCTGCTTTCAATGCGGGTGATCCTTCATCCTCTTTTCCTTCTCCTAAGTTATTACTGCTGCTTCAGCATCTGCTTCAGTGATTCCTTATCTTTATCAGGGCTCCTGTGTATTTTCCCCTTGGGCTCTGGTCCTCCATCTACTTCTTTATTTCAATTGATTCCTGTATGGATGTCTTTGAAATCTGTCTCTGACAACTCTGTCCTATCTTGTTGCTGTCAGTTGAGTACCTCGTGTGTGCTCCTGATTTTTATCTTGCTGTCTCCAAAATTGACTTTTCCTTCTAATCTGTCTGCACCTATCCCTTTCTAGTATATCAGTTTCTTTATTCGCTGCTTTCCATACTACCTTCTTCAGCCTCACTATGAGTATTCTTGCCAAAAGTTTTTCTGCCTACGCATTAGTAGTCCTCATTTTTCTCTTCTCTCCATGCTCCCTTCGTCTCATATTCTTCATGCTGCCTTCTCCTGCATTGCCTGACAAACCCTTTTTGTTCTACTTAAAGACCCTTCTAGGAGTTTTTTATGGTATCTTGCTTTCAACTGTAAGCTGTTCTGTTCTGTTTTGCTTCTGTTTCATAAGATGTAAACTTTGTGGCAGGTAATAGGTCTTTTTCTCACTCTCTTTGTTTAAAGTGGGTGGTAAACTTATAGCTCTAGATCAGCTATATAATATCTTTCACTAAGGGGGGGCAGAATGATCCAGCTTGAGTCAGAGGCATGCAGGCAGAAGGACCCAGCTGCCACCACTACTGCTTCTTCTTGTCTCCCCACCTGCCCTGTGCTGGACCTTTGTGCTCTGGCAGCAGGGACTGAGCTCTCCCTCTACTGCAGCCCCTGGCAGCTTATTGTAGTGTGGCACAAGGACAGCTCCCCCCTTCCACAAGAGCCCAGGCAGCTAACTGCAGCATGGACCTGGGGAGTCGCTTGCCAATGAATGCCACCAAGTCAGGGTGTCCCTGGTCATAAGTTGCTCAGTATCAAAGATTCTCAAACCGTGTGTGGTGAGACTTTTTTTTTTTTTTAAAGGGTCATGCACAGTATTCCCACCTTTAGGTATGCAGATACCTGAAGGAGATTCTCAAGATTAAACCCAGAAATCCACGGTGTCAAAAACATTCTGACCTGTTGTGGCATTTCTCAGTTGTTTGCAACAGAAACACTGTGCTGTTGTTTTACCATAGTCAAAAAACAAGTGAAAGTTATGAGCTGGCATTTTCCAGTAGGGGTCTTCAGTCTAATGGGGTGTGCCTCAACTCTAAAAAGGTTGAGAACCACTGCTCTAGATGGTAATCGCAGAAAAAGTCTTCCTTGCATAGAGTTTTTTTATATCATATTGCTTTATGTTCTTTTAACTTGAAACATCATAAATCCTCCCTTTTAAAAGGCTGTAATTTATGCTGGATTTTAACAAATGCTTTACTTGTTAATGAGTTATTCATACAGACCAGGTTTCTGTGTAATACTTGCAGTGGTAATACTTGCAATGTAGCAGATGTCCTGGAGTAATCAACTAGACCTGTATCCTGGAGTAACTCACTAGACTAGACCTGTCTCCTGATTGGAATTGTATACGTGAACCACTCACACATGCATTGCAAATGAGAAGGTCAACATCTTCGTGAATTTCTACAGTCCCTTTACTTAATTTGATCCTGTAAACCAGCTGATGTATGAAAACATGCCTAATATGTTTTTAACCAAAATATCTGCTTTTTTTTCTACAGACAGAAATTGCCAAGAGATTGAATACGATTTGTGCACAAGTCATCCCATTTTTGTCTCAGGAAGTAAGTAAAACTGTTCAGCTGTTACAGTGCAATTATGTTGCTTCTCTGTTTGCAAATTAGCTAGTTTTAAGATGTTAATTTTATCACAATGCACAAGTGTGAGGAACATCTGTTAGAGCTGAAGTGTGCAACCCCCCTGCTAATTTGGTCTAACAGATCTTAGCTCAAACTGAAGAACTGGTGACAATAGCTCATCCTCAAATTAATTCTTGGGGGGAGGGCAGGGTGTGAATCTGTAAAATGACTATCGAAATAATGATTATTTGTTTTCATTCTTGATGATATACTATCCTTAACTTACTTAGCAGTCAGGTGTTACATTCAGTGAAATTAGAAAGTTTTATGTTAAAATCGGGTCTGATTTTTAAGTAAGTAACATACAATGTAGAGTAGTTAGCTTGCACAAAATGTTTAAGGGCATAAAACAATTTTCAGAAATACCTACAGGATTTTTTTGTTCCCAGTTGCCTACAGTCTGAAGCTTTGGAAGCTGCTTCTACTACATTTTGCAACCTATTTTAGATTAGACTTTCAAACACTGTTTATAGTTATTGAGTATATTTACAGCACACTGCCTATTTTGCCTCTTTTTGGGGGGGGGGGGTAATCATTGGCCAAAGGATATATGAGGTATAAAAATGATGCTGGTATCAATTAGAGGTGCACTGATATATCAGTCACATATCAGTTTGGCTGTAATAACAGGAAAATTAACATCATTGGCAATTGGGTTTTGTTGGCTGATTTATGTCACTGATAAATGCACATGGCCAGGTATGCAGCCTGGCAATTTGGAGAACAGGGGGAAGAGGTATGAGGGGTGCAGATTGAGGCCCCCACAGTGAGGGAGGGAGTGAGGCAGGGGTAGGGGCAGGGGCAGGTGCTGCCCAGTCAGGGTGTTGAATGTCAACCTGAGACCAGAAGTGGGACGGAGCTGTGGGTAGCTTGTCCAGGGAACATGGAGTAGGTGGAGGGCGGTGGCTACCTGCTGCTGTGCACACTTATGGGGGGCATGTGTTGTCATTCCCCCCCCCCCCCGGATTTGTGTGTAGAGTGAGTGCAGGTGGCTTGCTGTGGGTTCGAGGCCAGGGTCTGTGACAGCCTTTTGCCAGTGGGTAGGCTGGACTCAGGTCAGGCTTGGGAGGGATGGGCTTAGCTGCATGGGGCAGGTGGCAGCAGTGGTGGCACTGAGGGAGGCTTGGGAGGCTATAGCCACCCCTCCCAGTATTGCTGCAGCTCCAGCCCTCTGTGTTGGGAAGAGGCTGGTGCAGCCCCAAGTTTGCAGCAAGCAGCCTGCTCTCACCCCGTGTATAAGTCCGGTGGGACACGTGCCCCCCCCTCCCCTCCCATGCCTCTCTCAGGGGTTCATGCAGTGGTGGCAAGCCATGCCCTTCCCTGCACCCCCCGGACAAGGTGCCTGTGACTCCATCCCACTATCGGCCACGGTGTCACATACACTACCTTGTCTGGGCAGCGCCTGCCCCTGCCCCACTCCCTTCCTTACTGTGAGGTCCTCAATCTCCCTCCCCCATGCTCTTTCCCTCCCACACACTTACTGGTAGGATGCTGCTTTCCAAGCTGCCGGGCTCCATTCCTGTAAATTTGGTTATTGGATTGTTATCAGCTGATATGGCTGATTTAATAATTGGTATTGGCCAAGAAAATCTTAGTATCAACTTTAATTTGACTTTTCCAACGGAGTTGATAAACAATTCGTGGTTCAGTTATAAAAGACCATTTTAAAATATTGGATTATTGTCTTCAGGGCTCTTCGTTTACTTCTAAACAGTGAAATGAATGGATCAGGATCATGGGATTTAATCTTAACTGGCATAAAATACTTTTCCAGTGGATAACTTGGGCTTCTGTCTGGCTTTCCAGCCCTTGTTAAAGAGCTGTTTCTATAGACATTGTAATTGTTTTTTGGTCTGTGTTTTCATGTAGCCTTAAATGTTATAGCTGATTTGCTTATTAACACAGATATTCAATCTCTGTCTTTTTCTTTGAAGCATCAGCAACAAGTTGCCCAAGCGGTAGAACGTGCCAAACAAGTGACCATGGCTGAACTGAATGCCATCATCGGGGTACGTGGCCTTCCAGGTCTACCTCCTACAGTGTGTATAACCCGCTTTCATTTCTTACTGCTTTGGTAGTTTTAAAGTAAACTTGGGAATGTATTAATGTCTCTAATACTGTTTGGATATTAATATTGTTACTTAAACTTATTTGACTTAGGAACATTTTAGCTGGGGAGGTAGAATTAACATCAGCTTATTTTGTAACAGGATTATTTCTGTTGTTTTGGTGCACCTGTGATTTTTGTAGCAAAAAAGAATCTGTTATAAGAAAGAAAATTATGTTTTGGGTAGTTATTTTATTGATCATGAGCATTGTGTACCAGTTGAACTACTTACCTCTGCTTTCACCTCCTGCTCTTTCTGAAATTTAGGGTTTTGGAACTCGTACAACTATTCATTCTTCTTTTCTTTCCTTTCTTGTGTATCGTTCATGAATTTTAAAGTAGTAGCCTAATGAAAAGAAACTTCTCTTGCTTTTGAAACGGTATTAATGGTCAGACACAATGTTCTAATAGCCTTTCACCAAGTTTGTTCTTCTAAATATGCTGAAATCAGTTAATACTACTTGCTTGTGACTGGTTGTCAATCACAAGTCATTTGTTTTGCATTAATGAACTTTGTGAACCATGCATTCCTTCCGCTGCATGAGTTCATTTCCCCCGCCACTAAGTCTAGAATATTTCTCATGTTTTCTGCCCTTCCAGGCTAAGTGAAAGAAGTAGCCGAAACAAGAAGCCGTCCTTTCTGATTTTATTCATATGTGAGCGCCTTGAGCGGATTCAAATTACTCATTTATCAATTTATGTTAATTGCTTGTGAGAAGATGCCCTGCTGGTCTTTATAGTTCCCTCAGACACTTTGTAATGATAATTAGACATGCTGCTGTACGGATTAACAGTGCCATAGTCCAATGACGTCTACAGACAATGGAACCAGTTAATCCATCTGTGCTTAAAATTACATCCCAACTGGAGATGGAAAAAAAACATAAGAGCAAGGGAGGATTAAAAGAATGAGCCTCAGCTTGAAAACTCTCCTTTCATCAGTTTCTCAATTGCAGATCTGCAGTCGGTTTGCCTGTGGTAAGCTATTGGCAGTCAATTAGGTGAAATAAACTGGGAGGGTGACCTTCATTTCCTTTTAATAGCTTTTTCCTCCCTGAAATGGGGAGCTTCAGTGGATTTTCAGCTTAAATTTTATTCAAGCTGCTTTATTACACTTGACAGATTAGCTTTGCATAAACATACCCCCCTCTTCAAATCTGAGCCCTGTTTTTCCCTTAGTATCAAATTTTGACTGTTACTTAGTTGATTCACTAATCACATTTAAAAATTATGTCTGCATTCATTTACAGTCCTCTCTATGCTTTCCATGAGTAATGAATTGCTTTAGTTCAAAGATCAAATCAAATATTCATACAGTACACATGCATGTATGATATTTGATTAGCAAAGATTAGAGAACTGTGCTTTTTGCAGTTTAAAAGTGTGTGGCTTCTTTTGAGGACAGATTTAGTATGAAAAGCCCTTTCTCATTGGACTAAACTTGTTGGGAATTCTGCACAGTAAAAAGAAATCTTCTGACAAATCTCCTAGAGCAAAATTTGGGTTTCCATACTTGTTATGCCAATTTTATGCCGAGTAATACAAGAAGTCGGTTGCTTCTTTTGAAAATACTTTATTCAGTTTTTTGGATCTACAGCTACAGCTCACAATTAGGACTTCATTTGTTTGTTTTTTTGTGAGAAGGCCTCTTTGGAAGCAGGAAATGGTATGTTAGTCTTAAGACTAGAAAACTCTGGTTTTTTGTCATGTTTAAATTCCGAAGATCCTTAAGTACAAATGCTACCATGTGTTTTGTGAAAGACATCTCGACAATGTAATTTATAGTTAAAAAACTGGGAATGAGGGAACAAACATGTAAGTGGCACAGATGTACTTCAGTTTCAATACAGATGCTATGTTGCATACTCCTAAAATCAGATGCATGTCAGAGTGATCTTTTACAGTTTTAGATGATCAATAATTATCCTATGCTACACAGTAAGTTTCATGCTCTGACATATGCTTGATTTTGTTTGAAGGGGATTGTGTGCATCCTGGAAAATCAGAGTAGCATAAAATTGGGTTGACAATTCAGTGGACCTTTGCTCCCCTTCATTGAACATGCAGTGTGTCAACCTGTCTCCCCAGAGGGGAGGAGGCATCAGGAGCCTGTCTGTTCATACAAGCAGCAGCTGCACTGAAAGTAAGCATAGCTCAGTTTGATAGCAGCTGTCAGTATTGTTCAGGGCCCCGACTTAGTGTATAGGACAATAGAGAGGCCACGCTCTTAAATGGCAGTGTCTTTTAGGCTAAGAAAAGAAATAGTAATTTAACGGTGTAGACATCTATTATGAGTGTGAAAGATCTTGAAACTTCTTTTCAACATGCAAAAAAGGCCTAAGCATTCTCCAACAGCATACAGTTCAACAGAGTATTCTGTGGCTTCAGAGCACTAAAGATATTCTTGTACAATGAATTGGGGGGGATTGGGAAGGAAGTTAAATAATTTTCCTAGCATATGCTTGGTTAGATATTTGCTTTGGCTAGTTTAAAAAAAAAAATGCATGTTGGTGCTTCTGCTTGACCACTGGTTTCCCTTTCTCCAACACCTCCCCTCCTCTTTTGAATTGTTGTTCTCGGATACCAGGTGATTCAAGTTGTGTAATTCAGTGTTCTCTCTTAATAAGATTATTTAAAGAGACAGCAAGTTTGGTTCCAGTGGGCACAAGTCAATATGTGCATAAGAGAAGAGTGTCAATTACTCCATTTACAAACTTGTTTAAAACTGAAAATAATGTAACTTGTTCAGTCCAACCACTTAACAGGATATTCATGCCTTATATATTAGATAGAAACTAGTTTAATTTGGGGGTGGGGAGGAATTCAGTGATTGACAGGTATGTATACATATACTTAGAGACAGATGCATCATCTGCACTTTATTAATGATTATTGAAGTGTGTTTGAGTGTCTTACTCTTAGCCATTATGTAGCAATGTGAAATTACATGTTTGTTCCTTGGCACCACTGTTTTGGTACTTAAGACTTCAGGCCATGCCCATGTTTGGTGTAGGAGAAGATTCAGATCATGGCATGAAAAGATTAAGTGGATTAGC
>NW_017729024.1:94111766-94121272 GCF_001723915.1 Gavialis gangeticus
AAAACAAGAAAAATTGTGGGATCAAACAAGATGCATTGTGTTGACATAAAGGGAAACATGTCCCTTTTTTCGTTTCATTAAACAATTTCTGTTTTGGTTCAACTTGAACAATTTTTTTTTCCTTTGGAATTTCTGTTTGCATGAATAAGCAGCAGGCTGGAAAATCAAAGGTGCTCAAAGCAGAAAAGCCTAAGGGATGGTTATAATTGGTCTATCCAGATGTAAGCAGCATAGTTTTGTAACCCTTGTGTACTGTCTTATTAGTAAATTTTATTTTTTATAAGTAAACTTTAAGCAACACATCTGTAAGTTGAGAAGGTTTTTAGTACAGTATGTTGAGATACTCTGTTCTGTGCACTACTCAAATGTGTCATAAGTTCCTCTTTTGAGGTAGGTTGCTAATGGCTCTGTGAAATGTATCTTTTGGATTGACATTACTCTCGAGACAGATTGAGTTGTAGGCCTCCAAGAGGGCTCTCCACTGTTGTGCGAGGCGATTGGCTAACGGATTAGCAAGATGCTGGATTATTTTTCTCTCCTTGGCTGTAGTTGCCAGCTATCTCTGGGATTGTAGTGTGTGAAGCTTAAGAGGATGAGGTTAACCTCTTGAGGGTTTATTCTTATGAGTGTGTAGTTAATCCTCGGAAAGCCTATAAATAACTAGACTGTATATTTCATTATGAAACAAAAATACAGACTAAAACAGAAATGAATGCAAAACTTAGTGCAAGGGAAGAGCTAAGCAGCATTACTTTAGATCCTCCTCAGCTGTGATCTGTATTTAGTGCCAAGTGATATTTGCAGGGGCTTTGAGGTCAATGACTTACTAGTTTTCTGTTCAAAAGAAAACTTAGCACAAGGCACTTGTATGTCTTTATTTTAACATGGAATCCAGTTAATTTAGACACCAGGCAATCTAGTTTATGGCCTCTCATGAGTAAAGACCTATGGACATTCAGCGGCTTCCTCTATTTATATTATTTATTTATTTATTTATCTTGCCATAATACTTGGTTATCAACATAGTCATAGATCAGGATCCCATTCTGCTGCATGTTGTGCAAACAGGAAAAAGAGAGTCCCTGCCTTGAACTTTAGTTTGAACAAGATGATAGATGAAGATAGATTAACAGGGTTGTGCAGGGAAATAAGGCAGTATTCATCAGCAGGGTGGGAAGCAGCAAGTCAGTATCTTTGTCAAGATCTTTTTTTGAAGGCAATTTAGCAAATTACCCTTTTTTGAGGAGAGATTTACAGGAGGATTATGAGGAAGTTTATGGAGTTCAATGTATGAGCCAGTGTGGGAGAAAGCACAAAGGTGTTGGAGAATTGAACAAGCATGAAAGCCTGGCATCTTGGGCTGATTTGGCCAATTCCTGCTTCCTATCAATAGTAAATGAAGGATGATAGGTGAGGTGAGGTCTTGAAGGACCTGTGTAATGAACACCAGCAATGTATAAAAACAGTAGAGAAGGAGGATTTAGGGAGGGGTGATATGGTTAAAGTGTAGTGGGCTACAAAAATGACCTTTGCAGTGGCATTCTGAATGGATGTGGACAGGGCAAGATTGTATTTCTCAAGGCTACAAAGAAAGATGTTGGAGTAAGTGAATTGCAAGATGAACAGAACCTTGACAACAGATCTAACTGTATAACTGCACAGGAAAGGCTGTTGTGGCATTTAGATTTGTATTCTGCCTTTTGATGTTATGCAGAAAACACACAAAAGGATTAGATGTTGCTTAGATATAGGGATTGTGAGGGAAGTCTTAATTTGGGTACTATTTCCAACTATGGAAGGATTATAAAGGAGGTGGTGGGAAAGAATTTTGTCTTGGAAGTAGCTGGTGAGAGGGAGAGAGTGAGGTGTGAGACAAAGATGGAGAACGGATTTAAGATTGCAGGCATGGGGTTCAGTTAAGTTGGATGTAAGCAAGGCAATATTGAAAGAAAAAATAAACTTCATGCTGGTTAGAGTGGATCTACAGGATGAGAGAGAACATGGGAGGAAATAGATGTTATGAAATGAAAGAAGAAAGAGAACTGAAAGTTGATAGGGAGGGCCTTGTGATGAAAGAAATGGGCAAAAGAGTTGAGGGTGAAAGATAGTGAAGCATGGAGAGGATTAACAACTGTATCAGTAGAAGGAAACTAAGGACAGAGCTGAGAGAAGAAAATGTCAGTACTGATAGTGTGGAAATGCTGGAAAGGCTTAATGGTGGAGCTAGTATGAAGAAAAGACCAAGTGATATTCAGCAAGGAAGACCGTGGTGACAGACTGGAGAGCAGCATTTAATAATCCTTTTGGTGAGCAAGAGAGTTAAACCAGGGTGGCAGGCTGAATGAAGAAGTGAGAGCAAAGATATATGTAGCTTAGGGACATTATGTGTAGTAGATGGGTCATTAACATGTAAGTTGAAGTTCCCACAGACAAGTGTTGGAGACCATGAGGCTCCAAGGGAGAAGGGTGGCAAGAATGAGTTGAGTGAACAATACATAACAATAACATGAGAAGAGAAGGGTTGGATGCATTAGTTCTTGGAAAAAAAAAAGTGAGGGCAGAAGTGACAGAAATGGTAGAAGAACTGCTTGACTCTCTCTCTCCCTCCTATTGACCTGAGGATTATAAGAAAGGACAGCTGTGGACATGCAAAGAAATTTTGGTCTCTGTGAGAGCAAGGAGCTGGAGAGACCAAGAGATGATGGTGTGACCAAGAGATGAAGGACTATGATCTTAGAGCTGCAATAGGCATTCTAGAAGTGGCATGAGAAAGAGGTGATGTGGGAGAGATGGGGAGGAGGTAGAGAGAGCCTCAGGGCTAGGACAAATGTCAACCAAAATGAGAGGCTGGTGCAGATGTTCGTGTTGGTGTCATGAGTGGTGGATCTGGATGAAAGGCATACAGTATAAAGCTTGTAGGAATTAAATGGATGATGAGAGAAAGGCAGTAAAGGACAGCATGTGTGCAGGAAGTGGGTGGGTTGCCATTGCTGAAAATCAGACCACAACCTAAATGTAGCTTGGTAAATAGATGTGCTCCCAGTTCCTGATGCATACCGCTTATAAGCCTATAAGCTGCCACCAAGTCACCCCTGAGCCTTTGCTTCTCTGGGCTGAAGAGTCCCATGTCTCTCAGCCTCTCCTCATAAGGCCTGTATTCTTGACCTCTAATCATGCATGTGGCTCTCCTCTGGACTCTCTCAAGCTTCTCAACATCCTTTCTAAAGTGTGGAGCCCAGAACTGGATGCAGTACAGGGAGGCCTTGGACTTACGACACAATTGGTTCCTGAAAACTGCATCTTTCAGTCGAAACATTGTAACTGGAAACCTATTTTCTCATAAAAAAAAACAATGTTATAAATGGGGAATTAGTTCCTGAACCAAGGCCCGATGCCTTATTTTCACTAAAATACCCCAGAGTTTTGTACTCGACGAATTATAGAGGAGTAATATAGCTACATTAATGTATTTATATTGTACATAGCAATCATATTGATTTGGAAGGATTTCTTTGAGTTGACTGTGGACTTTTTGAAAGGCTCTTGCTTGGGCTTCTTGAAGGGGTCTTGGCTGCAGGCTTTTCTGGAGTCTTGTCTGCTTTCTTAAAGTGTCCAAGGAAGTTTGGAAAGATGTTCTCCAGGGAGATGCGTGATGCAGTGAACTTGTTCGCTGGCGTGGCATTGTATCGGATCAAGCATTGTAAAGTTGAAACTGATCCCATAAAGTTGAAACAGGGTGTCAATTTACAAATGTTGTAAGTGTGAAACGTTGTAACTCAAAATGTCCTAAGTCAAGGACTGCCTGTACTCCAGCTATGGTCTCACCAAGGCTGAGTAAAGTGGAAAGATGACTTATTGGGTCTTGCTTGCTGGGGTGATCTGACCCCAGCTGACTTCCTGCCCCTTGGGCAGGGGCTGGACCTGATGATTTTGTGAGGTCCCTTCCAGCCCTAATGGCTATGAAATCTATGAAAATACATCAAGATGGCAACAGTTAAACTAATAGTACTGCATGTTCATATTTGGATAACAAAAATGAGGAACAGGTGGGAACTATTTGCATGCATACTTAAAGATAATATTTTGAAAGAGTGTGTGTTTGATGCACAGATAAAAGCTAAAGAGGAGTCCAACTTGAGACAAAACTTTTGTACTAGTTTAAACTTGACGTTTGTGGTAATCTTAGTTTTTCATGATTCTGCATCAAGGGTCTTGCATGCTGTGCTTCTAGCTGCACTGTAAAAATCGTGGTATTTAAGTCTAAATGATGACCACTATCTGAAATATTAGCCACTGAAATGTTAAAATGATTTTTTTGTGTTTTTAAAGCAGACTGAAAAATCTTTCTCCTTAGTTGATCAACTTTTACTCTTTGAACATTGAGCCACCATTCCACTAGTTCTCTGCAGCTCTCATTCTAGAGGGCTTGACATTCTCATATACAAAGCAAGCTGGGCAAGCAAGGGAGATACTTTCAAGTCTTTTGATATATCGGTTTGTAACAAGGCCCGTAGCCAGCTGTGGTGCCCCTAGTGGCCATGCTGTCCCTGCCTGGCTCAGGCTCAACTGCAACCCTTCCCTTAGATCTTTCCTGCCATACCTTGATCTTAATAAAAGTCCTAAAAGGGAGGCTGCCTGTAGGCACAATGTGAACATAAACCTGAGCCTGTGTTGATCCTCACTGGGCTCTCCCAGACTCCCCTTAGTAGTAGTCCTGAGCCCCAGACCAGCAGGCCCTCTCAGCCTGCTTGTGCCCCTGCCAGGCACTGATTGCCTTAGGGCCCCTTGTGTGGCTTCTTAATCTTTAGGGCCCTAAGGGCACCTTGTGTGGCCTCCTTAACATGCCCCAAGCCTCAGGTATGTTACTGTCTGAAGTTTGGTCCATTTGGGCACTGGGCCCCTGGCCCCCTCTGTCTGGCCCCCATGGCCTTATGCTTTCCCCACTTGGATTGACAGCTGTTCAGGTCTTGAGTCTGCCCTTGGTGCAGGGCTTGAGGCTATTGCATGCTTCCCAGACACTAATGGGACCTCTGTCACCGTCCCTTATAGTCCCAACCCAAACTGCTGGTGAACATAAGGTGCATAAACATAGGCCCCTGAGCTATAACATACCAATAACAATGGAAACAGCCCTCTGCCCCTTTTAAGAGGGCAAGCCTTTACTCTCTAGTACAGCATGCCTCCTAGCTCAGGTACCCTGTGAGCTCCCTGAGCCTCACTATTCCTGTAGGCAGCAAAGCACCCCGGGGCAGGAGCTCCTTCTTCTGCCAGGGAGAGAATCCCCCTGATCTGCTCAGGCTCTCTGGGCTTCTGTAGCTCCTTCCTGAGCCCTCTTCTGGTCATGGGCACCAGCCCTCCCTTCCCTACCTGCAAACAGCCTCACAGGCTGCTAGTTTCCTTAAAGGAGCAGGCACACCCAGTGCATTGCTACACAGTTGTAATAAACATATAAGGACACATCTTGTGGCCAACGTCAAACTGACAATTTCTGCTTCTAATGGCATCCTGGATACACTTTAGCAGTGGTTAGATTGTAGAAATGTAATAGCTGCACTAAGAATAATAATATGCAAGTGTGGGGACTACTAGGTATATGTGGTTAACCCAACAAAAACTTAACTTTCATTTGCAAATGGTGCAAACCAAAAACAACAACAGTATGTTGACAGCTTCCTTCTAATAATGTAGGTTTTATCTTAGGATTTGCAGAACAAACTGCTTATTATATTTGTCTAAAATGAAGGAGGAAAATGGGATGTTATGTTTTTAAGAGCCTTATAAGGCTGTTATTTCCCATTCTCCCCAAATCATTGACACGTTTGATTGTTGTTTGTTTCAGATACCCAGCCAGCAGGCCTGATCCAGATGTATAAATCAAGTTGTATGATGGACTCAGATAAAGTATTTATTTAACACCTCATTTTAGTTTCTAAAGCCATGATTAAGAACACTTTGCAATTCAACCACTGTGGTACTGTCATCTGAGTTTGTGGATGCCTTTGGACAATGATGACTCCAAGCTATGAATTCCTCTATTAGAACCCCGGGCTCTATTAGTTTTGCTTTCCTTCAGTGTTTCCTTCCTTCTACCATTTCACTTGCTTATAATGAATTTCCTGGTTCCACAGGGTGGGAACCTGCTCTGTTCTGGTTGTGTCTTTAATTCCTTTGGTTCTGACCCCCACCTCACTACTCCTGGTCACTTGAATGTATTAAAGTCATACCATGTAAATACCAGGAACCTTGTAACTTTGGGCCTTGAAGCTTTCTAACCTGTTCCTGTTTCCTTCATTTTATTCTCCTCTCTTGTCGCTGTAAACTTTTTAAGTATGCCTACACACTGTTGTAAGATTGTATAAAGATTCCTGAGGTAGCTTTGGGAACCAGAGAAGTTCAAGTACATTGACAGAATACTCCATCTTGCCCAATTGCTTGTTGCAGCACTGTTTGAAAGACGTTTGCACTGTGTTTTTAAGACTCATGTTTAGTATTTTTATACAGCACGACATTTATCTATGTTGCGACATGGTGGCCACCCTTTTTTGCAACTGTACCCCAAGTTAGGCCCTGATTTTCCTCCTCCCCTCCCCCCCATCCATTGCCATTCTGATCTGTGATGCTTAGAGGTGTACCTGATGGACTTTGTGCCTTGGGTGGTGGAATGGAGGCATGAGGACCCCAGCCTCCCTATGAGAGATTTGTTACCACCATGAGCAAGGCTGACCCTCTCTTGGCCCCACAACTGCCATAGTTCTGTACATCATGAGCAAGGATCCACAGCTTTGAATTTGGTGTCAGCTACGAGGCCAGGCAGGGGTAAACATGGTTTTAGTGATGATCCATGACTCCTTCTCTCAGAGCAGTGTCTGGCCCCTATTCTGCTCCACAGGATCAGAGGCTGGACCTCCCCCTGCCCTCGTCTCCATTCCAGTCCCTCCTGTTACTGAGTGCCTAGGATTCTTGTAGCATGCCTATGTCACTTGTAGCATGCATGCTGCAGGTTGTCCAGCCGTGATACAGACATACCTTTGAGCCAAGTTTATTGGTTTTTTGCTCAATGTATGCTATCGTTACATCAATAAAAACTCCCAGTGTAGACTGTTTTACTGACCAAAGGACCTCTTTGCTGATACAGCTTATTCTGTCTGGTAGGTAGCTCAAGTTACATGAATTTTCTTGGCTGGTATTGTCTGTTTCTGTGTTCTTGCTACACTGGCAAACTGCTTTAAGTGTAGACGAGGCTTAATATCACTCAGTGGTGCTGGTGTCATCTCAGGTGACCACAGCACAGTTGTCAGTGAATCTTAGTATAGTCTAGAAGTTCTTTCCTGAACACAGGCCTCAGTTTTGACACCATACACATGCTGTCTAGGATTCTCTGTGCATGTGGGAGACCCACACAATAACTGATACAAGTATGTTGGCAAAACCTCTGGTGCAGATATAACTATGCCAACAGAGTGCTAATGTCATTTGGGGATGTGAGGTAGTTAATCCAGCAGAAAAATTCCTCCTGGCATATACTGTATCTCCATTAGAGGGCTTTTCTGGCATAGTTTAAACTGGCAAGGCCCAGGTCTTCTTTGTAAGTGCCAGTTGCATCTATAATGCTATATAATTATTCCATGAACATGAGTAGGATATTTATAAAAATGCTGCCATTTTAAAAATTATTATTAGACTTTTGGTTAAGTATTTAATTATTGATCATTTTGGCAGCCATCTTGCTAACTTGCTTATTCACTGGATGCCATGACATGTACGGGGGGCTGAAGCCAGCTCTGGGCCCCTGAAGTAATAATTCCACCTCCCTGCCCATGTCTGTCTATCTTGGTTTGCCTTTGGAGTGCTTAGAGGAATGGAGAACAAAATTGGGTATTTGCTGGATCACTCTGCCTCCTTCACAGAACATGGAGGAAGAGCAACCAAGAATTAAAAACAAGGAAAGGTAGCTTTCATAGCAGTTTTGCCCACCTTTTATAAATGGCTACTGTGGGAATGGAACAGTGGTCTCCTTTCCCATTCTCACACATGGTACTTGTTCATGTATCAGATTGGGGTGCCAGAAACCCTGATTATTTTCTTAGGGATATAAGCATAAAGTTGATCACATTTTCAGAATCTAAAGAAAACGGGGATCTTGGGACCCTACAAAATACAGTGTGTACACGTGTAGGCTGGTACTGCTCTTGTCAACTTTATAATTGAACAGCTTGAGCAACACGACTGTATGAGTTTCTCATACAGAAGATTTTTATGGTAATTTAGTTGTCTGAATTTATCATGAAATATTGAGCATGAAGTTGTGAAACTTGTGCAAAAGAACAGCTTTGGTATTATTACACATTGAGTAACATTTTGTGGGTTTTCATTTTAATTGATGTACTAAAAAAAAATGGGTAGTCCAGGCTTCGTGGGGGGAAAAAAAAATTACAGGAAATTGGAATTGTCCCAGTAAAATTGGCACGTAGTCTCAAAGTATGCTAAATCGATGGGTTACCCTAGTTTCGATGCTAATTTAAATTGAGTCCAGAGGCACGAAGACACTTGGGGGAAGAGCCCTTCTGATGAGAATCTTGAGGAGGGAGCAGAAAATTTTTTATTCCCACAGGGTGACTCTTCACTTGGTTTTCTTTACTTGGAATTAACTGCTAATTAGCACATTTTGTAGGGGGTTAGCAGAGATGCCCCTTACTTATCTGTTCTAAGTGCAGATGCTTGTTTTTTTTTCCTAAAGGCATTCCTCCATTTCCCATGGGCAAAGAGTAAACAGTCACTTGGAACAGTGTGAGAGGAGTGTTCATGCTAATTTCCCTTGCCAATTCCTGCGAGATAAATTAATGTGTTTATAATCTGTTAATTCAAGGTAAAAATATATATCTATATTTATTGTCTGATATAGATATATAACAACAGACAGATATATAAGCAAAAGTTAGCCTTCTTGCGGCTAGTATCATAGTAGAAGCAATACGTTCGACAAGGAAGAGGTGCTCTAAAATGCAAGTTCTAAAAGGGGACACACAGCTTTTATATTCATGTAAGTAGCTGGGGTCAGCCTCCCTCATTCCCATTTGAGATTTGTGTAAAACAAACAAAGACCAAACAAGGATTTGTTGAAGAATGAAGCCTTTTTTGTCTTTGATATCAGGAGGGCAAAAGGAATTAAGAAGTGGAACTAGACCTAGGTAGGGGAAAGTAGTCCAAGGTTCTCCTGCATGCCATTAGGAATGTAGAGGAAATGAAGGAATATCTTAATATAGGGAAAAGTATAACAGCCAAAAGAGAATGGAAACTTGTAGAATATTAAAGGGTGCCCTGTTGCAGGCCATGTCTCATGTTAGACTGAAACAGTGGGTCTTGGTGCACTAAATACACGTGTAACATGCCTCTGCAGAGTGTACAATATTTCTGTTTCACCTTTAGTTCAACTGTAGTTAGATTTTTGGAGAGACAGGAAGAGCTGGAGGGTCTATTCTCAGCATAACCTCTTTGCTTCCCTACCC
>NW_017729024.1:94121283-94136820 GCF_001723915.1 Gavialis gangeticus
CCCCCCCCCCCCCCCCCCGCCCCCAAGTTCTAGTTGAACAAGTTTGGAATAATTAAGTAAACTAACACAAAATGTTTTTGAAATGTGCAGTTAGGATTTCTAACGTGGTTTGAGCTGTGGGTTGGACAAATGGAGGCAGGAGCTCTGGAAAATTTTAAACAAACTTCTGTTCAGAGACCATTCTGCTAATGTATAATAGAACTCCTTACTCATGTTTTTAATGCAAAGTAATTTCTTAATCTGTGCTTCTAAGACAAGACCTTCTTTTCCTTTGACATCAGGTATTTTTACAACAATGTATTAAGCCACAAATGAGGCGATTTTGTGGGAGGGCAAACAAGTGGCAAGACTAAGATAATAAATTTCTTCAGGTATCTAACCATAGCAAAGCATGAAAAGGGAAACCATCTTTTCCTATGAGAGGGAGAGGCCTTTTAAATAATAGACCCATTGTCACCTGTGAGCTATATAAGCAGGGCTCATGGTAGAAGTGATATCTTTTATTAGACTAACAAGACTTCTGCAACAAAAATTCTTTAATTGCAAGCTTTCAGTTGCAAACTCCCTTCATCAGGCATTAGAGAAAAGATTGTAAAAGTTCTCCTGGGTAGAAATGAAAGTTCATATTTCATAGGATTTCACAGAGGAGTTGGTAGATGGAAAGCTCCTCTGGGCAGGCAGTTCTTAGCTGGTGAAGAGCCTCTCAACTTTCGTGTGAAGCTCTGTTATGATGCCAGTTACCTTGAACCAAGGCAAGAACAGTATCTTAGGTTTCAGGTGGTCACAATTGCATCCTGCTTGGGAAAATACGAAGATTTCATTTAAAAAAATCAGCTAAAATTTTATATTCTCCTTGTGTCAGGTATCCAGGTTGTAGCCTTGGTTCGGGGGGGGGGGGTGTGTATCTCTCACAGGTGACAATGGATATGTATAGATCTATATAGATATATATAGACATTGGGTATATTTCATATATATGTATGAAACCTGTAGGCCATCTGTAGCTTTTTCCAATACTGTCTTGCTCTGGACTTAATTTTTTTAGCAGAGTGATGTTTTATGCTGCTCATAAATGCAGGGGACTTGCTAAAGACACTGTTCCTTTGTTTTAGAGGCATTGTTTTCCCCCACCAAAAGTGCTGTAACTTATTCACATAATGAATATTTTTCATATAACTTGTGCATTGCCACAAAGACTTTCATTCTCCATGTGCTAGCAATACATGCAGCAATGTGGACTTTTGTGCTTGCTTACTGTGTTAGATTATAGCTCCCTTAGCTTACAAATAATTTGAGCCATGAACAGACATTTATTTGCAGCTCTTCCTTTGCCCTGCCACTGAATTTGCTGTGGGGAGGTGGGGGGAGTAAAAGCAGCGTTCCTTCTCTGGTTTCTGGAGCCCCGCCAGCACCATCTCCAGAAGCTATGACAACAAGCTGATGAGGTTGGAGAACTCCCTTTGTGTGGGTCCCACAGCCATAGGTGCCCACCACACCTTCGCCGGTGTCTGTCAATGCCAAGCACATCTGTTCAGTTTCCACTGCCAAAGGGGTTTGTCTATTCTTTCACTCTGTGATGGATCCCAACTGATCATGCATCCTGCAGCTCCTAATCCAGATGAGTCTATTTTGAGGGGAAGTTTGGGGAAGTTACAGGGCCCCTATAGAAAATGACCTTAGTCATGAATTGATTCATTTGCAAATAAATACCGGGAAGAACAAAATAGGTCTCTTGTTAAGTGGAAGAAATTTGGGGGGGGCTTTCCTTAATGGACCAGTTTTGTCAGACTAAGGGAACTAGTTGGTGAAGTTGTATGGCAAGAGGGAGTTCAGGAAAATGAATGCAGAGAAGACTTGGAATTTCTTTTAAATCTGATGCAGCAGGTCCAGTGCATGCTGTGTGCCTCATGGCACAGGGTCAAAGCCTACCGCTGGTTCTTCAGAGAGCTTGTTCAGCACAGTACAGGCTGGTGTGCAGCACTGTATATAGCTACATCATCTGCAGTTTGCCAACCAGTTTGGCATAGGCAAGTCCACAGTGGAGGAGGCGGTGTGGGAGGTGTACTTGGCATGGTGATTTGTCTGCCTCATGGACAAAGTTTGTGGTAGGGGGAGAGGAGGTTCTGATGTTGGTACCACTTCAGGAAGGCTGCAGGGACTTCCCTTTGTCCCAGCTGTGGCCTTTGTGAATTGCAAGCAAAAGGTTGCCAACTTGACACCTGGCAGAATCAGCCCCTCCCCTGCAGGGGCCTTAGAACCTTTGGGGAGTGGGGGGACAAGAAGCACAGCCTCCTGGGATCCTGGAGGTCCAGGGCCTGTCAGCAGTACTCTGCATAATTGGACAGGTGTTGCATGTGGCCCTGGAAATCACTGCTGCTGTAAAGAGTGCAGTGATGTTAAAGAAGTGTGTGTATGTCAGGGGGTTGTTTTGTGTATTTGTTTTTATTTTGGTTTTTTTTTTTGGTGGGACTGCCATGTTTTTTTCCCATGAAAAATTGCTTGAATGGCTGCACACTTTTTTTTTTGGTGTGCTAGAAGGGCATATTTCACACTAGAAATGTAACATCTGTCCATAGCCTGGGCCTTTTAAGGAAGGGGAAAGAAATAGGGAAGCTAAAGGAGCCAAAATAAGCCCAAGCACTCTATGGGATTCAGGTGGAAAATTAATGGATGAATGCAGTAGGTAACTTCACTTTCCACAAATGAGTTCAAATATGGAGAAACCAATAAACAATAATGATGAAAAAATTATGTTATTTGAACTGTGAGCCTCTACTTGATAGCTTGATGGACAACTATAGCAGCATTGAACATTATGGTTAAATAAATTAAAAGGAGTGCACCATGAGAACTGGCAAATG
This sequence comes from Gavialis gangeticus, assembly GCF_001723915.1. Classification (NCBI taxonomy): domain Eukaryota; kingdom Metazoa; phylum Chordata; order Crocodylia; family Gavialidae; genus Gavialis; species Gavialis gangeticus. Next base: position 94,124,145 of record NW_017729024.1, read on the forward strand.
TACTTTTCACTGCTGAGTTTTTGGAATTAGCTAAGATGGTAGTGGATAGCATCCAAAAGATTAATTTGAGGAAAATCCAGCATTGGCTGTCAAAGGAGATCTGAAACATGGTGTGTTGTTGCTAATGCAGAGCATTACACATTTATGCCAATTTGGGACTTTGTTTTGGTATAGAATGAACTTAATGGAGTTCTTTATATTGATTAAAAGACTACTCTGGAGAAGAGGGGCCACCATAGAACAACCTCCCCCAGACTACGTTAAACATGCCAGGAAACTTTTTTCTCTTATCTATGGCTGTTACAAATGTCTCCATGTTATGAGACATGACTAGTGTTTTAATTTTGATGGTTGTTGGTGCATTTGTGGGTAGGAGGCTGGAGAAGTATGATTTCTCTGGCCTTGGTTTCCAAAAGAGCAGGTGCCATGTACTGCACTTGGTCTTTGAGGTTAGCTCCAAGTACAATGGCTTAACTTTGTGATTGTGGTTACAAAAACATGGGTCTCGTGGCTGTCTGTGTGCTTTTTGAGGAATGGTCACAGTCTTTAAAGCTGAAGAGGTGTTTCCAGCCAAAGCTGCCTTGTATTTTGGAATAATTTGCAGTGGTTGGTTCTCTTTGGGGATGATGTGGCAGTGGGTTTGAATGGGGCAATATCACTTCCTCCCTTCGTTTTTCTGGCTTTTCCCTGTTTTCTTCCATCTTCCTTTGCCCCTAAATACACTCAGAGCGTTATACTTTGGATGGCTACACTGAGATCACAGACCTAGTTTTAGCAAAAACAATATTTCAGAGTTTTAAACAGTGTCCAATTCAGTTCAGGCATTCCCCAGTACCCCTTCCGTTGACGTAGCACCAGTGATAGTAGCAATGAAAGCAATGCTAATGCGAACAAGGTAATAGGTGTCTACTGCTCTGTTACTTGGATTTGCTTAGCTAGCTTTGATGATAATGGATTAAGCAGGCAAAGAAGTGGAGAGACTTCCTGAAGCGTGCTTGTGCAGGCAGCAAGCACAGGCATTAAATCACTTTCAAGATGATTTTCCCTGGGAAGAAGATAGGGATGTGGAAGGTTAAATGATTAATCATTTAACCAATAAGTGCAGTGATATTCAATTAACCAATAAGTGCAGTGATAAGCGGTTAGCTTACCGGTTACCCTTTAGCTCCAGGCAACCACAGTCTTTCAGGGAAGTGAGGGAAAGGAAGCCATGCAGTGCCCCAGCAGGAATTGGAAGGCAACAGGGCAGGCAGGAGGGTGGGAGGAGTGAGGAGGGAGAGGGAGACTAGTACCCATAGCCTAAGCCAGTGGTTCTCAACTTTTTTTGTACCAGGACCCATTTATAAACATAAACCCCCACTCCAGTAGGGGTATCTCAGTTTAGGAAACACTGTTGTATGAACAAAAGTCTGTGGGCACCATGCTGAATAGAGTTCTTCAGATGTGGAGAAAGAAGTGGAAACCACAGATAGTTATGTAGATGGAGGACATTTTGGAGGGGGAAGGATAAATGCCTGAAACGTAAGCATAGGGAGTCCATGGTTTTCTTTTAATTTCAGCACCACCTAGTACACCTAGGAAAGACTGGGGGTAGTGAGGAAGAATCCAGCCCTTTTTAGCTAGTGCCCTTTATGGGTTGTTCCTGTTGCATGTGTGTGGTACTTAGCAAAGCCTTCCTGTAACCCAGCCCCTTCTTGGATAAGAGATGACAGTGCTTGCTAGAAGAGGCTAGTTTGGGGTAGCTTACACTTTCAAAGTGTGTTCTGTCCCTATGACTTTGTAAGTGATGAATGCTAATGTGGAGGATGGTGCCAGGAACAAGATTAAGGGAGTGGGAGGTAGGCATGAAAGGCTATAATAACCTCAAGCTGGATGCTGATTCAGAAATTTTGTGGCTGCTCTTTGGAAAGACCAGATCTTAGAAAGATGCTAATGCTATCCAAACTTGGTGTAGATGGGTGTGTTTTGATTGCAAGCCTCACATGCAATCACAAACACGCACATCTTTGATGCTGTTTTTGTTTACATGTATTATAGTAGAAAAGGAAATTAGATCCTGTCAAATAAAACATATGAATCCCATGCGACTAATGCATTTAATGTGCTACAGGAAGGTGTTGGGGTATTAAGGTGATTTAACGATTTAAAAGCCCATGTAGAATATATCATATAGTCATTTAATCTTCTTATGGTCTGTAGAGTAGTCCTTTTGGTTTTAGTTAGATAACTTGGGTAAAATAACTTTGTTCATAGTTTACATGTTGAGTTTTTGGGTTAAAAAGGGATTTACCTTCAACTAGTATATAAGGTAACACAAATGCTACTTTTGGCTGTGGAAAAGGATACCAAAATTGGAATCCTAAATCTGGCAATAGAACAATGTACATCTATCTTGCCTACTCTTCAACTTCACCAGAATAGCATGAAGTGTTAATCTCAGGGCCAGCCTTTTAAATGCTCATCAGGCTTTGGCTTGTATTGTGAAACTACTGCACTAGCATCGCTCTTTCATATATGTGGCATTGAGTGGTGGCTTAGGGGATAGGCTAAGGTACAGATAGAATTTATGGGTTGACTGCATAAGGAAAAAATTATATTTGAAAGTTTGTTCAGGCTGCTGAGCATACCTCACGTGTTATGCTTCTGTGACCTGGTCCTTTTCCTTCTTTTCTTTATGGATTCATAGCTGGGATACAGAAACCCAAAATAGTACTAATTTCAGTAGTGGCCCTGGGCTGTGGATTACTTTGTAGGAATAAATGAACATATATTAGTCATAGTTACTTCTAGATCTCGGTGTAAAATCAGCTTACTGGATGTACCTAATAATAATCAGGAATGGGTGTTTAAGTACCATTTGTACAGTTATTTACACACACAGTTCATTTAATTGAATGTAACTGTCCTGTACGTGAATAATAAGTAGGGATCCAAGTTTTCTGTTTGCTGCAGAAAAACACAGATTTTCTCCCTTAACGGGAAAAAACGTGGGAAACAGTGGGTTTCCCCTTGCAGGTTGACAGTTTCAGCCTGCAAGGGGCTGTTTGGTGCTGCGAAGAGTGGAACGCAGGGGGCATGGAGTGCCATATGTATGTGTGTGTAGGCATGCACATGGCAGCTAGGCAGGGTGGTGGAGAGTAGCTCCCACAGCTCTCTTCAAGTAAGTCTATGGGGGTGGGGGCACAGGCAATACAGGGGGGTCACATGCCCCCCCCACAGATGTCTGCACCCACACCTTGGTGGTCATGGTGGTATGGCGCTCCCTTCTGTGCCAGGTCCCACCTGCTGGGAGGCGGCTCCTGCCCAGAACTGGTCTGGCCCAGCTACAGCCCTGCGCCCTGCTGTGGGTTCACAAATTGGGGTGGGAGGGAGCATGGCCCCCTCATGCAAAATCTGGAGTGGGGCACCTGCCCGTTCCACCATGTTGCGTGTGCCCACATTCCCTCCTTCTCCACATTCCCGCTCTCTTCCTCATACACTGGGGAGCTGGGGCCTGGGGGTGGGGAGCTGCAAGGAAGGAGTGAAGGGGAAGGGTGGTACCTGCAGGGTCACCAGCATATCAGGGCTCCACAGTATCACAAAGCAGTGGTGCTGGGTGAGGGAGTCCACGACTGCAGCTGGATCCTGTGTCCTGGTGAAGGGGGCGGGGGGGAACTCTGACTTTCTGTGATTATGAAACCAAAATCAAATGCCAAAATATAGGTATTTAGAATGTATTTTATTATAATGATTGAGGCACTGGTAGGCTTCCAAATTGCTTTAAAATTGTAAACGAAACAATAAAACATTGTGTTAAACTCATAACTATATAAATAGTGGTGTTTCATTTTGATCACAGAAAAACATAGATTTGGGGCTTTTTAATCAGAGAATTTGTGATGTTTTTAGATTAGAGAATTAATTATATTTAAACAGAGAACCAGGATCCTTGATGATAAGGTGAGAACTTTCGAAGTGGTAGTCTCTTCTTGTTTGCCTTAACTCAGCTACTCTTTGCAACTTAGTGTTCGTAGAGTATCAGTCACTTTAATAGCTAGCCACTGGACGTGAAAATGTAGGAGAGCTTTATTTTTCTTATCGAGTGTTAAGGGGATTTGATGCTTAGTGCTTATGTTATCAAATTTCTAGATGAGGTGGGATAAAGCAAATAAGGAAAGAGCTTCTGTATTACTGCAGTAACTGGGCTGAGGTGCGGTGCTTTTTCTTCAACTTGGCAAGGAGATGGAAGGAAAAACTGTCATCATAATGTGTAGAGCACTTGAAACTTTCTGTTGTATGGACAGACAGGATTGGGGGCGAGGCAGCAGAAGGTGGCCAGAGCAGGTCAGGAAGGAAGTGTCATCTTAAATATAAAATCTTTTTGCCACAACAAGAAGTTAGTTTCATTCTAATGTTTACATTTATTATCTCTGGACATCTTGCACTGTATATGTAATATGACTATGATGGATGGTGGGCCCATGGTTTAGGTCCTAGCCTAGAACTTGGGTAACCTTATTACAGATTGTCTTCATGATCTTGAGCAAATCGTGTAGGATTCAGTCCACAGAAAGTCTTAAATGGCTTACTGTTAGAGTGGAAACCACAGCACTGAGTTAGATGCCTACTACCCCTGTATAGCAAATGGGGGTAGGTGCCAGGGAGGGATGTGGGGGAGAGGAGAGTTTTGTAGGTCAGAATGGGATTTCAGTTGGTTGGCACGGTGGCAGATGTAGCCAGTAATACATGCTAAAGACCTTTACTGTATCCGTATCTTAAGTTTTGCCTTACTCTGAGTTTCAGGAATGTGTCTCCATCTCTTTGAGATTGATAGCTCTGAACCTGCTCCTAGAGTTAGGCACCTACATCTTTTCTTGGTGGTGATGGTGCATGTGCTGCCCTTATATCCAGTAACTGCATAGCATGACCACTTACCCTGGATATTGTAGACCAAAACTCATTTCACATTTTTAGTTGAGGAAGTTCTAACCCACATATGTCTCTTACCTCTGAGGAGAGTAGCCAAACCACTAGCCTCTGGCCTGTTCTGGGGTCTGGGTTCATCTCCTTCATAAAACTACTCCTCGTGTCTACGCCACATTTGACCATATTGTTACACAGACTCACGCTTATTTATTGTACTTTGCAAGATCTTTCATTGTACATGTGTTTTTTGAGCAGTAGGTGTTGCATAGCCTGGGGTTCTGTGCCACAGTTGCAGGTGGATGAACCAATGATATAGCCCCACTTCTTCATTAGATCTTGGAATGTCCAACTCCAGTGTGCAAGTGGCTGAAACATCACCACCTTTGCTGTGATTTTTCAGCCCCTGGCGTACGGATTTGGTCACTGGAATGTAATTTTTTTTGCACTGTCAGGTATTTTTTTCAGCCTTTTGTTCGACATCTGTAGTGGAGTAGAGGTTGGGTGCTGGTAAGGAAGCTCCTGAGGGACTTGAGATGTGTGTGTGCTGCGGGATGGCCATTACTCCTAGTTTTCCCCTTGGGTGCCCTGGTGAACAGTTGCTCACCAATCCCTTAATATACTCCCCTAGTGTAGTGGTAAGCTGCTGCCAGGTCCCCATGGTCCCTTCTGGCCTTACAATCTATGAATCTATGGTGATACAGCAAGTATCTTGCATCTTCAGTTTGTCTTGATCCTACTGGCCACTGCTTTTCTTATGTCAGGCAAAGTGATGCCAGCCAGCAGGTGCACACTGTTTAGCTGGTAGGCTTCAGACATCCTTTGCAGAAAGAAAATAAAGACAAATTAGGTTTTAGATAGATAAATTGTTATTGATACAGGTGTGAAACCAACAGAAAACATTCAAATGCCTTATGTTAGAGTAACCTACAACTTGGTGATTAGGGCAGTCTCCTAACCAAATCCCTTCCAGCGTTGGGAGGGTATTGAGCATGGGTCTTTCCCATCCTGAGTCCAGGCTCTAACCACATTAAGCTGTTGGATAAAAAGGGGGTGTCATCCCTGCCAGGCTTTGCACAGAGCCTGATGTGTTAGGCATGCTCCAAGCATGATTTTGGGTTACTCCCATCAAGTAAAATAGATGAAGGGATTACTTCTCTTTGGACCCGGACATGGCTTAGTTGTAAGCTAAGCACTGAGCTGCCAAGATTTAGGTGCTTTTGGATTTTGCTGTAAGCAGAATCTTGAGTGCCTGATGAACTTTTCTGTTGAAAACTTAAGTACCTGTGGTATTTAGGTTCATTCCCAAAATTAGGTGGTATCTGAGTGGGGGTTTGAAGATCATGGTATGGGAGTTAAGTGCTTGATTACTCTTACTGCCCTAGGCCTCAGGCTCTGTGCCTCAGTTGCCTGTGTATAAAAGGGGATGATAGTTCTGTGCTACCTTTCAGAGTTGTGAGGATAAGTACATTACAGATCAGGAGACAGTCATTTGCTACTACACTGGGAGTGCTACAAGTGCCTTACGGTATGGACAATATACACTTCAGCTGCTTTGAAGGGGAGGGAGAGCTGCAGGAGAGTTCATCAGCTTTAATACTGAAGGTACGGCAGGGTGGCACCTTGGAGACTAATTGGTTCAGTCATGACCTTTCACGAGCAGCAACTTACTTAGGTGACCATGTCTGATAAAATAGGCTGTTGCCTATGAAAGCTCTTGCCTCTCTGAAAGTCTGGGTATAGGCAAAATACAGCCTGTGGGCTGGGTATGGCCCAGCAGACAATTTTCATCTGGCCTGTAGGCACCCACCACTTCAGTTGTACCCCACCCAGTCCACGCGCTTTGCTCCCACCCTTGTGCATGGGAGGGCCCCAGCCCCAGCCAGCATGCATAGCTTCCGGTTGGGGCCACTGCTGCCATTGCTGCAGCTGCCAGGGGACCTGCTTGGCTTCTCCTCCAGTGGGTCCTCCTCATGTCCTTGCTGCAGCGCTTGCTCTGGGCGGCAGGTAGGGCAGCAATGTTTGGTGGGAGAAGCTGCAGCTGGGTAGGAGTGCAGAGCATGGGACTGGGCCTGGCAGGAGCATGGAGCCCAGGATCTGGGGCCTGCACCCAGTGGGGTGGCAGGACTGCAGAGCCCAGGTTGGCCCAGTTCCATTATTAGGCTTCCCCGCAGTTCACATGCAGCTCCTGGGACTTGTGCCACCAGAGGAAGCCCCATGTGATGAGCTTGCGTGGGGGTCTCCACACACCCACAACCACTCCCACACACTGCCCGCACACTCACCACAACCCTCATACACACACCCACATCCCCCAAAATACCCTACACCCCTGCACATGCACACAGCCACACCCCTGCACATGCACACAGAGCCATCTACATGCATTCCCCACCATACAGACACCCCTACCCCCCCCCACAATGTACAAGAGTAAGACTTTATTTCTGAGCTATTATGCAATCACCTCTATATACAGTATACAAATGCACATAAATTGAGACAAAAATATTTTTTGAAATAAAATTAAAATATGTTATAGTAGATGTTTGACTTGTGGTGTTTTTTTTTCCAGTTCCAAGGTGGCAACTAAAAAAAAAGAAAACTACTTCTGGGGCAAGGGGATGGATTTTGGGTGGCAAAGGTTAGGGTTGGGACTTCTGGTCCCTAGATTCATAGATTGTTAGGGGCTGGAAGGGACCTTGTAGATCATCGGGTCCAGTCCCCCTGCATTAGGCATGAAAGACAACTGGGGTCCAGTGACCCCAGTGAGGTGACTGTCTAGCCTCCTTTTGAAGATTTCCAGGGTAGGTAATTGCACCGCCACTAGTGGGAATTTATTCCACAGTCTTGACACCCTGACTGTGAAGGAGTTTTCCCTGGAACTGAGCCTGAAGCAGCCTTCCAGGAATTTGTATCCATTGGTCCTGGTCTTCCCCAGGGGTGCTGTGGTGAACAGTTGTTCACTGAGTTCTTGATGTATTCCCCTGATGTAGCGGTAAGCTGCTACCAGGTCCCCTCTCAGCCTTCTCTTCTGTAAGCTGAAGAAGCCCAAGTTCCTCAACTTCTCCTTGTATGGCTTGTCTTGCAAGTCCCCAATCATACGGGTGGCCCTTTTCTGGACCCTCAAGTTTTTCCATGTCCTTGCTGAAGTGTGGTACCCAGAGCTGGATGCAGTACTCCAGCTGCAGTCTTGCTAGTGCAGTGAGACCAGGAGGAGATGGTGACTAGGAGGTGGGGTACCTGGCAAGGGACAGGCCCTCCAGCCAAAATAACTGCCCACTTCTCAGTCTCTAAGGTGCCATTCTGCCCTACCTTCTACTTGACTTCCTTCTCTGTGTCCTTGTGACAACATACTGAGCAGAATTCACAGATTCATTGGGATCTGATGGGGCTGCACCATGAGCAAATCTGCTCTGGCTTTGAACTTGTGACCTCTGGGTTATCAAGTGTGCACCTTAGCACCTGCAGCACCCTAGGCCTAGACATCAGACTAAGGTGGTTGACGGCCTCTCAGCTGTTATAACTGTTACATCTTCATTATCCTATGGTAATATAAGTTAGCTGAATCAACTTAGCTTTAACCCTTGTTCATCCTGGGTCAAGGTTGGAGCAATTTGGCTATATTTGTATCATTACAAAATTAAGCAGAAGCAACAGTTGCATCCTGTGAGCTCATATCAGTATCCTTTGATTATAATTGGTTACATCTGTCTGTACCTTGGGAGGGAAAGGCTCGGGGTGCCTGCTGTGTCTGACATGATTGTACTTTTATCACAGCTGTGTGGTATGTGGCAATAGGATTTGGTGAGCACAAGATAGTTCTAATGACTAAAACCAGTAGCAGCTACTGCGTTTGTATGAGGTTTGGTTTTTTTTTCAATTTTCCTGTCATTCATTTTGTTGAATATATATGAATAAGCACACTCAACCGGAATAGTATCTTTGGCAAAAAACTCCAAATCATGTTAGGGACTCAGACTTTTACCCTGAAATCTTTCGATTAATTTCAATATGGAGCATTACTAACACTGAGGTATGTTTTATGGCATGTGACCCAGGATTTTTTTTCCAAACTGGGATCATGGTAATCACCACTGACATGGAGTTGGTTTGGAATTGGGCATCCATTCAGAAGTGTACAACAGCATTGTGTAGCAGCTTACAAAAGAAGGACACTAGCTATTTAAAACTAGGAGAAATTTTATGTTGATGCCTATTTAGTTTTCCTGGATGCTGCTTAGGTGTTTAGCTTGCAGTCTAAATAGAATAGACAGGGACTGACTGGGGGGGAAATCATTTTGCAGATAGAAAATTTAGGCTTAAGGAGATTTTCCTGATATGCCCCAGGTACTCTGTGACAGCTGGAAGTTGAATCTAGATTTTTGGAGTCCATGTCCCAAAAAATAGTTAGAATTCTGCTGTGGGTAAGTACCTTTAATGCGGTGAAGAATATCTAGAGATATTAATTATCCTTTCACTATATCAGTGTAACTGAGATTTTTCCCTTTCTGGAAATAGCTGTCTTAGACCTCTTTTTAAATTAGAGGCAGAACTTTTAACGAAATAAAACCTGCTTAATACTACTTATGAACAATAAACTAAATTATTCTTTTGCTAAAATAAGAACTTTGACTGCGGGGGAGGGGGGAATTGGATAACAAAGCAGTTCTGTGTGGATTAGAAATGTTCTTTAAGTCAATACTGTGGTTAATTACCACAATGCAGTTGCTTGTGAATGCATCATTGCACATTTTTCCCCCCAGAAACCGGACATAGCTCTTGCTCTGCAAGTAATGATAATAATTGGTGGTAAGACAGACCTGTTACTCATCCTTCTCTGAGCACATTTCTTATGGCAGGTGTCTCATTTTTAATTGAGTGCTAATGAGCATGCCTAGTGGACCATGATACTACTGCCAATTTCTTTATTTTTTATATCTCTCTATTGCTGAGCGCTTAAAAGGTGACAGAGCAGACATTAGTGTCTTTGAAATGACAGGAAAGTGATTATATGAGTAATATAATTGTTACTATGATCTAATGTGGTGAATGTCTAGTGTGCAGAAACAGCAGCATTCAGAGGAAGTATGCATCTCCCCAGTCACTCTTTTGTTTTCCCCATTTGTGGACAATATAAGCTGCTTTTGTAATGCTTGCTAGGGAAATGAATTAAGTGAATGGCTTTTATTTTTTTTATTTAAAAATGAAACAATGGGTGGGGATTTTTTTATCTGTATTCGGTGGTATGCATACACTCTCTTCATGCTGTGCCTGGGATTGTTGCTGTGAAACATGTCCTAGCAACCCCCAATCCAGGTCCTGAAAATGAAACTAGATGGCAGCCTTAGAACGGTGTTCAGTGTCACTCTAATATGACTATGTTGCCTTCTTTCCTTGCATCTGTCTGAGCGGGCAGAGCATGGCTCACAGCAGCCCTCTTGGCTGTGAGCTGTAGATGCATTCCTTGGGAAGGCCTTACGATGAGTTGTGCATGAGTGGTGTACAAGTAATCATTTAAAGCAAATCAGCTTTAAAATTATGTAGATTTAGATAATAAACATGTACCTGCTTTGCTGTTGTAGTAGTGCAGAGGACCAAATTGAGTCTCTTGTTTGAAATTGGTTTTGGATCACTATTTTTTCTGAGCAGAGTTAGGTGTAACAGAGGGTCCTTACATAGCAGAAGGAAGGTGTCTCCTTATACTAAATGCTGCTGCTACAGCTAACCACTCTACAGTACTCTGATTGTGGAAAGCACATTACATAGCAGTCTTTTCCTATGGCACTGCTGGAAGCACTTTTCCTGTTGTGACTGCTTTACCATTTTTAAGACTATCCTGCCACTTCCAAGTTCCCCATGCCTCTCTACTTTTTCTGGAGGCTTTTCAGGGGAATTGGTGACAGCATTTTGCCTATCCAGTCTGGGCAATAACAGCTGTCGTCATGCTAGTGGAAGAGAGTCTTTCCTGGTTTTCTCTTGTCGTTGCACTCTGAAAAGCATTGTTTTTTATCCAGAATACAAAACAAGGAATAATGCACTGATCACAGTCAGTTAATATGCTACTGTGGGTGTTAACCGTCTAGATGAAGCTTATGAGATCATGTTGGCTAATTCAGATGACCCTATGAAATAAGTCATTTTAGAGGCAAGAGCATGACTTCCTCTCATTTCCCCTGCTTTGACTTTCCCAATCAATCAAGTGCCGTCTTCATCAAGAAGGGTAGTGATGTTATTGACAAACATTTGTCACTGGGCTCTGTCTCTATTCAGCTTTGCCAGGCTAGCTGTAAGTAATCCAGTCAAGTTGCCTTGGTGCCATCTCATCTCTTCCTTGCTTAAACTTTCTTTGTCTTCCCTGGCACATAATGTTTTGTTATACCATTTTTAGGCTCTCTCCTTTTGTTTTTAGCATGTACTTTACCTTCTTAGATCCAGTTAAGAAAGGTGACAGTGTGAATACCAGATGTAGGAAGGAGCAACAGGTGACAGTGCCAGCTGGAAGAAGGGTGGAGAAAAAAGTAAAAAAAATGAACTAGTCTGGCTCGTGTAGTGGTGTTAATGATGCAGGGTATGGATTGCTAGGCTAATGTGATCTGCTTGATGCTGTTGATTCAAGAGAAGGAGAAATGATTGAGATGGCATGTTCTTTCAGATCGCGTTCACCTTTCACCTTGCTTCTTAAACTGCTCTTAAATTGCTTATGACTTAAAATGGGAACTTGCCTAGCCCTTGTTTTCTGGGAAAAGTGTGCTGCCAATCATAGCAGTCACAGGAGAGTATTATGAAGAAGCAAATTACTTCTGCTCTTTAAAAACTTTGAAAATTGCGAGCCTTGAGTCAGGCTCCTCAATCTATTTAAGGGCTTTAATTTTAAGTGAAACCTCAGTTGGAATAGGTGACTGATCCAGTTTAGATTTTCATTTTGAAAATTAGGTTGCCACTTTAGGAACCTAAACAAGAATTGAGGAGTCTGAATTTAGGTCCTAGTTTTTGAAATGTTAGTATGCAAATGCTTTTATTAAAACGGCACCAAAATGTGGGAAACTGCCCCCAGCTTCCTGTTTGAAAAGGTATTTTTATTGTCATTGTTAAATAAATAAAAGATTTTACTTGTTATATTTTATGAATATATAAAGATTTGACATTAAAGTTCAGTGTACAGGAAAGACTCTCAGACTTGGGAATCAAAGCTAAAATTTGGTGGAAGAATTTTATACCAGGTGTAATGAATGACTGGGCCCTCAAAGATGTCACATTTTCCATAAGGATTCTATTATTAGTGTGTGGTCAGTGTTTAAGGGTGGAGATGAAAGGGATTGGAAACTGAAAATCTGACAGATCAGTAAGAGTGGTAATAAAATCAAGCTCCTTTTTACATCATCCATCTCTACTTGTGTGACTTCATAAATCGTATAAGACGTACATCTTTGGGGTATAAGTAAACATGTAGGGCATAATTGATACCCAAGGGTAAAGCTAGATTTAACCCTGGACGCTTTAGCTGGTCTACTCTGGAGAATCCAGGTATCTACAGCAATAGATCAAATATCTGGAATGCCTTAAATCTTGTAACCTTTCACAAGTGTTCCAAATATTGTGACAACTTGCTGTCTTGGAGAAGTCTCATAACAGCTTTTGTTATCGCAGATCAATCTGAACTCTTCCAGTTTACAATCTCTAGTAGTATTACATCAGTTTAGTTAATTTAGTCTTTCTGGTGCAGTTCCACACTGGTCTTCCCAGTATCTCCCCCTTCATGCCGTGCTCCCCC
>NW_017729024.1:94136860-94137630 GCF_001723915.1 Gavialis gangeticus
CCCCCCCCCCAAATCACTCTGATTATTGATTCAGTTTGCTCTTACATTACCTACCTGGTCTTGGCTCTTCCTCCCTTGCCCTCATTTGACCAATCCCAAGGCATTAATGAAAAAAACAGAAGTCTACTTTAATATACAATTTTAATGCACTTTTTTATTTTACTCAAGAGGCTTCACCTGGAAAAACAAACTCCTTAATTTAGTTATTATTGGAGTAGACCATCTATGTCTCTAACCATTTTATATGCTTTTATTTATATACTTTATTAATGATAGTCATATCAATCAAAAAACAAACTGAGCTCCATCACCCCAGAGCTCATTAGCTATTAAAAAAAGATTCATCCCGGTCTTCATACTTGGACTCTTAATCCGAGTCCCAGTCTCCATGTAAGTTAGCCTACTTCCCCCCCATCTGCGCAAACTAGCTTCTTGGCCTAGTTTTCTTCCCCAACCTCCTCTTAGTCTACACCCTAGTATCCCCTGAATCAAGTTATAAGAGCAGGGCTACAGCTCAATTTCCCATTCCTTTGTCCAGCTCCTCAGCTTCTTGTGGTAACCAGAAGCAACAGCTTCAGGAAGATCCATTCTTATCTATAGCAGTGATGGGGTCAAGCAGGCCTACATCAAATAAAACCTTTGGAAAATTTAGCTACAATCCCCTATTAAGCATATGGAAACAGATTTTTACCCAAGAACTGTAAAGGGTGTAGTGAGACATTTCAAATCTGCTGCAAGCAGGAGGCTCCACAGTCTTAAGCTGAGAAAGT
>NW_017729024.1:94142630-94143407 GCF_001723915.1 Gavialis gangeticus
TTTTTTTTTTTTTTTTTTTTTTTTTTTTTTTTAGTAGGGGCAGAAAAAAAAGCCTTATCTTCCTTTTGGAAATGTCTGAAAATGGGGTTTGAGGGGAGGGACATAACAGCCAGTAGCCTGCATTGGCATGGGAAATATTAGCTTGGCTGGATATTGTTGGAAGATTATGAACAAGTTAAAGTGGCGTTTTGTAGTTGGCAATACTACCAACTCTGGATCCAGTATGTGTTCATGTATTATATACTTGATTGATGTAAATGCATCTGGAACTAAGATAAGTTTCATAATTTACAGGTATAACAATGCTCCTTCTAAGGAGTGTGTGTAATATTGAATATATGGACTAAAATGTTTATAGTGTACACATTGAACTGCTTTAGGTAAAACCTTAGCTGGGTAGCTGAAATACGAGATAGAGCAGGTCTTTGAGTTGTCTGTGTTAGATATGCTTTAAAAAAAATGCCTCACTTAATGGTACTGTTGAGAAAAATGGTGGATGCAATATTAAGAACAGGTTTTTGAGTTTTGGCTGAATTATTTAGCTGTACTTGGAGCAGGAATAAGTGATTATTGTGGTCCATAGATTAAAAAAAAAAAAAAAAAGTGGGGGGGGACAGCTGTCTCAGCTCCTGCTAGAATACCGTTTTCCTGGTAATGGCACTAGTGAAGCTGTAGCTATGGAGACCACGCTGAACTGTCTACTGTGGGCATACCTCTTGTGATCCAGGCTACAGATTAAATAACCTAGGTTCTATGGCTTATGGAAGAAAAATATGA
>NW_017729024.1:94143593-94156181 GCF_001723915.1 Gavialis gangeticus
ATTAAAAATAAAAAAAAAAAAAAAAAAAAAAAAGTGCATTGATTCTGGATAGCTAACAAGTCTTCTTCTTGTCTCTCTCTCCTAAACTATGTGATATCTATGCTTCTCCTGGGAATACCAATACCACTGGTTACAGCAGCAGCAGTTGCAGGCTCAGCATCTTTCCCATGGCCATGGACCTCCAGTGCCTCTAACACCACACCCATCAGGACTTCAGCCTCCTGGAATTCCTCCTCTTGGAAGCAGTGCTGGTCTTCTTGCCCTTTCTAGTGCTTTGGGTGGGCAGTCTCACTTGGCAATAAAAGATGACAAGAAGCATCACGATGCAGAACACCACAGAGGTGAGAGGCATGGCAAGCCTGATTAGGACATTGTCAAATTCGCACATTGCAAATTGTGTGCATCTCTAAAGAAATCGAGTTATATAGAATGAAAACGAGAACAAACTGTTGGCAAACTTAAAAAAAAAAAAAGCGTGTCTTCATTTATATCACTGAAGCAAAATTCAGCTTGGAAGTTTTCAGTATTGGAAATGGGGGCTCTATTAGGTGTCTCCTGCTTTCTAGATCGCAGGGCATCTTGACATCCTGGCGAATGCTTAGTGTAACACCAGTGGCCTGCACAATATTATGGAAAACTGTTAAACTGCATAATTGGGTGATTTTTTTTTTTTTTTTTTCAAAGAAAGTAATGTTGTTAAATGGGTGGGGGAGGGAAGATGGGATAAGAAGTTAAATTTTGAGGTGAATGTGCTTAAAAGACAGATTTAGATAACTGCATCTGTTACTTTAGTTTGATAGGCTTAAGTTTTAGTACGCATTTAAATATCGGGCAAAATTGCACTTGACTAATTTTTGAAAAAAAATAATTTATTCTGTCATGAAATAAAAAAGAACTAGGCTTTGTGTATGGTTAAACTGTAAATCTATCATGTTTACAAATTACTGTAATTTTCAGGAAATCACTGTATTAGGAATGTGCAATGACTTATATAAATAAAGCCATTTTAAAACTGTTCGCGGCTTGTGTTCTAATTTTTTTCCCCCCTTTTTTATTTCTGTTCTTGCCTCTGTGTCTGAACGGGCATGTCTGTGCATTTCTTGGTTGCTACGGGAGCAGACAGAGAGCCGGGCACAGTAAGTACCAATACTCCTGCTAACATTAAAATGTTTCGACTTCTGAAATACTTAATAAGCAAAAGTGACTCATGCGTGCTTGTAATTTGTAGGTTTCCCTGTTTTCCTTCTGTTTAGTCACAACTGTAAGAACTGGCATATGTGTTTTCCATTAGGATAACTTAATGCTCTGTGTATGATGGAAGAATTAAAATAAACTGTTTAATTAAAAAGCTTCTATGGTCGTGATAAACTAATGGCCAAGCAATCTGATTTTAAGGAAATTTGAACTTTAATCAGACATGATTTGATTTAGTTTTCTAAAGTCATTTTATAGCTGCTGACATTATGAGTAGTTGTTAGAGTGGCTTTTGTATATGTATATATGTAGAAGTCTAAAGTTACAGAAAAGGTGAGAAATTAAAATGTGTGCAGTTATAGTAGTTTCTTGCATTTTGTGCTCTAACTGACTCTATGCCTCCTTGAGCTGCAGATTAGCAGAAGTTTCCCTGGAATTTTTTTCCAACATATACTGTAAAAAGAAAAAGAAAACAAAGAAAGAAAGGGAAAAAAAATCCCCAAAGCCCTGAATTATAAAATGAGAAGCTTTTGTTAAACCTAAAGTTAGCCAACAGGTGCTGTATTATGCTCTCTTCACACTTTCTGACTGATGGTCTCAAACTCACCATTGGTTTCTGTAGGTACATTGCTACTTTGTTTGTAAAAGGGAATTGGTCTCAGTGGGCCTGTCTATACGTTCATTAATTTGCAGTGGTTACTGCATATTTAATTTAGTACTTGTATAATCAAGTACTAAATAAATGCACAGTGACCCGAGTTACTGCTCAGTAGCATCAGTGAATGCCTTTTTAGCAATGACATTGTGCGGTAGTCTAATAAAATGACACAGTAGCGTATTAGCACTGTCTGTGCTGTCACATGCTACCGCACAGTATTGTTAGGCTATTGCACAGTTGGCGTCTTGTGTAGGATGCACCCAGTGATACCATTGGCGAGTTTGGTCCTATATCCAGAAAATGAGTTGTGACCCCTACACTCTCGTATTTCCAATTAAGAAGCAAAAAATTTATTTTCTTTTCATAGGAAAAGTTATTAATTAGTAAGTTGGCCCGAAGACACTAAACTGCTTGGTCCTTTATATGCTTACAATTGTTAGTGGTTTAAATTGTGGGATTTGAAATAATTTAATTAAGAATTTCCTGCACATTTTTCAAGTGACAAACCAAATCTAATCTTTTTTTCTTGTTTTTAAACTGAATTTTACAATTCTTGTTTATTTGCTTGTGAACTGCAGTGACATCATTAAAGTCAATATAGCTGTGGAAGTGGTCTCGGGATGGAGTTCCAAAAACACAGAAGGGACTTAGAAATGCAAGGAGCATTGGATTTCAATGAAGCTTATGTTCCTAAGTTTGTTTGGTGTTCCTGAGAATTTTTCCTGAACTTAACTGCTCTGCGAACCAGAAGGGAAACCCTGTTGCACTTCGGCCCTACAAATATTTGCATTTTTTCCTAAAAGTCGTCTTCAGATAACTTTAAGAAAAGGTTCTATATATTTATAAAATCAACAGGTCAAATGCTCTTTGCATATTTTTTTGTTAAGTTCAGGGGCTCAGAATGACCACACAATGGTATAAAATTCAGACTTACGCTCTGTATACCTCGTGTCCATAAAATAAATCTTCTGGAATATAGATATGATTTGTGGGTGGGGAACAGCTGTCAGAAATGCTTTTTTGTATCTTGTATGAGTTGCAAGTGCTGTTCTCTTGGGCGTAATTTTAAAAAGTAATAAGTCTTTGTAATAAACGAAACCATTGCCTAGAAGTCACTACCATCCACCATATGTCAAACGTATGCATGCTGGACTGTTTCTCTGCCCTGGATGTGATATAACCAGAAGAGTGCATGCTAAGATACCATACAGGATCATGGAAGCAGTCTGAGACTTCAAGGCACTGAAAGATGTCAGAAATGTTAAGAAAATTGTGTGGAATGTCCTTTTCAGCTTTGCTAGTTGGATATACCACCTGGAACTGACATCATGTTGGTATGCTATTGTGTATATGGCACCTTTTACATTTCAGTTAGACTGGAGTATGTTTAATGGCTTAAATATGATTTGTAGCTGAATAGGGATGTACTTGCAAAAAGCTATGCTATTTGTCATAAAACTAAGAGTGAATGCAGCACTTAAACTGTTTTGTCACATACTAAAGTACATCAAAACTAAAGGGTCTTCTCCAAATTCAAATTTAAGTTTGTGGCTAAAATTGTAGGGGTTTGTGCGTGTAGTTAAAAAGTGATCTTTGATTTTTTTTGATTTCCAGCAGAGTTAGTTAAATCTTTAGTATTGTTATGATTTTTTTTCAAGGCATATAGTCAACTGGTCATAGTTACATAACTTGCACCAATACAGCTACAAATCTTACACTGTTTCTGAACCTAGTACTGTATTCTTAGAATGCAAATTACTATGTAAATCTCTTGTTACTGACCTAAATAATTGTTTCAGTGCAGCTTTGCACATCAACTATGTCTGCTGATACTGCTGAACTTCTAGCAGAAATATGCTCCAGCCTAATATGTAGTCAAGTTTAAGAATTATAAGGTTTGAAACGGAAATTAGACAATGGGGGCACCTATACACGAGCAGTGAGGCTGCTCTGATGAACTGTAATTACAGTGTGTTGCAACAGATTCAGTTAACCGAGTCTGGAGCATGATAATTACCATGCTCCAGCAGACTCCAGCGTCTTGTCTGTCAGCGTTCCCGTGCTGAAAAATGGTGGTGGGGGTGGTTTAAAGCTCATTTGATGAGCTTTATTTAAAACTTCCCCTCCGCCATTTTTCAGTGGGGACACCGATACATGAGATGCTCTGGGCACTTTAATTAGTGTGGCTCTTGGAGCCACTTTGAAGCAACCCTCCCGACTCCTGGAGCACATGTATAAATTCCCTGAAAGCCTGGAGAAGGTATATTTAAGTAATTCCCTTATCATTCTTCATGAACCTGGTACAATCAGTGCTTACAGAGGTGTCTGCCATACATGCACATGCTACACACAGGTGGTAGTCTACACTTCAAAAAAAAAAAAAATCTTCCTCTATTACTTTTTTCCATTTTTTTACTCTAAATTGTGAAAGTCCTGGTACTTTTAATGCAGATCTTTAATTAAGGGGAAATGGCACTTAGAATTCAGGTTGGACAGTTCCATAGATAGAGCACTGAACAGATAACTGAAACCACATTTCATGGTATGTGATCTCAGCTGTCCAGAATAGAGGCACCTTTAATAGGGTTTGAAGTGGGAATGTGGGCATTTTAACTATTGTGACCCTTTTGCCACAGCTAATGAAGCCAATTCGGTCTGTTATGCTAAGCGAGTTCTGTAACTGAAGTTTAATAAGGGCTTGAGGAGACTCCAGTGTAAGAAAGCTTTGATATCCACATTTTTCTCTTGAGGGCATAATGGCAACATCTGTCAGACTCATCTCAGGTATTCATTTATCACTTGCCCTCCCACTGTTCTAGTATCCTACTTGGACAGCATAGAAATGCAAATGGTCTCAAGTGCTCTATTGTACCAATTGTAATCTGTAGACAGTAGAGTTTAAACCTTTCAATGTATTTGGGATTCATGTTAAAAGAGCAGTATATCTTCTGTGTGAAGACCAGAATTTTGAGTCTGCTGACAACCCCCTCCCCCACCAGGAGGGGTGGGACCTTCAAAAAGTACCTTTAGGTTAGAAAGCAGTTGATTTTCGGTGTGATATTTGTTTGTAGGAAATGTACAATTGTTTACAAAGCAATCACTTCTATTTCACAGTAAATAAAGCAGTTTCCTGTGATCTCTGCCTGCCAAAAAAGAGCTTTATTGTCGTCTTCCCTTTTCTGAGTGATAGCCAACTTTTTATAAAACTACTTGACATGAAATTTTGCACAAATAATAATTTGGAAGTCTACAATGTTTACATAAAAAAAAGAAATGATGCTCTTCAGATGCCATCTTCTTAGCATATGTATCTCTGATACAACTTGTAAAAAAGAAACTTGCTTTATTTAACCACATATATAAGCCTCTTATTTACTTTAAGGGCCCAATCCCTCGTCTTTATTCATTGGAAAACATCAGTTATTCCAATGAGAGCTATGTGCACATGCACACTTCAGGGCATTGAATTCAGTTTGCTGTGAAACCCAGCATGAGCTGGTGGCTTGTCACAAGTTTAAAATGAAACGAAACAAAACAAAACAAAACCAACCTGTCTTCCCCCTTCCTCCACTGCCCCCAAAGAGGAAAAAATCAGCAAAGGGGGACAGAATCAGGGGTGGTCCAGCATAAATATTTATGGGTAATCCCTGGCCTCCATTTTTAGTGTTACTTGTAGCTGAAAAATATTCAGTTTAATAGAAGCCTTGTTTTAATCTATTGTTAACTTCTTCTGATTATTAATCTAAGATGGAAAGCAATTCAACATTTCTCTCTAAGCTTTTCTGGTTCCTTTCCTAGTGTCTGAAACTTGTGGCAGATGCTATAGAGAGCTTGTGTTGCTACTGCACCTCAGTAACTAGCAGCTTTTTAATGGTAACGTAGCCTGTTCAAAATATATAACACTTGTTTAATTTCAAATAGAGTAAGACATGGGAACAAAAAAGAAGCATTGGGAGAAATTATAGATGTGCGAAAAGACAAATAACTTGCACGACTTTAAACAAAATTAACATTTTTTTAATCTTATTTTATTTTGTATACATTTATTTTGTAAGAAAGCACATCTCAGATATATGGGTATTGGATACAGAAGACTGGTAGGATTATTGTTTTATGTAAGTTGTTAGGTCTTGAGTCAAATAACCCTTTTCAATTGGGTAGATATTTTAAAAATTACAACCCACAGGAGCTGGTAAGTGCTATCCCCTCCTACTCATCTCATGCTGTTCTAGTTTTACTAGTACAATATGTCAGTCATGTTTCTCTGCATAGTGAGTGCCAGTGTCTGTTTTGTTGCAGATACTAGATTTTTTTCCTGCATTTCTTTCTAATGAAGGATAATGGTTTTTTGTGTGTGTGTATATATGGACAGCAGCTGATAAGTGTTTGTGCGTGGTATAACGGATCAGCTCTAACATGGTAGTAAAATGAACATATCAGCCTTTTTCTTGTCTGCTGACAATATAGACAAAGAGTTCAATCACTATAATGGCTGAGGTCAGCCACTGAAGCTGGCTAGATGTGTAGCAGCATCTATGGATGACCAAATGCAGTGGGGGAAAAAAAAGTATACAGCTCTAGAGAATGTCTTAATTGGTACCAGGTGTAGTTAAACTGCACACAGTTACAATGCAAACTCTGTTACCTAATTGTTATCATGTTCAACGTGAAGCTAATTGTCAAGGTTGTGTTTGCTAGCAATTAAGTTCCCTGTGCTATGCTATACCTGAGGATGAATGAGGTGTTATAGGCTTGTCTGAATATCTCTCACATGTGCTTTCCTTGTGGTTTGGAAATAGTTCCTAAGGGGAATCAGTATGGTAGCTAAGGAAATCCATTTGAATAATGTGCATTATATTCACATTGGGGAACCTGCTTTTTCCTTGTGTACCCATGAGTAGGTTCTCTTTTCTTACATGTATTACCAGTAGTTTCAGTGTTTGAATGTTGGCAGCAAAGTTACTTTGAAACCCTGGGTTGCCTGTTATACAGCCTTTATGCAGGCCGGGTTACAATGACAGGAAGTAATACTACATTAAGCTTCCAACACAAACTGACACTTTCAAAGTTAATTAAAGGTGGGAATCCTATATGAATAGTTTTGAGCCATTGGGGAAAAAATAAAACTTGTTTGTAACAAAATTGATTTAATAGGATTGGAGGATTGTAACCACGATAGTCTAAGAGCTGCACGTTGGGAAAGGGTATATTTTACTGAATCAGCTGTATAGTTGGGACAAGCTTTTGGGCACAAAGTGCCCTTTGTCAGGGAAAAAACAATAATTATTTATGCCAATCTGTATGTGTCATATGTAGACCCTGCATTCTTAAACCCTAACAGATTAGGTTCTTAGCATGAAAGCATGGCTTATCCTCAGCTCAGTGTTTAGTTTACTGAAATACAGGTAAGACAGTGTCTCACAATTTTTTTCGTTGTAGCCAACCAATCAAATACTTTTTGGACATTTATAATCATTACCAAACACTGCAGATTAAAAAGAATTTTCACTCTGGTTATGCTATTTATGAAACGCATATTACAGGGGAAACTAGGAATTCTACCTGTCATTTTAAAATAGGACAGTTGTAGAAAGTTGGAGCTAACAATTTGATGTATTAAATTAGCCACAGAAAAGTGGTGCTAACTAGTAAGATACCCAGAGAAATACAAGCTTCACTTTGGTGTTGTGAAGCTGCTCCTCTTTTACATTATATTGGACTGTTTGAGATACCAATCTTGTGGCAAATATAGATGACACTTGAGCTGTAATATTAGAAGAATCTTTTCAGTATGCTGTTCTTAGAATCATTCCCTAAGCCCGTAACTCACTTCTGTGGGCATGTGGCATGCTGAAAACCCCAAGTAAAGACGTTTGATATTGTCATCTGTGGTTTTTGTTTGCTGTCACTTAGGTCGTTTTTATATTACTGGAATGTTTCAAAAAGTGTTAACCACCGTGAGTGAAAGTAGAGGCCATTCCGTACAATTTTTGCTCAGAACTGAAGGCCCAGTAATGTCAGTGTCCTATTTGGAGCTGTTGATTAAAATGTCATGTTTTAAATAAGTTTCTTTTTACTTTTCTACTGGTATGTTACGAAGCACATAACATGGTTGACAGATGTGAATGAATGCCCAAATCATCCTAGGTCTCAACTTTGGGATGTGGTTCCTGTTAAGCAGGAGTGTGAGAAGAATTAGTGATTATTTGATAGGCCTCAGGGTTTGAACATATGAGCAAACTGACTGGCATTTCTATCAACACCACAGGTGGACACGGTTTTGGAGTAAGAGTACCTTTAACTGCTAAAAGGCTTTCTCTGGAATAAGAATAGTTACCTTTTCAGTAGGTGTTCCAATCATGTGGATTGGCACTTGCTATGAAGAATTCACTTTCCACAATCCCATGCCATTTTTTACCCATTTGTCACCGTGCCTATCGTGCATGACCCTTCAGAGCAATGAAACTTTATTTTGGGGGAGAGGGCTAAATATGCCGTTCATTCTGAACATGCATCTCACAGAAGATTTCTCCTCCCCTCTAATTTGCTTCCAATATACATTTTAATTAAAGTAATTTCTAGAATTAAGGCCTTACCCAGAAGTTAATGAAGTAGGAGGAAATATTGTCAGGTCTGCACTTAAATCTGAAAAGTCATGTTAATTTTGGCAGAACCTGGAAAATAATTACCTTATTCACAGGGTATAAATGATAAAAACTACAACCCAGTGAAAACAGCTGACTTGGAAAAGAGATGTTGGAAGGGCTGGGGTATAGATGGGTTAAAGAAAAAGGTAGCATTTAAGATAAGTTAAAATTGTCAAGTGAGATTAGGACTTTTATAAGTGAGGATCGTGGTAGTGGTGGTAATGCTGAAGGGACACTGAGTGAGTGAATAAGTAAGAAGGAAGTTCTCAGTATATGAAGTTAGCACTTGAGTCTTGTCTACGTATATTTTTAAGACTGCATTCTCATTCCTGATAGAAATTTTGGTTTGCAATAAAAAGAAAAAAAAAGTTTGAGTGCTACTAATGTCTCTGGGGTGAGTCAGGGGAAGGGCAGGGAGCTGCATCCCAAAAGCTGTGCAATACACTTGTTTCTTAATTGTAGCTGATAATTTTCAAACCTAGTAATTAAATGTTTCTTGTTGGAATTGTGTTTGAGCATGTGCATGCTTTTGGGGGTTATGTAAATCAACATGTGCACTTTGGACTTATAAATTGGTTTATCTTTATTGTCTTTTGGGGTAGTAAATTACACAGAATTATGCCAGGGTTATTTGAATATACCTATGCACGTGCCCTGTCCATGTATATAATCATACGTGCTGCAAGTTCTGTGTTTTAGAGGGCTTCTAAATTTAAAAAGGACTTCATAAGCCTCAGTTAGTACTGGTAATTAAGTACTTCAATATAAAACTTGCACACAGTTGTCAGGGGTAGTTATCTTTGCCTGTGTGAAACAACTTGCAGGATAGGTCTTAAAAATACAAATTACTTCTCTTCGTTTATGCAGCTATTTTCCCCTTCTCTTAGGCAATGAAAGTTTAATGAAATCAGTTTCTCATGTGTTTATATTAAGTTACTCTTTCAGCTTTTAAATGCTGGAATAATTGAATTACTTGTAGGTTTTAAAAAAATATTTCTATTAGAGTTTTTCTAAGGAACCGTTTTATTCTGGTCTTGAATTTAGTAAAGGAATGCTTTTGCAACATTTGACCTTATAGTACAGCTTGAATAGACAGTAGTTCTAAGTTTTCTTCTTCCGTAAGCATTGGGGGTTTGTTTTGAAAGAAAAATCTAGTTTTCATTGGAATGGATTTTAGTATTTATTGCTTCCAAAACATTCCCTACTTTTTTGTGTGCATTTGGAAGGAGAAGAGGGGTTAAATTCAGACTGTATTTATTAAGGTAATTAGTTCAGTGATCCAACAAGCCCACCTTTTAGCTACAAAACATTGTGGTAAAGACATTACTGTGAGCTTCTTTATACTGAATTTCACTGGACCCTCCCATATGCTTTGTGTAAGCACCCTGGCATTTGTTTAGCTTGAGTAGTCATGAATAAAAGAGCTTAGATCTAGCTTTAAAGTGCAGCTTCTGAAGTAGGCAAAAGAGGATTCGGATTGCCTTGTGTACCCTGTTTTGTTTTCCTCCTCCTTTTGGCTGAATGGTAATGTCTGAGCACTGCAAAGCTGCTATGTTGGAGTCTTCAGATTTTATTTCCTTTTTTTCTTTCTTTTTCTTAAACGGGGTGTTATTCAGCACATATCAAACTGGCTATTTGCTTACGTTTGTGATCTCTTAAGAGTAAATATCTATGGCTTTTAAGTACACACAAATATTTCCATTATAGATTTACCGCTGTATCTGATTTGGCATAAACATATGTTGGCACCACGCTTTCCCCTAGTGATATTTTTTGAGATGGCTTTTAGAACCAGGCTTTGTGAAAGGAGTTTTTCTGCACAACTCATTCAGCATTGTTCATGGCATTAACACATCACTGAACAAATTGCCCTCTTGCATATGCTAATCCTGCACTTAAAAGAACTCATTGTAACATGTTTTAATGCTTTAGCTAGAGAAGAGATGGGAATGGGAGGCATGTCAAATTGTGTCATGTGACCCAAAAATATCTAAAATGGCTTTTTTTTCTTTGGGTCAACAGTTTGTACTTAGCATATCTGAATGAAAATAGCCTGTGTAGTTTGTGGAATAGATTAGTCTTTGCTCTTGCCTTTTGTGCGCGTCTGTTGGCCCTAGTTTTTAAGAGCAAGTTTGACTATACAACATTTTAGTCTTAATTTCACACTAGTGGTGAATTTTATGTTGGCAGTAAAAAATATTTGATCTTTGTGTTGCAGTAAATTTGTTGAGGGCATCTAGTTGGAGTTTTTATCGCAGCTAATAAATAAATGAGCTACTCAGTAACCTTAATCCATAGTTAACACCCATTTAATTTTTATTGTTTTAAGAGGTGGATGGTATTATTACATGCCTCAATTCATAAAGGTACTATAAGCAGGTCCTCCAACCCTTGCTTCTGATGTTTTAAAAATGAGTATGCCATGGAACCTATAGATTTTATTAGCAGTTATGTAATGCCTGCATGTATGTGATAATTATAGTAATTGTTTAATGAATAAGCAGCGAGTCTCATTCTCTCACATAATAAGTTGAATTAAGTAGGAAAATAAATGGTGACTGACATAATAACTGAAGTTCTGATAGGATGATCTATGCAAAGTCAAGTTTCCCTTTTAAAATGCACATGCCTCAATAAATGTTTGCCTTGGAGGACTTTTGAGTTGAATTAAATGGAATGAGACTGTAGGTATCACATTTCTAAAGCCTCTATCATATCTAGTTGTGTTTTCAGGAGTGCACAAAGAAATTCTGAAAGGAATTTTTGATTGACCTTGTTTTTTTGTCTTTACAGAGTAATTCTCTGTTGGTCCCGGAGAGCCTGCGAAGCACAGATAAACGCAGGAATGGGCCTGAATATTCCAATGACATCAAAAAAAGAAAGGTGGATGATAAGGATTCCAGCCACTATGTAAGCAAATATATGTCAAAGAAATGATTAATTTATTTGGAGATAATGAGTTTGTGTGAAAGTGGAATAGTTGTGAAGAGCTAGATTTTTTGCAGTTGCTAGGTTTCATGCAGTTGTTGCAGTATATGAATATATGCTACCGAGACCATGCTAATTATGCTATATGTTGAGCTACATTTATGTACTATAATAATGCTATATTAACTAGAATAATGAATAGTTTAGCTTAATGGTACATGATTACTCTCAGTAAATAGTAGAGCCAGCCACACCTGCCTTTAGAATTCAAAAACCTTCAAGTATCTACTTCCTGGTGGATTTCAGCAGTAGGTCCTTTTGTGAGCTGCTTCTAAGCCCTGTTGCATGATTCGGCTGGGAAGAGAGCCCAGTTATATTCAGAAGAAGATTGTTTATTTCCATGGACATCCTCTTACATAGACTTTAATAATGATCACCAAGGCTGGAGAGAACGACTGTGAATGCTCTAGTGGTGGGCTCAGTGTTTGGGCACTGCTGAAGTCCACCATTTTTGAAGCAGCATTTGAAGTACTTCAGATGTTTCCCTGGTCCTGGGCCAGAGTGAAACAGAACTGAGCAGCAGTGTCTCAGTTCAGATCCACAAATCACAGTGAAACATATCAATTGTTAAATGGCAGTGTCAGAGGCTTGTGTTTTGATTGGAACAATTGAAATAAAACATCAATGTTTCTGAAACCAGAAATTATCAAAAACTTTTCAAAATATTCAGTATTTTTTTTCTTGCCTAATCAATCTGCAGGTGTCATGTGAAAGAGATTCTGATTTCAATGAGGTTGAGTGATAAATGTCATGCAAGATTAATATATAGACAGTCAAAGGGGGCCTTTGTGAGAGGGTCCTTGTAATGTTTGATTGTGAGAATATTGCTTGTTAATGGCGGTGATGAGGGCACTCTCTTTCATTAGGATGATAACTTTAAGGCCAGAAGAACCATAGCTCATGTTATTGTCATGTACGAGTTTACTAAACTACTTGATTCTATTAAGTTAAATGTAGTGCCTGTGAATTATAAAAGTATAATTGGAAACTAAATTCTCAGACTACTATTTTTATCAAATTTTATATATTTGTCTTTTTATAACTAACAGGTGTCAAAGGGCTGTGTGCCTTTAATTTGTGTAAAAAAAAAAAAAAAAAAAA
>NW_017729024.1:94156437-94158759 GCF_001723915.1 Gavialis gangeticus
AAAAAAAAAAAAAAAAAAAAAAGCTTTAAGTTCAAGTGTGAATATAGCAGACACCTAGGCTACCTCCTCCTTCCCCTCCACCCCCCCCCCACACTGTTTTTCAAATAAATTAATCCCAGTGAACTACTTTTTTCTAGGACAGCGATGCAGACAAGAGTGATGATAACCTGGTTGTGGATGTATCCAATGAGGTAACTTAGTTTTCATTTTTAACATTTGTTCAAAAATTAAGGAAAAATACACTTTAAATCGTAATTTCCTGCCATCCAAATGTATATCATTGTTCTGATTTATCTTTTTTTACTAATTAACCTGAAAAACCTCTAATATGTAATGCCGGCTGGCTGCCAGACACCAAATGAGGCTACTTTCTCTGCTTGCCCTTGCCCTCAGAGGTTGCATTGTAATATTTCACAGCAGCTGTCAAAACTACCGTGGTGTGGTTTGCAGAGTTGTTAGGTGATGCATGCAGAGGAATGGAATGGTTAGTAGCTCTGTTTTTTTTAAATCAACATGTCTCCAAGTGAAAAGGAAAAATCATATTTAACACAAAATGATCACAGAGAATGACCAAAAGCACATATAACAGTTGCATATAGGTTAGGCCCATCTAAACAACCATTTGTTCAGGCATTCCGGGGGTTTAAATCAGGCAAAAAATGGCAGGTGTACTAACTTGGAATCAGGAACTGATTAAATGTAGACAAGCCCAGACACTTGCCTCAGCCCCAGGGCTGTGCTCTCCCAAGCCCCCCATGCCCCCCCCTGCAGGCTTGACTGAGCTATTTAGCCTTCTGACCGCCCCCAACCCCAGACCGCCACCCCCCAGAATTGTGACTGCCTCCAATCTTGCCACGCGCTCCCTCCTCCACCCAGAGTTACACCAGGTTCTTTGCACCCCTCCCAGCACCAGCAAATTGCAACTCTCAGTCTACATTCATGCAGCTTAAAGGAAACATGGACTGGGTGTGGCAAACGCCTCCACACTCACTCCAACACCTTTGTAAGAAGACCTAATGTCCTTTGAGAGGGGAAAGTCTTGGTGGCAGCAGTTCATGGCAGCAACACTAAGATGGTGGGACATAGAGAACTCCTTCCTTTCTCTCTCATACCCTGCAGAATAGTTTTGGGAGCATAAAATGCCAGTTATCCTTTTCTGTGCTTCCCATCCACTTTGAGACCCCTAGGGGTGAGGGACAGTGCCTTTGCTAACCTACAGTGCACATCCCCATGAGTGCACATGTGCATTTATTGGGGACAAATAGCAGCAGCACATAGTTGTGCTGCTGCTACTTGTTCCTGGAGAATGCTCCTGCACATGTGCTATGGCACGTGGCAAATTGCCCCAGGTGGGGTAGGGGAGGCTGGGGCCAGTACTGGGCTAGCCCCAGCAGCCTTTCTTGGGGACCTCCTGAGGCTGCAGTGGCTGTGATCCAGGCATCCAGAGCCTGGCTGGCAGCTGGAGCATGGCTCTGGCTGGCCAGGCTTTGGTCTCGGGCAGCATGCTGCTGCCACATGCGCCGTCCTGCTTTTTTGGACCGTTTTTTTTTTTTTAGATAGCAGGATTGCTTGGTATCTGATTTTGGCTCTGTGCTGTGCTGTAAATATGCAGCACAGTGAACTTTTTCACATGTAACATATGTTCTTTCAAAAGTCTCTGAAGTGCCACAAAGTGCATGTTTCTGCTCATGGGGACACAGCCACAGTGTCCAGATGAGGTCAGTTCTGTGAAATCTTCATGTTGGCTTGCGGAAAGCAGGTATCCAAGCATGGTTTTCGGTGACTGGTAGACTCTGGCTGTATATTTGCAGGCTCTGATCGCAACAGTCTCTGAGCATCTGCTCCATAGATTAACCAGTAGACCTTCTGACCTTTTGCAGCTGACACCTGCATAGAATCCATCCTACAACCAGGGAGAATGGTGAAGAGAGTGGAATAACCATTAAAGTTTTGGCAGCTTCATGTCTTCTACACAGGGCAAGCACCTTGGGGGAAGCGGGCCATGGCCAAGGAAAAGGAATAATCCTGAGGATTATTCCATCACCTGAGGAAAAGTTTTATATATTGAAAATATATCAATTCCAAACAGAGGGGCTAGCAGTTGTGTGTATTGTGTATAGAAGGAAAAAATGCAACATAACGTGTTTTTTAGGTCATGAGCTTAAGGCCATTTTCTTTTAAGAGTAAGAATGAGCAAAGTTGGTAATGGCCTGACAAAGGTTTTTTAAAATAAGATTTATGTTATGCAGAATTATGTAGATTTTGGACACTCCAAAACTGAATAATCTTATTAATACTATTCTTGTTCTCTTTCCCCTCCCA
>NW_017729024.1:94163759-94187677 GCF_001723915.1 Gavialis gangeticus
ACCTGTCAGATTTGGCTGTGTGCTCATCCCAAGATATGTCACAGAAGTTGAATTCCCTTTGATGATCGTGCACCAGGAGTGCACGGCTGCGACGAGTTTCCTATTGATTTCCCAATCTAGTTCTGCCTCTTGGTGGGGAGGTCTATAGTAGACTTCTACAAGTATGTCACTCTCCCCATGCTCTCCCATTATTTGTCATACACACTTATCATGCTTTATCTCTAATTAGATGTTAAGCTCCTCTTAACATACTAAAGAACAAGAACTTTCCATGTTACTATATAAAGATTACATGCAAAGCAAACTGGATTTATTTTAATTTATTTATTATTAATACCCCCATTAACCAGAAGAAAAAGCAGCAGATGATATTGAAGAGAAACAAATATAAATTCGCTTTTGAAAAAATGCATGTAAACTTGTCAGCTTTTTAAAACCTTCCACTTTTTCAGTGAGGGATCTTAGAGAAATTTTGTGAGGGCTTTTCCCCTTATGCTCTTATTCATTGCTATTATTTTAGGATCCTTCATCACCACGGGCAAGTCCATCTCACTCACCCCGTGAGAATGGCATAGATAAAAACCGCCTGCTGAAAAAAGATGCCTCTAGCAGTCCAGCATCTACAGCCTCCTCAGGAAGTTCTACTTCCTTGAAATCCAAAGAAATGAATTTGGTGAGTATTAAAAGGAGTCTGTAGCCCAGAGGAAATATCTATCTATTTCTCACAAGTATGGGCTAATTCTTATTGCCCTGCCTACTGGCATACTTGCTGGCAGCAGGCGTCTGATTTTTTAAGCACTTGAAGTTGAAGCACATTCTTGTTCCCTCAGATCTTTATAGTGCTATACACCCCTCTTCCTTGCTGATAAAAACTGCTTCATGCTGATCTCTCCTGTGCACTTATGTATAATGGTTTCCAAATGTACTACATAGTGCAAAGGGTTTGCTTTAAACAGTGATTTCTTTTGAGCTAAAAATAGCTTACACTTAAACTCTGCTATGTAAGTACACACATACAGAGCTCTTTTAAAAGTTCCACAGAATCGGGTTCAAAATTTTAAAGTAGGATGTGTTACTTCACCCCCCCCCCCTTATTTATTTATTTATTTTTACAGTATCATTAATGTTTTAATCAAAATATCTTTGGCTGTTACAGTCTCTGTTTCTTAAACCACTCCGTTTTTAAGATATTATGAATTATACAAAATGTTTTTGATGTTGTGCTTTGATCTGTGCTGTCAGATGCATTATTGTGAGTGGTAAAATGAAATGCTGATTTTTAGACCAAAAGAATTTAGTGATACATTGAATATTGTCCCAAAGAAAAATTAGCTCAGGCATTTTTAATGCTTGTGGAAGAAGAAAAAAATAACTTTCCACATTTTTTGCTTTTTAATTTTGGCAGGAGTAGGAAAGGTCAACATTTTTCGCTTGCTAGTTAATGCTGTCAACATTGCGTAGATTTATGAAAATTGGCTGAGGGAGTAGGTAGTGGGTGCCCAGCATCCCAGCTGCTGTTGTGATAAATTGTGTAATATGGCTTGGATTAAAAATAATACTCATTTAATTTGTTTAATGATACCAGCATGAAAAAGCCAGCACGCCTGTTCTGAAATCCAGCACACCAACTCCTCGAAGTGATGTGCCAACCCCGGGCACTAGTGCTACTCCAGGACTTCGTCCAGGCCTTGGAAAACCTCCAACAATGGACCCTCTGGTTAACCAAGCTGGTAATGCATTGACTTTTGTGTGCCTTTATGATTCTTGCACTAGTTTTGTACTTATGTAATTCTGTATGAATACTAAATAAATGTATTGCTTCATCTTTGATAATACTGAAGAGGCTTCATAAAAAGCAGATGTTCAGACATAGTTGTCAGAAGCTTGAACTTCTTTCTGTCTTGACTGTTCACATTTCCTTTTATCACCTTTTGTATATAATCTAAACTATAAAATAACTTTCCTGAAGTATCAGGTTGTTGTTCTGAATGTAAGCCCCTGCCCACTCCATTGTTTTTGCTTAGGACAGCTAACATTTGTTGAAATGTAAGTCATGACAAATTCAGATTGAAGCCTACCTTTACTGTTCAGTCTGGAGTGGTACAGGTTCTTTAGACATCAGTTTTATTTATATGCCTCAATCTTACTATGCATTTGGAGAAAGAAAGAATAACTGAATAGGGAAACGATGGTGTGCAGGAGGAAACAGGCAATGTAAATAATCATAAAGCTGTGCATATAAGAGTTCTCTTGTATACAAAACCAGGGCGGATGGTGGTTTTAAGCCTGATACAAAATCTGACAAAATAAACAGGAGCGTAGACAGTGGGGGAAGGTTAGATATGGCAGAAGCAGTAGCCATTTGGAATGACTGTTCTTTCCTGCGTGCAGAGAGAAAGAAAGTTACTTAAATTCAAAATACGTACATTATTTCATTAAACTGCAGCTGCTGGTTTGAGGACTCCCTTGGCAGTACCAGGACCATACCCTGCTCCATTTGGAATGGTACCTCATGCTGGCATGAATGGAGAGTTAACCAGTCCAGGGGCAGCTTATGCCAGCCTGCACAATATGTCCCCCCAGATGAGTGCTGCTGCAGCTGCAGCCGCCGTGGTTGCCTATGGACGATCTCCTATGGTAGGCCACACACTGCTTGCAATCTCAATTGGATGGGTTTTGGTTCACTGAAGGAAAAACTACATGCTTCATTTAGCATTGTCAAACTCCTGGGCTATAACAACGCCAGAGGCTTGACTGTTTCACTGTATGTTTCGCTTTGCTACGTAGCTGAAAAAGCAAACTCGCACCTTGAAAACAAAGAATCTCAGTGTATTTATGTATGTTCCAGTTGTTGTTAGCCTTCATTAATGCTTTGGCTCATTAAGAAATTACAAGCTTTTTTTTTTTCATTTTTTAAATAAAAAGGTAGTGTTGGAAGCTACAAAGCACTTTATTGGTTGTCTGGACATCTGTTTTTCTCCTACCAAAGCAGATTTGTGTGCTTGACAGACATTCTAAATTAAGCTCAAAGCACATAGAAGGCATTTGTATCCACTTTTCTGAGCGTATGTTTTTATTGTTTTATGAAAATAAGGGATGGAAGTTGATTGGTCTCTCTCTCTTATGACTTTTGCACCTCTTCTTTCCTAGCATGAGTGCAATAAGCAAATAAGGTCCTCTGATAGTCACCCCTACCAGAGTAAAGTTAAGTAAACGCCCAGCTCTACAAATGTTTTAAGCATGTGGGTAGCTTTTTGTACATAAGCAGTCCCAGTGAATTCAGCAGTGCTGTTTATAAGGATATTTATATGATGAAGTATTTGCATGATTGAACTCTGGATTTATAGGACTTGGTGCCATCGGCTTAGAATGAGCATTTTTAAAAAAAATTGGAAAAATAGGTTAGTTTCTTCAGCAGGATGGATGGAAACTGCAAATGGTGCATGCAGCCTTTAAAACTACCTGCAATATGCTTTTAATTAATATATGTTCCTTTTTCAAAGGAAGAACCAAAAGAGCTTTTGTTCAGAATTGTTTGTAGGGATTGTTTAAAGGACAAGTTTATGGGAGATGAATTAATGTAAGAGTTAAAATTTTTGGAAATCCTATGGAAGCACCTGTTGTGTTAAGCATATTGTTATTGTTCATTTTTAAGCTCTAGCCATTACGTGCCCAAATGTGACCACTTACTAAATGCTGAAAGACATGTAATGTCCCCTTAACACATTGTTTTAAGAAATGGTTCCATTTCTGCAATACTCTGTACAACATATGCATCAAAACAGAAAAAGTGATGAAAATGAGTTGGAGGGTAGGTAAAGGGACTTATGGTTTTTGCAGTCAGCAGGCTTAAGTTGTATTCATTTTCCATTATCAGGTTGGGTTTGATCCTCCTCCTCACATGAGAGTACCAGGAATCCCTCCAAATCTAGCAGGAATCCCTGGGGGGAAACCGTAAGTAACTTTTAACACCTTACCTACATGCCCTCTAGCTATTAGTATCTTATGTCAGCAAACAAGATTTCCAAAGGAAAGTTATATCTTGGGTGTTTCTAGGAGAATGCTGTATTCCTCTCCTGATAAGGAGTATGTCTTAAATTCTCAACTGGCCACTGTCATCATCTTAATCGCATACATACTCATTTCCTTATTTCTGGAGAGAAGCTGTTGGTGGGATACATCCCTGGCTTGCTTCTTTTTCAGGCTTGAAAAAGAGTGAGAGAAAGGTAGCAGTGCTGGAAATCAGTAGTACTTGTTAAAAGAACTAAGGTGTTAGGAGTTTTTTAAATTTGAAACATGTGAAGCCATCATTAAGCCAGCAGAAACAGTGGTTGTAAATTGCAATCTCCTTATTTTGGAACACATTTTAACAGGACTGAAGGTCTTGTGAAACTTTTGGATCTCAAGCTTTGGAAATGTAGGGGGTACTTAATGAGGATCTGAAGTAGTTACTTTGGCAAATGATACAAAACTTACATAATGAAGCAGGCACTTCTTAAAACAATCTCGGAGATATGCAGCTGTAAAGCAGCAGGATACACAGGAAAGGATGTACACAGTAGATGTGTAAATGTATGAGGGATTATTTTCACAGCAGTTCTTTGAAACTAGAAGCTTGCATTAATGCTGACCTCTACAAAGTAAAAAGGAGCGCTAGAAAAAGTGCTTTGGTTAATGGTGATTGTGATGTTTCTCATAATCACGTTTTGGCCTATCTATTGAAACATTTTACTTTAGGGCCAAAAGAATTAAAAATGGTTATACGGTTAGCTAACCTATTTGATCGGGGGTGGGGGGGAAATGTAGAGAGCCTCTTCAAAATGGCTGGCTTTTTAAGTTTTTTCCCAGATAGCATATTTTTGGCTTACTAAGCAACATTTTGATAAACTATATTATTAAAAATATCCATGAGTTTCAGTTTGGTGGATTTCATTCTACCATAACTTAAGCAGGTTGGTTTAGCTAGGTTGCTCTTTAGTCCTGCTAGGTTCCACACTTGTCGTCTCTGAAAGAAAAGCTCAAAGCTTCTTATTGTAGTAGTTTCCTGAAATAGTTCTAGAAAAATCTACCCTGATTGTAAACAAAGCATGCTTTCCTTAAACACTGTTGCTTAAAAGTAATCATATTTTGGGCGGTGGTTCCTTTGCAACAGTTGTCATTTCCATCACAACCTACTCTCTGTCTCTTTGCATTGGTGACCTTTGCTTTCACTTAGCTTGTGTATGAGAGATCCTTCCTTTTGATTCTGGTTTCCATTTAATTTTGTGGATAATTTAGTAGTGGAACCACTTCAAATTTTCCCTTGCGCAGTTGTGTGTTCCTGTTACAGATGCATCATATACTCGCTCAACCACTGAGGAGTTCTTATGAATCTTCACGTTGACAGTTTCAGTTGCTCTGCAGTTTTTTCAGAGGAAGGCAACAGCTATTAATTTTGAGTCAGAATTTTACATTATCAGAAGCATTTACGGAGTTTTTTATAAACATACATTAACTAGCTTACAACATCATTTGCACTACCTTGTTGATACCTAGTGGCCTGCCACCATGTCAGCCATCGTAACAATGCTCAGAATAGCGCAGAGATTATGATGCCTTCTTTAATCGCTTGTCCCTTTTTCTCTCTTTTACGGTTACTGAAAGAAAACTACTATTCCTAATTTTTTTGTTGCTATTTAACATATTTCTGTGTGCAGACTCCACCTCTCAACTCTTATTGTTGAAGCACCTGCTTAGTCTGGATTTCATTAACAAATTCCCACCCATACACTTGAGCAGAAGATGACAGAAGGGGTACAAAACATGCTGCCTAACAAAGAGGGGCCCAAAGGGTTGGTATTATTTATGAGGCACTGACTAGCATTTTAATATTGAAATAAATACCATTTCTTAAAATAGACTGTTTTTAAGAGACCAGACTCATTTCTGATGACTTGAGTGGAATTTCTTTCACAAACAAAATATTATTGGGCTGCGCATAGACATTAGAAATTAATGTTTTTAATTCTTGCCTTTATTCTTAATATTGAAATGTTGGTTTTCCACTAGCAACTTCCGTAACAATTAGGTCTATTCCAAGGCAGCTCAGCCATTGTTGTAATGTGCAAGACGCATCAGTCATATCTATATCCTTCTACTCAAACACAGATGCATACGTTTAAAATATGTATCTCAAGATGTTTTTTCCATTGGTCACTGGTTTGGTAGAGAGCTTGTTCATACTGCTTCTAAGAATCCTCGCCTCCAGTTCAGACTCATGTTTACTTCCTAATCTCTCAAGCTGCGATTAGGAAGGTTTTGTAGTCTATTTCCTGGTTTCTGTACTTAGAGGCTGAGTTACCTCCTTTGCTGCTAATTGCTTCCTCCTTTGCTTGTACTTACTATAAATAGGGTAAAATGTAAACTCAGAATCTGAGCTGTTCTCCTTCATTTGAATGCCTCTAAATCTAGACTTAGTTTAGCCCTGTTCATTAACAGCTAGCAGGATACTTTCTGTTACCCATAGCAACTTTCTGATAGCATCTCTTATCTGGGTTAGACAACTCTACTGAAATTTTCTGGTACAAAATATGGATAACATGACATCTGTCACAGAGTTGCACAGACTGCAGGAGAATTCTCAGTTTATATCTGAAGCCTACTTTCTCCCAGACGCACATTGTGATGCCGCATTCAATTTGTGTTGTAAATGAGATGTGGCTTTTTAGTTGTGTATCCTGTTGTGGGTAAAGGTGAGAAGGGTGGGGATTTTTCAGCTAGAAGTGCTGAATCCCCAGCCATGTGTGTGTGTTAGCCGCTGCAGTCATCTATAACTACTCTGCAGCTTTTGTTCTAAATACAGTTGACTCAGTTCTCTTTCTAAAGGACCAGTATTTCTATGAGCACCTGTTCTCTTTTGACCACTGAACACATGGAGGCCTTATTAATAGAAT
The DNA here is from genome assembly GCF_001723915.1 of Gavialis gangeticus. Taxonomy (NCBI): domain Eukaryota; kingdom Metazoa; phylum Chordata; order Crocodylia; family Gavialidae; genus Gavialis; species Gavialis gangeticus. The sequence goes on from NW_017729024.1 coordinate 94,170,692, forward strand.
AAATTGCTGCTAGGAAAATAAGCTGCCTCTTAGGAACCTGTGCTTGTTTTCCAGTCTGTTGTTGGTACAAAAACTCCCTCTGGAAAACTCCTCAATTTGTCTTGCTTTCCTTTCTGCTAAATGTAGCTGAATTTAAGTAAGTCCCTTACTTCCAGCCCTTTTTTTTTAATTGTGACCCTGGTCAAGCTTGTTGGCTCTTGAGCCTAATCCTGTCATTAGTTATATTGGTGATTTTGGTTCACTGCATACAGACCTGAAAAGTGGCAGGGTCTTGCCACTCTCATTTCTCAATGCCACAAATTAGCAGGTCTGTATGCAGTTGATAGCAGGTTGCCTGCAGGCACTTGTTTATTTTGTTTTCTTATGTTTCTTCCCCAGAAACCATCCCTTCCATTTTCCTCTTCATCCTCCTGTCTAACTTATTCCAATGTTTATCCTTCAGTTTCTTCTGCATTTACTTTGTGGTTTTGTGGAGTTTTCCTATCTTCCTGTATCATCTTGGGAAAAGATACAGTTTTTGTCTGACAATGCAAGTGCAGCTTTACAAATAAACTTAACTTATGGACAGTAGTGAGGGGGGGAGGCAAGGGTTGGGGGGGCAGCAGGGGTAGAAAAAGTGGAGCAACAGCCCTGAGCACATACAGCCCTATGAGAGGGTGCTAGAATCCCTTCCCCAACAGTCTTTGCTGCTCAGCCATAGGAGCCAGGTAGTGTAGCCCTACACTCAACAGTGCAGCAGTATATCTGGCGGGGCAGGGAGCAAGTAGGGCAAGTGGAGTGGTGCACCCCTCCACCCTCTACCGCCCAAGAGTCCTTGACATGGATGTAGTCCTGTTCCCAATAGTACAGGGGCGGGCAGTTATTTTGAGTGGAGGGCTGCTTACCGAGGTTTGGCAAGCTGTCCAGGGCCGCACTGGTAGCCCCACCCCTTGACATGTGCCCCGCCCCTGGTTGACATCTTGTGACCAGAAGTCCCTCCCCCTAACCCCTGACCGTTGCCACCAGAAATCCCTCCCCTTGTCCCCAGAAGTATTCCTTTCAGCAAGAAGTTTTGCCATCTTGGAACCAGAAAAATGCCAAATTATATTCCAAAAAGCAAACATCTACAGCATTCATTAATTTGGTTTCAAATACCCTTTTGCCCAGGTTTACACATGTTTGTGTAGTGTGCGTAGAGGTGATTGCACAATAGCTTAAAATGAAGTCTTGAGCTTGTATATTGTGGGGGGTGGGTATAGGTTTGTCGGTGGCTGTGTGTGCGGGGTAAGAGAGCATGTGGGTGTGGGGGATATACGAGGGGGTGTGGGTATCTGCATGTATGGCAGCGCAAGGGGGTGTGGGTGCATGTGTATTGTGGGGTGTGCATGTGGGACTCAGCCTATGAACACACGCACACACACATTTGCACTTGCACTCTGCTGCTGCCTACACACACACACACACACACACACACACACACACACACACACTCTCTCTCTCTCTCTCTCTCTCTCTCTCTCTCTCTCTCTCTCTCTCTCTCTCTGCCTGCCTGCCTGCCTGCCTGCCTGCCCCCCCATGCACTGTCCCTGCCTACACACACACACTCAGTCACTCACTCTGTCCCTGCCTGCGTGTACATACACACAGTCTGTCCCTGCCTGCCTGTGTGTACACACACGCGCGCATACACACACACACACACAGTTGCGCATGCACGCGCACCCCTGTACTGGCTCGGCCCTGTGCTCCCCAGTTGGGTGATGCAGCTGGCAGCCAGTGGTGCTGGATTAGGGCAGAGGCAGGAAGAGAGTGAAATGGCTTGGGGTAGGGCGGGGCTGTTCAGTCCTACTGAGGCTCCCCCTGGGTCCTACTACCCCTGCTCTTGTCAGCTTTCACAGACTGCTAGGGCAGATAAATATTAATTTTCTAAAAATGTTAGGGGCCCCACAGGCTGAATCTGGTCCATGGGCTGTATTTTGCCCAATCCTGCAGTAGTATATGGCAGGGGAGGGGAGAGTTATGAACCAGGCACTAGGTGGGCTCCCAGGGAGTTCATGCCACAGGGTTGCTTTCAGTGTGCAGAAACCCCAGGAAGGTAAGAATCCCTCTCTTCTCCTGTCCCCTTTCTATAATGGTCAGCATATTCCCACCTCCCCCCACCCCCAACCCTTGAGCGCTGAATAAACTCCCTACACCTCTGCTTGTGAAAAAGGTCTAGATGAGAATGTCCTTTGCAGCTCTTCTCCATTTTATCCTCAGTGTGGTTGCAGGGCCTGATGTCTTGAGCAAGATAAGAGCACAAAAAATGAAACGGGCAGGGCATATCATGTGAACTGATTAAAGAAGGCATGCGAGGCGGATTTTTGGAAGCTGAAGTGGAGGGTATCAGACCTTAATGGGAAGATAACATAAAAACAGATCTAGAAGAGATAGGCAAAGTTGCAACAAGGTGGAAGGGGCCTGTACAAGGTAGGAGGATATGGAAAGCTATATTTAAGGTGATTATAGGTCCCTGAGGCCTGTGAGACAAGAGAGACAGAGACAGTGGGTGCAGTACTGTTGAAAAAATCCACTGCTGCTCCCTCCCCCCCCCCCCAAGTTACTCTGGTAGATTTCTGACTAATTTATCTGTATTTACAAATCCCATTTCCCTTTTTGGCCTTCACCGGTACTACTTGCTACTCTTACTTCTCATTGGCTCAAGCCATACTTCTGTCACTGTAGCAAAATGTTCAACCTCATATTGAAACCCCATGGACAGTCATGATTGGAAGAGGTCATGTGGTCTAAAACCACTTCAGTTTCTTCAGCTGTTGGCCAATTTTAGATGTTCCTGGCAGCTCCCATTCTGTTCTTCTTTCTCTTCATATGCAGTTTCCAAATCATTAATTACTTTTCTTCCAGAAATTGGTACTATTTTCAGAAATGACTGCCCGCTTTCTCTCTCTACATTACAGCAAGCAGGATACAGTATTTATACTTTTTGGTTTAAGGCTGTATTTCTGTTTGCCCCTTTAATTCATATTTCTTATGGAACAAATGGTTTTTAGTTCCTGTGTCTTATGGAAGGAACAGGTATCATGGACTTCCTCATTGAGTGAGTAACACAAACTTTTCACATGAGCTCACTGTACTAGTCATTCATACTAGACTTAAATGGCAGCAGTATCACAGACCTCTCAATTTGGAGCCATGCTGCTTTAAAATGGAACGATATGATTATACAGAGGACAGATGTTTTTATCAAATCTCATTTGATTTGAAATACAGTCAGGGACAGATAGAGGGGAAATAAAACTTCTTTTAAAAATACTACTAGCTGCTTTAATAGGAAAAGGTGATTGCATCTGTTTACTTTTTTATAGTAAAAGTTCTAATAACAAGCTGATTTGGGACACTGTCAGTAATGTCAATACTGCTACATTTTACAAATAATATTTTTTTATAGTTACAATTTGTTATAATTTCTGTTGGGGAAATAGTCTAGAAGTAGCTTGTTCAGTCATAAACGCATTGGTATGGATGGAATGATCGGTTTTTGTAAAACTGTTCTTGGATGCACTATCAAAAGAAGTTATTGGTCAAAATGAGTAGTCGTCCCTTTGTGGAAACTTTATCCCTTGCTGTTTTGATCTGTATGCAGAGAGATACCTTGCTAGGTTCTTAAAATGTCTGTAGGGAAAACTGCAACTAATAATACATTATGTTGGTGTAGAAAGTAAACTCTAAATGCAGGCAGCAAAAGAATAAACACCTCGTCTTCTGCCGTGTTCTGGAGAATACAGCCATAAATGATAGTGGGATATCAGGAAAGGAGGTGAGCATAAGCCTCTAATGCTTTGTTCTATCCTTGCTTTGTTTTTGTGTTCACTTTTTGCAGTTTTTGTAATTTGTTTTAGGCATCTATTATGCAAAGTATATGATTATATAATTACATGTAATGTATATTTACAAATAGTTTTTATGCATTATTATCCTGACTTCCTTGTAATATATCATGCATTCAATTAAGCAATTATTTCCTGGAATGACAAATGATCTTGCCAAAGGTGAAAAGATTTGCTATACATTGTACTATAAATAAAACAGCAGATTGAAGCTGAGATTTAGCAACCAAAAAAGGGTAATCTTACTTACTCTGGAGCTGTGTAATGTTTTTTGGCCTAGGCCAGGGGTGTCAAGCTTATGACCCGTGGAACCTCTGACCCTTTTTCTGCCCCAGACTATCCCCGCACAATGTCTGGGATAAGCACTGCCTATGACTCTCACATGGGCCAGTGGCACCCTAGGTAGGTACCTCCTGTTGTGGATCAGGCATGCAGATGGGGCAACGGGTCTGAGGCCTGATCTAACACATGGGCCTGCCCCAAGCCACTCATCTGGTTCAACACTCCTGGCCTAGGTTGTCAAACTTGCTCATCCCCTTAGGGTGAGGGAAGCACACATGATGAAAGGGAATGTGCAACGCTAAGACATTCAAAAGTAATTTGGGATGCCCAACTTGAATTACCTTTACCGTAGCTGAACTCCAAGGGACAAGTGTTCAGCACTTGAGACTCTTGAAAAATCAGGCTCCTCTTAAGTCTCCACTTGGATATCTAAAATAACTTGTCACTTTTGAAAACCTTGGCCTATGTATACACAGAATATAACAGACCCAAAGGTCTCTGCCTTGTCTATACTGTATTCAGCTGCTAGAGAGTGCAGTCTGAAAACATGCTCCATGTGTACCACTTGCCAAAAAAGAAAATGTCATGAAGCTGCTGTTAGATCTAAGTACTCCTTAAAAAAAAAAATGCACAACTGAGACTGAGCTGTGGGCACATGCCAAATAAAAACTACTTTTTTTAAACATTTGACTCGCATCAATCAAGCTGGGCAGGTGAGGTGTGTTTTCAGGTCAGCTCTCTCTAGAGCTGTCTCTCTGATGTAGACAGGTTCAAAGTCACTCATGCGATTTCTTATCTGTATGCCAGAGCTTGTAGGCCTCATGTTGGGCTAGTGACTGAAGGAGTAGTACCCTGGAAATCTCACAAGCACTTACATTTTTCAAAAGGAAAAAAGAGAATCAGGTTCTCAGTTCTTTTCACATCTTCAACTGATATTATTTATCAAACTAAAGTAATTAGGGAATGAACACACACCAATATACTTATCAAACCTTTAAAAAAATCAGTTCAAGATTTTGAATTCCAGGAATAGTAATTATTACTTGTAGAATACTAATGATGTTACCAACACTTCATACACACAGGAAGAGCCTGTCCTTTCCTTTTCTTCTTTCCCAACCCATAACACACTTTGTGCACAGTCATTTATGAATAAACTAGAATATTGGAAAACTGGTGTTTTGAAACCAGTTATTTTCATGTGAAACATCAGGAATTAAGCAGTGCCTTTTACCTATTTAAAAAATATTACCATACAAGTGTGGCTATTCCTCTGAAAGATGTCTGAAAAGAATGTCTTGGTGCTTTGTTACTTTTCTCTTGGTCACTGCCAGCAGAGAGGAAAAGATCATTTTATAAGTGGAAAGGTATTTATTATAACTTCCAGGCCTGAAGAATCAGTGGGAGCTCTAAAATTTAGGGCTGCTATGAAAGTTTTGCGTGTGTATCTTTACAAGTAAGAAGCATTCTCCAGCTGGAACCTATCATTCTGATTTTGATGTGGGAGACTGCCCTTTGGGCTCTTCTAAACTGTATTGATTCTGTACCTGGATACTTTTACTGGATCTTACCAGTTGTGTGACCTTGAGCAAGCTACTTCACTGCTCTATTCATCTGGTTTCTCTCCTACCCTTTGTCTGTATCATGCTTGGTTTATAAACTCTTGGGAGATTGAGTGTTTGTGCCATGTACAGTGAAGTTCTGATCTTCATTGGGAGTCTCTGAGCATTGCTGTATGCCATTAGTAGTCTTCAGCCTCCATCTGGGTTAACTTTAGCTCTTACATGTGAGGGGAGTGTAGGAGAAATCATAAAAATGGATCTAAGAAGATGGAATCGGTAGCATCTGTTCATGGAAAATGTAAAGAAGTCTGATTCAGTGTTATTTTGTTACCTTGGATATGCTTTTATTATAGCCAGGGTTGGTAGCACTGCTTATTAAAACCTGCCTGCCCCCTCCCATTTTAGGATACATTTTCAATTGCTTGAAGCTTTTACAAACCTTTACCATTTTGGCTGAAATTTTCCATGTGAAAGTACATGTTCAGCTCACTTAAGCTGAATTTTTAAAAATAACTATAAATCCAAAAGTGTAAACTGTTTCCAACAGTGAAGGTAGGGAAAAATGCATACTTTTGCCTAGTTTAGCTTTGGTTAGTGAGGTGATAACTCATTCACTACTTTGTATTCATCCAGGATTTGACCTCTGAATTTTCCATAAAGGTGACAGTGATATCTGATGTGAATCAGATGTACATTAAAAAATGAAGAAAGATTTGAACAGGATCTCACCACGGCAATAATGTTTGAGCTGTAAAAGAAATGCTCAAAACATTAGGCATTACCGTTAATGAAGCAACTTGAGGCCAGGCACCGATTTTCACTTTCTATCGGGAGCATTACCAGTCTCCTGATAGGAACCAGAAACGTACAGATGTTCAGGCTTTTTCTCCTGAAGCCAAAATGGCTGCTCCAGGGGAAAAATATCCCAGCAACAATCAGGGTTCAATTGCTCCTGAAAACTTCTCCTGGGAGACTAAACATGTATGTGCTTCCCCTGGGTTAACTCCTGTTAGGGACCAGGAGGAGTGGAGCTGGGGGAAAGTCTTCCTGCCTTCCTGAGACCAGTCATCCCAGTCTTGAGAAGGTGCACGAGGCAGCTGCTGCCCACCTTCCACGGATTGAGGCAAGGGGAGCAGCAGCTACCACTACCTGCCTCTTCCCCAAGCTGAGTAGTCTCTGATTTTGGGATGAGGCAGGGGGCTTTGCCAGCTCATTATTCAGATCAGGAGCAAGGCGGCAATGTAAAAACTGGCAGCTGGGAGCAGGGCTCCAAGAAAGCTTCTCTAACCTGGCTTCCAGTTCCTGCCAGCTCCACGTTTTCCACTTCACCATCCAGCTAAGTGGTGGGGTAGTGATGTGGGAGGGAGTGGGGGAATAGCTTTTACAGAGTCTGCCTTGGACTCCAGCTAAGCTTGTTACACTACTGGGTAGCAGCAATAACCTTGTAGATGCCTTTAGAGAAGGCCTTGTAAGTTGTACCACTTAATGTGTACTTTTCCTGTGAAATACTTATCGTGTAAGAGATAATGGAACTGTCTGTTGTGAGTGCTCTCCTCCCATCCCAGATTTTCTGTGCCTCTACCACTTTGCAGTGCAGCATTGATTGATGCCATGTGAAAAATAGAATCAGCAAAGCAAAGGAGCTGTTAAATACTTTTCTCACAACTCAGCAATGTACCTAGCTGACCTAATTCTTTCTCCTTTTTTTCCCTTCTCTGCTTCAAAAAAGAGCATACTCCTTTCATGTTACTGCAGATGGTCAGATGCAGCCTGTACCTTTCCCTCCTGATGCCCTCATTGGTCCGGGAATCCCTCGGCATGCACGTCAGATCAACACTTTGAATCATGGGGAAGTAGTATGTGCAGTAACCATCAGCAACCCCACAAGGCATGTGTACACTGGTGGAAAAGGGTGTGTTAAAGTCTGGGATATCAGCCAACCTGGCAACAAGAGCCCTGTCTCTCAGCTGGACTGCCTGGTAAGTGAACAGGAACATATGCATAAAGTAATTTCTCCTTGGAGACCCAATAAGGAAATAGCTGTCCAGCCCTGGATTACATTCATATTATGAGGAAATAGCCAGCGGATCTGTTTCCTGCTTTAGATATTTAAGTCTCTTTTAAATGAAAAAAGAAGCCTTATTTATTTATTATAAATATGATCAACATTGGTTAATCATATGGGTTGAGTGTACATAGGACTTCTAAGCAAGAATCTGCCAAAGTTGTTTTAATCTGCGCCCTTGTAGGAAGCTTTCCCAGTAGATGAGACAAAAGTATCTGAAAAGGAATGCAGTCAAGCTTGCACTGCAAGGCAGAGCATATCAAAAATATGTTTCTCTTTTTGCTTCACTTCATTTCTAAAAGAGTAGAACTGAAGTGAAGCATTTCAAGTAAGCATTTCTTACCAAGTACCTGATTAAACAGCATGAGAAATGGTCTTACAATTAGCATGGCACTAATGCATTTGCTGTTGTTCCTAACGCCTGTACCTTTGTTTAGAGCTGACAGTGAGCTGAGCAAAGTGTATAATGTTCTGTACCCTTCTCTCGAACTCCTATGTCAGTTAAAATGGTTGGAAAGAAGGGTGGTCAGTAAAATGTGAATTGTGAGGGCAAGTGTCCTTTCAGGGAGCTGAAGTTAGGAAGCCCAATAATACCTATTAAAAACACAGTAATTGTGGTTTCAGTATTTGACAGTGCTGTGACAGAAGCAAAGGTGTATACTTTGCCTTTACCTGACCTTTGCTGCTGCTTTTCTGTTAGCCTTCTGATTACAATAATATATGTAATGATTTGTGGGAAATGCATTCCAGGGGTCAGTATTCCTGCCTAAATTTCAATTATATACTGCTGCCTACACAATGTATTGCTCCTCTGCTCTAGTAAGGAAGGTGCTAGACAAAGCAAGCAATACTGATTTCTTTTTACTAGTTTTGGATGTTTTGAGTTATAGGCTTTATGCTTCTGACAGCTCACCTCGTTAATTTGTCTATTAAAAATGAAGAAGTTAGGATGGCCAATACATTTATGGAGTGAAACTTGTAATAGCTAGAATATTTCTTTCCCAGTTTCCCCTTGGTACTTTTGGTCAGCAGCAATACTGTAAATCTTAAACCAGTTATGTCAAAATCTGATTAGAACCCAATGAAGATTCAGTACAAATACCAAGAAATAGGTTAAGAGCAGTGAGAACACTTGTGCAGCATTTGTAGTTACCAGTGGTAAGCACAAAGTAGTATTTTTAGAAAATCCCAAGTTCTTGGGCATTGGATTTGAAAACTGCTTTTTCATAGATGGTTTCTTCATGTTGCCAAACAGAGAGGTCATTTGCTTTTTCGGAAATACTCCTGCGGTGTTGGCAGTAATAGCACGAGGAGTGAGCTTGCACAAAAGTGAGCTTACCTTGGCTCTGTGAACTTGGCTCTTTCAGTTTGTAATGAGATGGAAGAATTGCCATCCATCAGGTTCAGAATGAAGTATGCTGCCGGATTCGCAATATGAAAACTGGAGTTTAATTTCCACAGCTGCAGTTTCTGTTCTATGATGATTGAAAGTAGGAGATTGAAACCATTTAAGATCAGCTGGTGACTTTTGTATACTTTGGCACCAGGAAAATGTAGTCTAGTGTTTAAAACTTGGAAGCAACATGAATCATATCATTGGTCATTATCAGTAGGTACTTATTAATGTAACTGAGGTGGCTTGTGTTATACAGAACAGAGATAACTACATCCGCTCCTGTAAACTGCTGCCTGATGGATGTACCCTCATAGTTGGTGGGGAAGCCAGCACATTATCCATATGGGACCTGGCAGCTCCAACTCCTCGTATAAAAGCAGAGCTGACATCCTCTGCTCCAGCCTGCTACGCTCTGGCCATCAGTCCCGATTCCAAGGTCTGCTTCTCCTGCTGTAGCGATGGGAACATTGCAGTGTGGGACCTGCACAACCAGACCTTGGTCAGGTGAGAATCCTTCTCGCTATGCAAAAGTGGGCTTAATAAAGTTACTCTTTCAAAGGCTAGCTAAATACCTGTGTCAAGTGTATTTCATGGCAGAAATGCTGAGCAGATGTCCCAATGTCTAGAGCAGTGGTTTTTAAACTGTGTTCAGTGGAACCCTAGAGTTTCGAGGTAGTTCTGTAAAGAGACTGCGGGTAATGGCCAAGAGCTGATGCACTGCTGGTGCCATTCCAGATTGCCTGGCTCCACGTTGGCCTACACAGCCCACAAAGCCAGGGGTAGGGGTTACACAGCAGCAGAAGTGATATGAAAGAGTTCTTTTGACTTTCAGGAAGTTTGAAAACCACTGGTCTAGAGAACATGGTCTGAATCTGACGTAGCAAGTTTTAGTGGTTCTGAAAGACATTCTTACAGATCATTAAAAGCCTGATACACAAAGCCTATTGGATGTAAAACTTCCATAGGCTTTGAGTTTTATATAGTTCCAAAGCACTACAAATCTTGGAATAAACGTTACTTAATTTTTGTGGTTGTTGAAGACCAAATGCGAACTGCAGGGCCGATTGTGGTATGTTGGGTTTTCTTTTCTTGTCTAAAATACTTAACGTAAGCATGAAAAATTACCCGATTATGGTAACAAATACTCCAACATTCAGGAGGAATGTAGAAGAATATGGATTTTGATAACTGTATCATTAAAGCTTGAAATATAAATAGCTCTTTATGCATGAGACCAATGCATTGTTCTTTTGGCATGCTTTTTGGGAAACTCCATGAGCACTGAATCCTGCAGCCCTTTTGCTTAAGATCTGTTACTACATCACTGGTTATACTGGGCTTCACCCAAGCCTGTAAACATGGCTTGAGGTGGCTCTTAAATTGTTTCACATAACCAAATTTTAAATGACATTAAATAAAAATTGAAAGTAGTTCATGCATTCTGGTTTTCTTCCATTCCCCCTTGGTTTTCTCCTCTCACATTTTTAAGATATTGTTTTTGGCAGTAGTTCAGTTTTCTTGAGAAATGATTCTCCCTGTCACTAATCTCTAATGCTTTTAGGTTTATTTGGCAAAGATTATGATTAACTTACTGCCCACATAAGCTGTTTCCTTAAACCACTTCCTTTCAAACACTCAAAAACAAAAACACTGAACATGTTGGAGGAAGAATCCATTTCTAAATGCGAGTGCCTGGTATAACAATATTTCTCCTTTTAGTCATTGTATTGAGGGTGAATGTAATAGTGCCTGGGGTAGCTTACAGCACACTAGTCCTGTGGTCCACTAAAAGTTAATGATAGTACATTCCTAGTAAGTTTGCAGCAGTCCATAATATTATCAGGAAATGGAGCCTGAATTAAAAAGAGGCCTGATTTTCAGAAAGTGCTTGTAAAAACAGGTCTATTTAATGTGCCTCAGAAAAGGTACCCAAAATCATTAGTTACTATTTAAAGTTTAGGCCCAGATATTCATATTGATGATTTTTGTGTAAATGCAATGAAAAGGTCCAAGTTTCTATGACAAGTTAGTATTTTGTCATAGAAAATTAAGGCTGAAAGGGACCATGGGTGGTCACTAGCCCAGCCTTCTGCTTGAGGCAGAATCATCCCTGTCTAAACCGTCCTAGACAAATGTTTGTCTAACCTGTATGTCCTATGCTACCTATATACAATCTCCTTTTTCACTTTTGTGCTGTATATTTATGCTGTATCTCTGTAGGAAAGATGTGTTTTGATTTTTAGTTTTTATGATTTTTTATGAACAAATGTTTATGAATCTATTGTGAGTGACTAGTACTACTTGCTACTGGCTAGGGACAGACGTTACACACAAACCGTTCAAGTAATCAGAAAATGGCTTAAACCTGTAACAGAACAGACATTCAGTGCACATAAACCAGTTTGAAAATAGCCCAAACTGGTTTGAGATAAACCTGGTTGAAGGTAGTTCTAGACTAAACTGATTTGGCTCAAACTGGTTTATGCAATGTCTGTCCCAGACCCCTTGCTGGTTTAAGTTAAACCAGACTCCCCCAGCATGCCGGCATGCTCTCTGGGCTGGGCAGGGCTGTCTGCTTCCACTGCAGGGCTGGCCCCTCCCCTCTGCTCTCTAGCTAGAGCAGGGACCGGCCCTAACAGAGACACTGGCCGGCATGGCCCTGTTAAGGCAAAGTGGGCAGGGAGGGGGGTTAATTCTTCCTTCCTGCCCCTCTTCCCCCACCTTAGCTGTGGTCAACCTGTCTGCCAGGGAGCAGAGGGGAGGAGGCTGCAGTAGTGGCCCCTGGAGCTGGCAGACCCCAGCTGCAGGGAAGGGGATGGAGGGAGGAATTGACCCTTCTCCCTGCCCCCATGGGGCCATGCTGGGTAGGTTGTCCCACAGGGTTGGGACAGGGGCTCTCTTCTGTGCTTTCCCCCTTCTTCCAGGGTGGGGAGGGGGACTCTGAGTTGCTGGACGGGGACTCTTCCTCTTCTTCCTCTTCCTCCTTCCCTCCCACCCCGCCACTGAGGGGCCGGGGGTGGGGTGGGGAGGCTCCATGCAATGCTGCCTAGCCCCAGAGTTGGGGTGGGGGGCTAGGCGAGGCTCTTCCATGCTGGGGGGAACTCTTCCTCCTCCTCCCAGAGGGACAGCGGGAGCACGGAGCAGGGAGTAGGTGTGTGAGGGAGGGTCGGGGGTGTAGGGACCTACACACACTCCCTACATGGCATGCAGCCCCCACTGCCTGGCAGCAGCAGCAGGCGGGGAGGTCAGGATGCTCATGCCCAGCACAGACGCAGCTCTGGCCAGTGGTGTGCAAGGGGAGGGAGCAAAGCCTGCCTTATCCTTACCGCTCTGCTCTCTGAGTCTGAGCCTGCGGCAGGAGAAGCCCCACACTGGAGCCAGCTGCTTCCCCCACTCTTCATGGGGCAGATCTCTCACTGTGCCAGGAGTGCAGGGATCCTCACCCCCTGCTTCCCCGCAGAGTTCAGTGGGGGGCTTCTTCTCTGAGTGCAGAGCTGCAGACGCGGTGTGGAGCAGCTGGGCATGCTGTGCAGGGTTGTGCTCCTCGCCCCCAGCGCAGTGCTGGCTGCCTCTATCGCAGAAGCCCCTGGGCTTCTGGCTTGAGCCACTGCAGACATGTGCTGAACGTCTATCCACTTGTAAACAAGTTCACTCTCTGCAGGTTAGACTAACCTGTAAAGTCTGAATCAATTCAGGTTCAGGCTTTTTGAGTGTCTGTCCCTAGCCTTTGTGCCCTTAATGCACTTTTTACCCATTTGTGTTTTTGTTTGAAGTGTCCTATTGCCTGCTGCTCTTTACTAATTGATAACCTCCTTGAGTTTTCAAATGATCAGCTCAAAACAAAACATGTCATGTGACCTTTCTGTGGCAGTTATAAATGATCCCTAGCCGTCAGTCCCAAGATAGTTGCTTTCCCCCCTCCGCCTTTGAGGCTAAAGCATAGGATTTCCTCCAAACTAATTGCTGATGAAAAATGCAGGAGTCTCAGAAGACTCCTTTCAAAGGACTGAGAAAAATTTAAGTCAACCCTTTGTTTCTCAGACCTGTAAATTCCTAATAGACAACTTCTTAAAACTATACATACTGCTTACAACGATGAGATCTCGTGACTTGCCACCTCATAAGATATAATTTTGCTAGCTTAGTTGTGGCAGCCAAGGAGGTGTTAATTTTTTACTAGTTAAAAAGGTTTGTTTTGGTTTTTTACAAAATTTTACTGTTTATATACCCAAATCTGATAGGTATTTAATGTTAAAGAAAATCCCAGAAATAAGTGGCCTAACGTAAGAAAATTGTTTGTTTTCCAGTTATTCTTTTTATTTAATCCTGGTTTGAATTCATAGGCTTTGTTTTTTTTTTTTCCAGATGTGATAGCTACTAAACTTCATGGTTTTTAAATAACTTGTTTCCCTCCCATAATGTGATAGCAAATATTTGACTGCTTTTGTTTAGTTGGCTGTGGTAAACTTCATTTCCCCAGCACCTGCAAAATAGTCCTTGTAATATGAGTGTATTTCATTTATAGCCAGAGGGAGGGGCAGAACCTTGCACATCAGCAGACACAGAAGAGATGACACACACATACAGAGTCCAAAACTAACAACACAACAGTGTTTACCTTGAGCTTTGGCAGGAAATCATTATTCAATCTGGTTTGTTTTATCAGGCAATTCCAGGGCCACACAGATGGAGCCAGCTGTATTGACATTTCTAATGATGGCACCAAGCTATGGACAGGAGGTTTGGATAACACCGTCAGATCTTGGGACTTGAGAGAAGGGAGGCAGCTACAACAGCATGACTTCACATCACAGGTTACTTGTTTTTCCTGTCATCCTTTTTTTTTTTTTTTTTTTTTTTAAACATGCTAGTTTATTTAGGATGATAGTCAAAAACTAAACTAAGTGGGAAATAGTTACTATGCTGTTTAAAAGCCAAAACATGCATAATGTTTTTAAAACTCTCACAAACCACAGCTACAGTTTAAATGACAGTTTACTGTTTCTCTTAAAATATTATGAATTACGTGAATAGTTAGGAGGGCAGAATACTTATTTGCAAGACTTTGAATTAAATTCTTGTTAATCCTTGAAAAGTTTGGATGTTTTCTTCTCTTCCCCATGGTCTTGCTTCATTCACTGACCTTGCAGAAGTAAATATTTTCTCGTCCCCAGATCTTTTCCCTTGGATATTGTCCTACTGGTGAATGGCTGGCTGTGGGAATGGAGAGCAGTAATGTAGAAGTACTGCATGTGAATAAACCAGACAAGTATCAACTGCATCTTCATGAGAGCTGTGTATTGTCACTCAAGTTTGCGTATTGTGGTAAGTTGGACAGAGGATCAGACTGAAAGCCTAAGTGCTCATTTATACTCTGCTCGTTACTTGCTGTGTGACTTGAGGAAGTCAGTTTACCTTTCTGTCTTTTATTCACCATCTGTAAAACAAAGATAATGCATGTCTGTAAAGCTGTTGTAAGAATTAGTATATATTTGTAAAACAATTTATTCTTCCCAAGTAGTTTATTTTAAGTATTATTTTTATAAGCAGCAACTGTGTACCTATGTGGGTGGGTGTCATATACCCCCACTGATGGAAGCAAAATACCCTGTTGATTAGTACTAAGAGCTCTGAATAGTGCTAATCAGCCAACTAATAACCCCTGAGGTTAATAAGCCTATTGAGTCAAATCGCATAGACAACGTGAGTTGAAAATTTAAAATCTATCAGTTGTCAGGTCTTTTCTTATATGGTCTCTTTGCTTTTCTGTTACATTCTTAGGAAAGTGGTTTGTGAGTACTGGAAAAGATAACCTTCTTAATGCCTGGCGGACCCCTTATGGAGCCAGCATATTCCAGGTAGGAATAAATAGCCTTTTTAAAGAAAAAGATGAAATTGATGTACAAAGATCTAGCTTTTTATCATCACCTAAGTGCTTGACCAATCACTGTGCTGGGGGGAGGCTAAAGAGAAGGTATTTTTGTTTTTTTAAATAATCTTTTTTTCTTTTTTCTCTTAGTCCAAAGAATCCTCATCAGTGCTTAGTTGTGACATCTCTGTGGATGATAAATACATAGTCACTGGCTCTGGAGACAAGAAAGCTACAGTCTATGAAGTTATCTACTGAAAAGCATGATGGGGACATAACTTTTAGAAGTTGAACTGGGCCAAAATGTTCTTAATTTGTAGAAGTAGAAAGGTTTTACCTTTTTAAAAAAGGAAAAAGACAGTGTCAGAACATGACATGAAATGACTCCAAGTGTACAAAATAGAAGGCAGCATCCAGCAACTAGATATCAGCTACTGGGACCAAAAGAAGCGTGGATTCAGGATGGGTGGATGTAGCCTAGGTTTTTGGATTTAAAAACTGAGTTGACTGGAGAATGTCAGAGCCTTTTCTTTCTTTTCTTTCCTTGTGACCTCATGCAAATCGTTCTCATTGCCTGAATGTGGGATTACCTTTCTGTTCTTTGCAGTTCAACTTGCATTCTGTCCCGTGTAGAGCAGTGAAGTCTCAGAAGAACTTGTTTCCTGGTTTTGCATCTTGTGATATGTTTTTGTATTTTTGTTGAAGGTCAAACATTTGTATAAATTGTAAATATATTTAGTTTATTACAGTAAAGGCTTTAGTACCAACAAGCAGTCTTTTTCCCCTCACTTATTAAGTGTTCTATTTAAAACTTCTTTGAGATGTAATTACCTTTTATAATGGAAACACTATGTATATTTTGAGAACAGTGTGCTATTCTTTATATGCTAACCCTTCCTACAGTTCAGTATGATATCTGAAACTAGTAGTTTCATGCACCTGTGTATCAACTTCAGTAGGTACTGTCTTGTGCTCTAGAAAATTTAAAAGGCAAAGTTTTGTAATGAATTAGTTTTAGTGTAAATATAAAAATCAACGAACAGTTTGTAAAGATGTGCATTTTATTATAAGTTTACTCAGGTGTCACAAACTATTTTCTTGGCAGATGTACCAGGGCATTTCAGAAAGTAACGGCAATTTCAAAATGAAACTGTTTTGTGTGCAGTGACTAGGAAACTACATAGCAGCAGGGAACAAATGGTGGTATTGTTGAGTGGGACCCATCGTTTATGACACTGTGGAGAATTGATGTGGTCCAGAAAATGATCATTGCGCACACAATGGTTTTATTTAAAAATTGCCATGTTATGAAACACCCTTGTATTAGGGATATCTATGCTCAGTCGTAACTCATTTTGCAGTCTACATATTACAGAGTAAGAGGCAGCTTTTCTTACTCACCTAATGAGTTAAGGTCGCACCACATTTGAAACTGCTGCAACAAATCCCTGATGTATAAGTGGGAGATTATAGTGGTTAAACATTATTAAACAAATTACACCCTTTCATATTCTAGCTTCTCTTTAGGGAGGTGATGTGGCCTGGCAGCTAATGGATTTGTTAAACTGAATTGGACACTCATTCAGTTTGGTGCTTTCAATTTGGGTTAAATTTGGGTAGAATTAGCAGGTTTAATTTAGTTCATTTTGGAAGTAAAATAAACTAAACTGAATTAAAATCTCACTAATTTGTGAATGAAAAGTCCAATCAGATTAATAAACCAGATTTGGCTGTGATCTTGCGATTAATTGGATCTTTATGTGCAACAGATCTAAAAAGCCATACTGTAAAGCTAGATACCAAAGGTTAGAATTGCCAAAATTTATCTGAATTGTCTTCATATGCTCAAAAAGAAGTCGGAACTATTTCTTTTGATGCTGTTAAACTGTGTGTGTGTGTGTGTGTGTGTGTGTGTGTGTGTATTAATTAATTAGCAAAACCAAATC
>NW_017729024.1:94187845-94193081 GCF_001723915.1 Gavialis gangeticus
CAAGTGTATACAGGATAAACTCAGCTACTAATGACAGTCTTTTGTGTATTTGGATAGTCAGTTCGAATTGCAGCATGCTATATGCCATGTTTTTTCACATATAACATACCCCGAATATAACATGCACCAATTTTTGGAAGACCCCAAGAAGGAAAACAAATCTTACCATGAAGTATGGGTAAGTACCAGAGGTCTGAGCTTCATGCACTGGTACTGGGGACTTGTGGCAGGGCCTAGTCTGGCATGCTGGTACTGAGGCTGCATGGTGGGGCCCAGTCTGATACTAGCTTTGGAACCACATGCTAGTTATGAGGCAATGTGTTAGGTTGGATCATATTGCTCCACATACTGTCCTGATCAAGCATGCAGTTGGGGAGAAGAATCTCCATGGGTCCAGAAATTTGTCAGTGGGTAGTGGGGTTCCTGAAGCTGCATTGCTGCCACTGCCCACCTAAGCCAGTTTCCAGGCCTGTGGGAAGCCCTTTTTCTTGTATATAATGCATAACACAGACTTGGCCAGCTGATTTTTGTGGGGAAAGATGAAGTTTATATGCAAGGAAATATAGTACTAACAGCAAGGAAAGCTTCAGACTAATAGTTCAGGTTGCATAAATGGTGGACAAACTCAGATACGTTTTTCTAAGACTTGTCTTTTCTGATTTTCTTCCTGATGTTTCATGAAGCAACCCACATCCCCACATTCTTACAAAAAGGCAGGTTCCCAGGAAGATAAGGGTGTGGTTGAGAGAATCATTGTCTGGCTGTGGAGTTTCCCATTTGAGAGCAAATGTTCTGTCTGGTTTCCAGTGCCTGAAGAGACATTAGTTTTCGTTCAGTTTACATGACCATTCTACTGAAACAGCACCATGGAATTGTAATAGCCCTGATATATAACTTGCATTTGGAATATAAAATGTTAACCATGTTGGATGGTCTAGATTCATAGCCTTTCAAAATTAGTGTTCTGTCTATACATAAATAATAATGCTATTGCTACATAATGAATATACATCTGTATGAAAATAGGCTGACAGGGTGTGGTTAAAGAGTTGTTCGTGGTCTTTTGGTGCATTGTGATGTATGAAGCCAAAACTGTTTCCCATCAACCAGAAGGAATGGTTGTCTGGTATAGCTGAAAAACTGATTTTTATATGTTGAACTATTTTAAAAATGAAATGTTCTTAAAAATTAAACAAACATTTGGGATTATTTAAAATGACTCATTTTAAAATGTCCCTACTGTTTTACATTTTGAAATATTACAGATATTAAGAGCCTACAGTTTGAAGCTGACTTTGGTATCCAGCACTTGTAGATCTAGATACCTGATGGCTGATATCTGCAAATTATAACTCCTGCTCTCATTTAATGGGAGGCCTTTTTATTTCCATAAAACTAATGTTTGGACCAAAAAACTCTAACGTTTTTAATAAATTTACTTTATAAAAAGTTTCCTTTTAGCTGAAGTGTTGTAACATTGGCATCATGATGGTCCACAAAAGCACAAGGGGCAGGGATTTTCTGTGATGTCTTTTATTGGACCAGCTGTATAGTTGGGAGAGCTGTTGGATAAGCTCTCATGCATGGAGTGCCTGTCCTTGGGTTTAAGGAAGAGGCAGATGCAGATCTCTTTCAAACAGGCCTCATCAAAAAATTACGGATTATAATCGAAAAAGATGAGACCTTCAGGGAAATATTTCCATCTCCTACACTCTTGGCTTTCACACAACCCGCACGCCTGGCCCAACTCATTATCAAAAGTAAACTTCCCTACGATGAACAAGCTGTCAACACCTCTCCAGCACCACAACAATCAATGCCTCTCACAACAAAACTATCAGAATCCCCAGGTCCTGCACTTGCATATTACAGAATGTAGTATATCTCATTGAGGCTAGGTACAGACAGTTAAAAAGCCCTAGGCTGAATGGATTCAGTCTTTGCAGGTTAGTCTAAACTGCACAGATTAAATGGAAACAGAAGTGAGCAGACATTTACCTATGATTCAGGATATGCAGCCACATGCCTGCAATGGCTCAGGCCAGAAGCCAGGGGGTGCTAGAGCACAGATCTGTGCCTGTGTGTTCACTTCCTCTGCCTGCTGCCCCCAAGATCTCTGGGATATGCAGTCCAGAATTAAAGCAGCAGGACTCTGCAGGGTTGCTCATCACTTCTTCCTGCTTTCAGGTGCCTATGTGATTTGCAGTCAACAGTAAGTTTGAGCAGTGTGAGGGGTGTTTAACCCTCCCTTCCTGGCCTCAGACTACAGCTGGGGCTTGCTGTGGCAGGCAGTCCCTCCCCGCCGCCCTTGTAGACTGGGCTGCATCCTCCACTGGGCTTGCCCCTCCCCCCTTGTCAGCCAGCCCTCACTGCTCCAGCTAGGGGGCTTTCCCTGCTCTCTGGAGCAGACAGCAAAGAACAACACAGTGCTGGAAAGCATGCTGGGGGACTGTGATTTAACTTGAACCAGGGTGGGGTTTGGGACAGATGTTTCATAAACTGGTTTAACCCAGGTGAGTTAAACCTGGTTGAATGTAGTATATCAGACTTATCGTAAATTGGTTTCAGCCATTTTGAAAATGATGTATGTGCACTGAATTTCTGTTACAGGTTTAAACCAGTTTCTGATCACTTAAACCAGTTTACATGTAACTTCTGTTCCTAGCCTCAGTATTCCAGATGCTCTCATGGAAACTATGTGGGTGAAGGTAGACAAACTACTCACCAGAATGACCTCTTACAGAAAAAAATTGCACTCCTTCACTCTCTCTTGCACTTGCACACTAGTTATGAGCACATTTTTCACAAATGAACCATTCCCCATCTGACATCCAAATCCTCATGTTCAAAGGGACTTTAAAACCAGCTCCAGAAGACAGGCCTGGAAACAAGAACTTATAACCCCACTAGACGGTATGAAATCTAGACTTAATACAGACACTCTCTCTGGCTCATTACAACATAGCATAACTCATCTCCCTGTACTTTCACAGCTAAAAACTACTCTCTCTTTCAGAATCGTCTGGCTCTGGCACTAACTAGATTGTCTATTCCACTGCAATTTTGTCTCGCAATGGCTCCTTTGTAACATCTTGCACCTAGTTCACAAGCTCTCTTCCATCCCTCCAAGAACACTGCATTTGCATGGAGGCTTTCCTCTGATACCTAGCTCAGTGTGTGTCTGCCTCTTAGACCTAAGGAAGAGCACTTGATGCTGGAAAGCTTGTCCAACAAGTCTCCCAACTATACAGTTGGATCAATAGAAGATATCACAAAAAAATCTTTGCCTTGTAGAGAATGTTATTTCAGATATATTTTTCCTTGAATAACACCACAGCGGTGGTTAGTAGCTGATAACTAGGCCTGTGTAACGCTTCGGTCCCCAATTCAATTCAGCGGAGGTTCAGCCCAATTTGGTGGCTGAATCAGAGGACTCTTTAATCTCTCTGAATCAAATCAGAACCCTCCAAATCAATTCAGAGAGTTTTAGAAAGATTTGGAGATAAGGACATAGAGGCAGCTTTAAATGTTTTTTCTACATACCTCTAGGCAGCAGAGGCTCATGATCACTGCAATGTTGGGGCGCATGGAGTGTTCCACAGAAGCGCGGGGGGCTCCCCAGAGTGCTCGGCAGCAGACCTGGAAGTGGACCAGAATCACTTCCGGTCCACTGGGGAACCTCCCTGCACCCTTTTTTCTCGGCGACTGGTGCCTCCTGGGTCTGGGGGGAAGGGGGGGCACCCGGGATCCCTCTGCAGCTGATTGCCTAGCTGGGGAGGCGCGAGGGAGAGGCCCAGCATGCTCCCCAGTGACCTGGAAGTGGATCAGAAGTACTTCCAGTCCACTTCCAGGTTCGCCACCAAGCACGTGGAGGGCCCCCCACACTCCTGTGGGATGCTCCATGACCCTCAGCATTGCAGCAATCGCGAGCTGTGCCTGCTATCTCAAGATACGTAGAAAAAACTTTTCAGGCTGTGTCTGTCTGAATTGCTGATTCTGCAAATCAGCATCGAATCGTCAGATTTGGATTCAGCCGAAATGAATCGGGGAAGTGATCCGAATCAACAAATCGAATCGCTGTCCCTGATTTGGGCTGAATCCGAATCAAGTAGGGCCCACTTCACACACCCCTACTGATAACCAAATCCTGATAATCTGGAATGCGGGGGTGGGGATTGTTTTTGTTTTTTGCAAATGGTCAGTTGCAAAGAATATGACCGATAGTAGGAGAAAAACATATCTAAGACTTTCTTTTTACTGCTTAGATGAAGTATTTTCTTCAATGACAAATGCATTGGTACCTGCTACTTTAGGTGGTAAAACCACACGCTTACAGAATTGGAATTTTATTTGTGTAGAGAAGTTTAGCCAATACAAATGATTTGGGTGCTGTTTTAAAAGTCAGTGTCTGTTTTTGTAAGACCCCTGTAATCCCTGATCATGCCTCTTCTAGGGCTGAACCTGCAATTTTTTATGTGGGAAGACTTTGTGTTTGCAAGGAGCCACACTTCATGAAGGCCAGTCAGGATTATCATGAGCCACAGCAGTCCTCTCTCACACAAGATGGAGGTCTTGTGCCTTCATACATTCACTTTTGCAAATTGTAGAAATTTGAAATTGTCAAGTTATGAGACTCCTTGGCACCCATCATTGCAAAGTCTTTTTAAATATGTTTCCAAAATTTTTTTATGAAGTGATGGTACCTCATTCAGTTAAATCTCAGCACGTTTCTGCAAATTTTACATATAAAATCCGTAAATGTGGAACCTGTAACTTTCCACTTCTACCATTGCCCTCATTTCATAAAATAACTAGCTGAACCCACGCTTTGCTGCAGAAGATTAATTTCATTTTTTATTTTTTATAACCTTTTCTCATAATCATCATCTTCACTTTATGGTTTGTTCATCATTGCTTGTTCCAACTTCAAAAGCTTTTCAGACCATTGTTTCCATCTGCTTTCTTCTCTTATAGACTGTAATTGAAATTTTTGACATGGGTGAGCTACCAATCCCCATGATCTGGCCTCTAGAACAAGAGATTCCCATCTGTATATAGATGGGAACTGTAGGAGAATGTTGGGGAAACAAACTCAAACAATTTTCCTGTTGTATATTCCTGCAGTAGCAGAAATGGCTCTGAAAAATTTCACGTTAAAAATGAGCATCTGGGAAATTCTAGTGGTAGTTACAGAGAAGTTTCAGTACCATATCTCTCACACTCCCCCCCCCCCCCC
>NW_017729024.1:94193091-94208917 GCF_001723915.1 Gavialis gangeticus
CCCTCTTCCCTGCCACAATTGAGATGTGTATCTTAAGCAGTGAAGTTTTTCTGCCTGGAATAGAAGCACCCTGCTTCAATTGCTGCTCCACCAGGCAGCAGTAACAGTCACGTTTTTTTCTATTCAGCTGACTGAGTCAGTTGGCTTAATGTAATGATTTTCAACCAGGGTGCCAGGAACTGAAGGGTGTTGCAAGGTGTGAGAAGGTAAATCTTCAGGCTCAGCTTTTCCCAGCCTTGCCAATCCCCAACCCTTACCGCCCAGGTCCTCTACGAGGAGGTAAGCAATGTAATATATAAATTTGTTTTTGAAACTCAGAACTGAGTGCCACTCAATTCACAAAAGTTATGGAGGGGTGCCTCAAGTCCAAAAAAGTTGAAAAGTACTAGCTTCCTGGTTTATTGTGTGGCTCATTGTTCTTTACTTCGCAGGTGTTAACAATTGTCTTTCCTTTTTAATGATTTTGATGTTCCACTAATCAAGCTAACCTATCTTCCGGCAATTTTGCCATCTATGAACTACTCCTGGTCTTTCTCCTCCTATTTCAAAGCTGTCACAGATTGATTTTACCTCTTTTCAAATTTGTAGATCCAACCTTAGAAACCAGTCTTCAGCCACAACTGAAAGGTTATGGCTTTCCTATGAGCAGGAAAGGGAAGAGGAACAAGCTGACAATTAGGTTTTGTCCCTGCTCTATGCAGTTATAACTCTGGAAAAATACTTCATTTAGCCTTTTGCCAGAAAACGTGCCTGTCTTATTTGGATGTGTGAGGTTAGGCCTGAATCGACCATCACTCTTTTTTTTCTTCTTGCCAGAGTATTTTCCTGCTTAGCTCCCTTCTGAAACTTATCTGTCTTTCTTTGCTGTATGGCTTTCAGTACACAAGAGCACTTTAACGGAGAGAGACAGGGAGTCCTTAAAATTGTATATTGGAAGTCAATATAAAATGAAGGCTGGTGGAGAAGAGATTTATGGAAATAGCTACTCCATTTGATCACAATCCTCATACTGGTTATTTTGTGTGTCTCTATATAGTATGTATATATTATGCATGCCCTTAAATCAATTGCATATAATGTTATGATGTAGTTGCAAGTAATGTATCTCCCAGTAGTAACATCCTATTCATATAATTCAAAGCAAAGAACATTTCCCCATATCAACCCACAAAAACCTAGTCCTTAATTGAAGACATTGAATTTATCTGAATTCTTGTGATGAATTCTTTTAAGAGCTTTTAGTATTTCAAGTACTTTTTATTTTACAAAAATGTGTGTAGCAAATGGAACCTGAAGTGCACAGATTACAAAAATGGCCAATTTATATCTTGTCAAAGATGAATCTGTCTGTCATGTAATTATATATACATTAGTAAACAAAATAGAGACTGTATCCTTCAGTCACTTGTTTGCACTTCAGTAACTTCATTTTGAAGGGGGTACAGTTTTTAAAAGCACCCACACCTCTTAGGTGCTGAAGTTACTTTGACCCAGATCCAAAAAAAGGATGAGGACCCTCTGTCAAAGGAGTTCCCCAGTTACTGGGATAGTGTCATGTTCCTTGTTCCTTAAGCCAACAAACTCTGAATACTTTTCTGTATAGTGATTCAGCTTGGACAGAAAGGATGCAGAATACCACAGCTTATGTATATACTCTGAACAGCCTGCAGCCAATTAGCTAGGACACCTTCTGGGAGGCAAGATAGGTGGGCTTGACAGGCTGAGGAGTGCACAGACCCAGGTACAGGATCTCTTTTTTTGGAAAGGAATGAGGTTCCTAAGTCAAGGAGGGGGACATACAAACGGACTTCCTTAATAGCTGAGTCTAGTCCCCTGCTTTCTATGAGCACTTCAAAAGTTATCAGGTTTTTGCCCCTGCTCTTCCTATTGCAAGGATGCTCTGATGGTTAAACCATCTAATTTCCAGACTAAATTTAATCCTGGTCAGTTTATATCCCTTTGTTCTTGTACTAACACTGTCCTTTATGGGTGCCTATAGACATGCTTATTCATGTCAGAGCAGTCCTGCTTAATCTGCATTTGAATTGGAACACTCCAGGATTGCCTTACTGTCACATGCATTAAGCACCGCCCCCTCCCCCCCCATCACTTTAAAATGGCAATAGGGGCACTTTATCTAAACCTTGTTGAATAAGTGTCCCATGGCCATTTTGAAATGTGCAGGGGCTTAATACACGTGACAGTGAGCCATTTTAATTAGAGCAGCTGTCTGGGAACCACTCTAATTAAAACACCCATCCCCCACAACCCCTGAACATGTGTATTGGCAGCCTATCTTTTTAAATGGCTTGTTTTTCTCTCTCTGGTGTTCACCCAGACCTGATGCATTTACAGAAGGCAAGCACATCCTCACCCAGCTAAACAAGTTAAGTTCTTTCAGTCCCCTTTTGTAAAATAAGCTCTCCATAGCTCATCCTTGTTGCTTTTTCCCTGTACCTCTTTCAGTTTGAATTTTTCTTTCTTGAAGTCAGGTGTCCAACACTGTCCACAGTATTCCAGATGAGGTCATAGCAGTGCCTTGTAGAATGACATTAATGCTTCCGTCTCCTTGGTAACACCTTTATTGAAACATCCTAGGATATCATTTTGCTTTTTTCATATCTTCATCATATTGATAGCTCATAGTCTTCTTAAGATCACCTGGTATATCCAAGTCCTTCTCCTTAGTCATTTCCAACCAAAGACTATCAAATTACAGCAGAATTTATTTTGTATTAGTCACCAAGCATATGACCTTGTCTTCTAAATTGTTGCAATTTAACCTATTTCTGTTGCTCTGTTTTTCAGAGTCATCCAGTTCTTTTCGTACAATAGCCTAGAGATGTCTGGAGATTGGAGATAAGTGCCTCCCCTCCAGACCAGTGTGACATGCTTAAAGCCCCATCACAGAAGGGATTTAAGATATCCCTATTTTCAGCTATTGTCTAATTTAGATGGCTCCTAGTTAAGCATGCTGGCTGTTGTGAACCCTACTCTGAGACGCATAACCTTTACTAGGTATTGGATAGGAATTTAAATGACTTAACTCAGGGCCATGGATTCCATTCTGGGAGCCAACCATCTAACAGTTATGTTCAATGCCTACATCCTTTTATGGTCTAACCTAGAGGCCCATTTGAAGAAAGCATACAGTCATTAGTCTTACTGAGCTCTAAAGCTTTACATGAGTAAAGTTACTGATATCCAGCTCAGAAAGGAGCCTGAACTATAGATAATGTGAAGTGGTAGGGTTGCACATTTTGCTTTCGATTTTTTTTTTTTGCCTTAATTGTGTTGGCAAACTTGATTCAGAGAATGAGTACATAAGCAAAATAACTTAAAAAACCCCCCAATGCTATGCAGCATGAGTATGACAAATAATGAAAACAAACAAAGGAAATGAGAAAAAAATGAATAAGCAGCAGCCTGGGCTCAAGACAGTTGCCTTGAAGGTCTGGGGAGTGGGGAGAGGATGGAGGGGGAAGGGAATCTGGTGCTATTGTGTTCATATATATTCTTCACAAGGCTGGATTTATATTTCCTTGGATTGGATTCAAAGTGCAATTCTGCTCTGAAAAATGACTGTAAAATTGTCATTGCAGGGTTCCATGTTTGTTATCTCAGTGACTTCCTTATCAAATTTGCACAGTTTACAAGTAAAAAGATGGCTTTCCTATTTCCTAATTGTGGGTACCACAGACTCCTCCTAGAATCTGAAAATCAAGCTGTGTCCTTTTTGGCTTGTGTATCAGTGTTGCAGAAAGAATCCACATTTGAGAGTTAACAAGTCTGCTCTCGATGAGTGGGCCAGAAAAGAATCTGGTTTGTTTTCTCACTGTTGCATTGGCTTTGTAGCATTAGTAGGAGTCAACTGTAACAACTTATTTTTCTCACTGAAGTGAGAGACAAAAGGATTTAAAAATCTGCTCGGGGAACAGCTTGGAAAAAGAAGTTATCACTGTTCCCTGCCTGTAAGAATAACCACACTTTAAATCATATCCTTTAAAATATCAGGTAATCGATATTGTTGAATCGCTAATTGTAACATTTGTCTGGCAGTTTCAGCAGGCTAAATAATGTAAGGTTACAATCACGAGACATGTATTGGGTATTTTGTAGTTGTTCCTTGGAAATTATTCTCATTATTTTTAAAAGTTTTTAAAATATATTTTTGAGAAAATCGTTCTTTAAAGTAAGCAATGAATGTAGTGTCCCCCCTCGTCCTCCCCGCCGCCATCCTTTCTAAAAGTGAAGGAT
Organism: Gavialis gangeticus; assembly: GCF_001723915.1. Classification (NCBI taxonomy): domain Eukaryota; kingdom Metazoa; phylum Chordata; order Crocodylia; family Gavialidae; genus Gavialis; species Gavialis gangeticus. The sequence goes on from NW_017729024.1 coordinate 94,197,349, forward strand.
ACAGAAGCAAGAGATTTTGATTCCATGCTTTATGAGAATCCATTTGTTTTGAGCTATTAAGGGTTTTTTGTGATAAGTTTTGGCTAATCCTTCTTTGTAATTCTCCATGTAGACTTTCTTCATGTTAAGACCATAATGATTCATAGTAGAGATACTGTACACAGTAGTGTGAAATTTCGATACTGTATGTGACTTGCCAAGGGCTGCCGTTTTGCATGGCTTAAAGGTATACTATCGCCTGAACATCCTTCATATATCTGGTTTTTTGCCAAGAAAGCGATTAAGATAACACATAGTTTGAAGATTAAGTAATCAAACATAGTGCTATGCTTATCCATTTGGTGCAGTCTGTTATCAGCATAGAAACTTGAGATGGTAGCTTGCAACTGAAAATAATAAATACTGGTGTCCCATCAAGGACTGCTTTTAATGGAAGGGAAAAAAATAGCAGGCTGACTGAAAGGGTCACAAAGGGAAGTTAACCTATGGCATGGAAAACTAAGAAATCACTTGTTACATCCCTGGTAGTGAGCCTAATTTGTTTGAAATAAAATCCATCTGTTCATTTCACACTCTTTGTTCCACTTCCTTGCAGCAATCCACAGTGGATTAGTCCATTACTTCAAAAACTGGCTGCAATTATGATAAGCTAATAACTCTTATTTTGTGGTTAACTGCATCGAGATTTTTTTGGAGATGAACCAAGCTTCCATTTATTTTTCTAAGTGATCCTAAAAATTTATTTGTTGCCCAACCCAAGTATTTTTTTCTTAATTGGGTTTAAAGTAAATGTAGCATTGTCTTGTTTACAAATTGTAAAGGAGCACTCATGTTTCAAAGAATATTTTTATGGTGACCACTCAGCAATATGCAGTGTGCTAGTAACCTAGCGAACTACAGGAACTTTTGGGACAGAAGGGTTTTTTGGGGTTTTTTTAATTCATTTTGTTTTGTTTTAAAGTAAATTAAAACAATACCTTTTATTTGTTCTTGGGATGCTGAACTTTCCATGTTCTTCTATACCTCACTGTGAATTCTTTTGAATATATATCTGTTTTCCTGAGATCCTATAACTCATTATACATAGTACTTCCTATTTACTAACTTAATCAAAGGAAAGTATAATAACTGAATGCAAAGTGTGCTATGCGTGTTGCTCGTATCAACAGGTAAACATTTCCTGATCTGGAATATAAATAAATTTTTGGATGTACACTTAATAAGAACCTAGATAAACTTCTCACTAACTTTTAGATTTGTTAAACTCAACTTTCATGTTATGGTAGCTATATTTCTCCAGTGCATATGATCAGGCAATGATTAGCTGTTTTTAAATAGTTTTGATTAGCATTATAATTTGTTTAAATAACCACTCCTTTTTGCTGAGTGCAAGTCATTGACTTCATGCTGTATTTACACTTTTCTCTACTCCTACAAAGTTTTTAAATAGCTGCACCTCATTAAAAAAACAACAAAAAACCCCCCAGCAAACCACAAATATGAAATAGGATATTAAATGGCAAGTGGTTTAAAACTGAGGACCTGAGAATGCATGTTAGAATATTTCAACACTTGTTCACAGTAATTTAACATTTTTTTCATTACTAAGGTAATTAAAAAAATTCCTTAGGGCTGAATTATAGTAAAATTTTATATATCCCAGTACTAAGCACAAACTAATTTTCTTCCCCAGTGGATGGCCTTAACTTAAATGGAATTTTTTTATTCCATCTAATTTATTCATGTTGGGGCAAAGGGAGGGGGGATCTTATCCTTGCCACTGCTAATTTCTTGAATACTCTTATTGTTTTAAATGACAAAATTTCTCTTTAAGAAATTTATTTTTTTACATTATAAAAATATTATAGCTGGTGTTATCTTTATAAAGATGCTTACAATATTAACTTTTATCTACTGTATTTTCTATACTTCAAAGAGCAAATTTAACTACATCAAGTGGTTTTTAAAGGTGTCTGTTGTATGCCCCTCCCTGCTTAAATCTAGTAATACTGTTGTACCCATTTGAAAAGATAAGAGAGGATGTTTTAAAATTGCTGCTGCTGTCACTCATAAGCTAAATCATTTAAAACTGGTCATTTAAAACATGACCTTACTATGGTAATTATACTGCTTGCTTAGTTTTGTGTCTATGAAGTAAAACTAAGCCAGGTCTCAAGCATTTGAGCGGCTCCGGTAATATTGGATTATTTGGGGCGGGGGTAGATAGGGAAGGGGGAATACTGTTTTAGATCAAATGTGTATCCAGCTAAGATTTAAGGTTTCCACAGGGTTTTATTTTATACCTTAGATGAAAGTCTCCCTAGTCCTTTTTTTTAAAGTGTCCTTATTTATGTGCTTCATGCAATACATTTGAATTTAGTCCACAATTAATCTTTTTCTGAAGGCATATGTCTTACACAATGACCTCTGACAGGTATGAAAATAACAGAAAAAACATCACTGAACATTTCACAAGAAGACTGTGTGTTCCTCTCTTTTGAATGGAAACAGTCTAGTGAGCTATTTAAAAGACAGTTAAACCACGAATCATACATGTTCCATTTTTTTTTAAACTGTGGTTTCCAGCAAAAGTGTTACAAAGTGATATGTGGTGATAACAAATTCAGAAGGAAAAGAATATGAAATTCAGATAGCAGCTTGAATGATTTGCTGTTAGCATGGGGCCCAATAACACTACAAAGCTATAAACTCTGTCTATCTAGATTGCCCAGTTAGGTGGCAGAGATGCAATTTGTCTTTTCTGAAGCCGCCTGCTGCTTGCTAGCTCCATCTCCTGTCACAGCCTATTAGCTCCCCAAGAAAATTGGTGGGAAATTGCCTGCAGATTGTAGGAAATTGCATCTCCAGGCCCTGGAAAAAATGTAGGATAGCACGACACTGACCCTCCCAGAGCAGCTATTAATACAGCAAAAACTGACCTTTGGCTTGGTGCAAAACGGCTTTGCTATTTGCTGAATAAAGACTGTTTTATGTGTGGTTGAAGGAGGGTACGAATTATTATCCTAGCTAGGCTTGTAGCCAGCCTGCTTCAGGAAGCTTAAATATTAGTGATACAGGTTTTTTGGTTTTGTGTTGGGTTTTTTTTTTGTTTTTTTTTTTTAAACCTTTTTCTTTTGCAAACTGAAGGAAGGCTAGTTGGGAAGCCTCCCTGGTAAAACTTCATGTAAATCCAGTCAGGAGGAAGCTTATGTTTCAGAAACATTTTTAAAAACAAATCTAATGTAAAATATTTAATGAAAGTATTCTAAAGAAACTTCAGAAGTTTTTATTTTGAAGGGCTGAATAATCCCTGTTCTGGCTCTACCTTGGCATGCTTTAATACCGCTGGTATTCAATTCTTAATAGACCTTGCAGCAATGGAATTTTAAAGTAACAAATAAAGTTTGCTCATGGCATACTCTCCACTCTGGGAAGGGAAGTGGCTGGCACAGGAGCTTGCTTTGCCAACTTTATATCAGCACAGAGTTCCCCTCTGCCAGGAAATTCTCCACTGGTTATTTACAACCATAATTTGATCCAAAGTATTAAAGCTCATTTCCACTTTTTCCCCCTACTGCAACATGTGGTGAACTTCCTTCCCTCTGTCTTATTTCTGTCTGTGTTGCCTTTTCATCTTGTCTCCAAGCTGGCTTTCCTAACACATCTGCAACTGAAGAGTGCATTCCACAGGGGCCAGACATCGCATGTATTTTAGTATTAGCTTTCAATATTAAAAATAAATTGATCAATCCAGATGTTGTTTCCTCCACAAGTTTATTTTGTGCACAGCTGCTGAAAAGCTTGCTGCTGAGGAAGGCTTATGTTGTCATAATAGGAGTGTATCCCTAAAATGATGTCCCCGTCTGGGGAAGAGAATAGTGTCCTGGTTAGTATTAGGAGGCACATCTTCACTGATGTTGAGTTAAGCCCCAGAGCCCTGCTGAATAGCGCTTCTCACTGACTCCTGCTCTGTACATACCAAATCCCAGAAATTAGGCAACTGTTGCTTTAGGGAGACCCTGAGTAGTTATCAATAAGCCTGAGAAAAGAGCCCTGGTGTGCCTCTGGGTACATGCTCAGCACTTCCCTAACATGGCTACACTACCTAAATTCCCGGATAAGGAGCAGGAAGAAGTGGGTGGGACACACTCCCTGGTGGAGTTCCCAAGTTTGATGTAGACTTCCAAGTCTTTTGTATCCAGCAACGTGACTGTTTCAAAACCAGTTGAGCTCTATTGTTATCCATTTTCATAGCTAGCAACCTGGATGAAATAAATGTGTTCAGTTCCCATTCAGGGTCCACCTCATACAAGCCACGAATGGCTCCTTGATTAAAGCTAAAAGTAGATGTTGCCAAATGAAGTAGATCAGCTGTGCACTGATCCTGCACGGTATGCCCTGATCCAAATCACTGAGCACACTGCCTGTTGTCCTGCCCATTGATTTTGCGGGACAAGGATGACACGTTCCCTGTGTCCAGAAACGTGCCCCCAGCAATCTCTGTTTCATACCTCTGGACATGGGGAAAGCCAAGCTGGCACTACTGAAGCTTGAAGGGCCCAATCCTGCATGGGGACTCCTGGGGGACACTGGATGAAGCCCCTTGAGCTGCAAGAGCACCTTCCCAGTGCAGCTGGAGAGTGCAAGCAGCTCTAGGTTGCCTGCACTCTCTCAGCCTAAAGCAAATAGATATCTGCCAGAACGAAGTGGCCCAAATTATTACTTCCTTTTGTTGTGACCTCTGTGTGGAATGACAAAAGGCATGAACATCTATCTACTTTTGCCTTGTTCCTCCATAAAAATGTTTATTGCAGCACAAAGGCGATTGTTGGTTCCACCCTACTAGTTACAAAACTGCCTGGAATAGTTTTCCCTTTAGGGTAATTCTGTAGGTCAAGGTTAAAGCGTGCTGACAGGGTGGCATGAGGAAGCCTGTGTTGCTACTAGTTTACAGTGTTGCTGTTGGGTAGATAAATAAAATAGTACTTGACTCTGGGGAGCTGTCATTCGGACACCTTTTATAGGCTTTACATGATCACACAAATGCATATACATGTACGTTGATCAGAAGAGCACTTCTGTTGTAGAGTTACCTTTCTATAATAAAGCTCATGACTCAGTCAGATAAGTAAATGACTTCACAAGAGCTATGCAACCAGTGCTCAGACATTCAGTTTGTGTTTTCCTGTAAAATCCTGGCATAGAAACTAAGGCCCTCCCTGAGCAGCTAGGCCATTAATAGAAAGTCTAGAATACTGCCCCCAGGTGTGGCCAATAGCTAATGCCTTGGAGCATGAAATCCCTATAGCATATCTAGCTAGTTACAGAAACAGAACTACAAGAACCCCCCCTGGGTTATCAAGGCAAAGATCTTTGCTTTTCCTGGCAACTGATTGTATGAGATTTTATTTCCTTTAATGTGAAAAGTATCAAACTCTGCCCGCAAACCCAGTGCCAGATTTCCCTACTGGTGCTGTTAAATTTGAGTTCCATACAAGATGGGTATAGTCATGATATCTTTCAGATCCTTCAAATGAAGTTTGTGCCTACATTAACTGAATACTAACAATACCATGCTTCTGCAAAACCTGAAAATCTCACAAGGTTACAATGGTAGCCTTAATGACTAAAGAAAGCATCAATTTCAAATCCATCATCCCAATTTCTTGTCCCATCCATACTCAAACATACATTTTGTTATCTAGTCTTTTGAAGAAAAAATCAGCCATGGTATTTGGCTACAAGCTGTAATCAAGTCCTTTAGATCACTTCAAGTAGTAAGATGCATATTTTCATTGTTAGTCACTGGTTTTGTGTAATGCTTAATTTTCACATTTTGGTACACAGTGAAATGGAAGGCTGGACTATGTTGCTGTATCCCAGACATTAAAGAAATAGTCACCAGAAGAATAATTACTAATAATCAGACAAATATATTTGTTGTGTTACTGTAGCCAATGGGAATGCTATTGATGGCAAGAAAATATGTTGCTAAATATGTGGGGGGAGGAGGAGAGGGAGCAGAAGACAGTGTGCAAACCCTAGTGCAGGTGTGGCTAGTTCTACAAGACCAGGTGGGTAATAAGAAACAGCTGCCAAGTCATAGATAGGGTGAATGTTCTCTGGCTAAGTCCCCTGGATAATGGCAGATACTTGATAAAAATCTGAATGCCTTTAGCTGTATGGTACTTTCCAGAAACTGGATTCTCCTGGTTTATGTTTTTACCAGAACAATTGCCTGCCTTTAAAGAGGTTAAGCTCTGCTAGTCCACCTAGCATCAAGAGATAAGAAATGCCAGATGTATATTAGGAGAGGCTGTAGATCTCATGCATTTTAGTATTCAAATCTGGAATACTTTTACAGCACAAAGTGAGAGAAGCAGCAGAAGACACTTAACCTAGGAGAGCAGCAAGATGCTAAAGTTCATATTTTTGGTTTCATAGCCACACATTAAAAATCAAAAACAAACACAAATCCAACCTAGACTGTGATGAATTTGGGATATTAATGAGGGACTGTTTAGAAAATACAAGTGGAAGGAAAAGGATGACCGTAAGAAAAGGCATCCTTCAGAATGCATCTGAGGCTTGTTGAGGGGCAAAGCTATTGGCTTTGAGATCTCCAGCTGAGCTTACAAAACTAGTTTTGCTCAAAAGAATCACAGAAAGGTTTTCAAGAAATGCTGATACCGAAAACAAAAGAAGGGCTAACTGTTTTTGTGCAATCGGGTTTAGATGCAGGAATCCTAATAGGGTGCCTGGAGAAATTATGGCAACTAAGATAACTATTAGGGGACAACAAACCTTTAGAGGAGGGAGACAGGCCTGAAGATTATTTTCCATAAATGCTTTGTTCCTACTGTTAATATAAACAGTTCTGTCAGATTATTATCTACCATTCAGTGGGACCCTGTTTTTCTGAATGGTTGTCAGTGTTCATGAAATTTCCCTACCCCAGTCAAAGCCTTTTGCCATATTCACTTGCCATTTTCACACCTATCCTGTGATGATTTCCCATGAAGACAGACTGAAGAACTATTACTTTTCTTTCAGTATCCTGCCTAAAAAATGTGGAGATCTGGGAGGAAGAGATTCAGTCTCCAAGGAAAAGAAAACTGAGGAGGCAGCTCTGCCATTAGCAGCATTTCTTTCTCTATTTAGCATGGAGGAAGCGCACAGATCTCCAGGGAAAAATCATATACCATAAATTGAGGTAAGATGGCTTTATTTTTCTGTTTTGTGTCAGAGGGATTTGAATGCAAATGCCTTAATGTAAGAAAGTGCTGCTGATCAAGAAAGTGCTGCTGGCCTTTTACAACCAGGTCACACACTGCCTTGACACAGGAGCTGAGGTAGATGTCATCTACCTGGACTTTAAGAAGGCCTTCAATACAGTTTTGCATCCTATTCTCATAAGGAATCTAGCAGGCTGTGGAGTGGATGTTCACATAGTCAGGTGAGTGGCCAACTGGCTTAGGGACTGCACCCAGAGAGTGGTGGTGGTTTTCAGCCTGGAAGGAGGTGGGCAGTGGTGTCCTGCAGGGTTCGGTCTTTGGACTGGTGTTATTTAATATCTTCATTAGCAATTTGGGTGAGGGTGTGGAGAGCACCCTGTCCAAGTTCACAGATAACACGAACTTATAGGGCAACGTTAACACACCGAAGGGCAGGGAGCAGATGCAGGCCGATCTGGACAGGTTGGATCAATGGGCAGAATGAAACAGGGTGCAATCCAACAAAGACAAATGCAAGGTACTCCACCTAGGGAGGAGGAATCCCCAGCACACCTATAGGTTGGAGGATGACCTCCTCAGCAGCTCAGTGGCTGAAAGGAACTTGGAGTCAACTATGACTCCAAGATGAACATGAGCAGGTAGTGTAACTAAGCCATCAACAAAGCCAATCGCACCTTTTCGTGCATTAGCGGATGCATGACCAACAGATGGAGGAAGGTGATGCTCCCTCTCTATTCAGCATTGGTCAGGCTACAGTTGGAGTACTGTGTCCAGTTTTGGGTGCTGCACTTCAAGAGGGATGTGGAGAATCTGGAGAGGATCCAGAGGAGGGCCACTCACATGATAAGTGGCCTCTGTGAAAGAGCCTACAAGGGAAGGATGAGGAATCTGGATCTCATCAGCCAAAAATGTCTGAGGGTAGACTTTGTAGCAGCCTATAAGTTTATCAAGGGAGGACAACAGAGAATTTGAGATGTGCTATTTACCAGAGCACCCCTAGGAGTAACAAGGAATAATGGATACAAACTGGTGGAGAGTAGATTCAGGTTAGAGAGGAAGACATTTTTCACAGTTAAGGTGGCCAGAATCTGGAACGGGCTGCCAAGAGAGGTGGTACTATCGCTTAACTTGGAGGTCTTCAAGAGCAGACTAGATAGGCACCTGACTGGGGTCATCTGACCTCGGTCCTCTTTCCTGCCTGGAGCAGGGGGTCAGACATGACAATCCTTTGGGATCCCTTCCAACTCTACAATCTATGAATCTGTATGGTCTAACTTCAGCCAGTGAAGGAAGCAGAACAGGTTATCGGTGACTTAGATCAGGGGTTGTCAACTGGAGGTACGCATACCTTTGGGGGTACTTGGGAAACCCCCAGGGGGTATGCAGCAGTGGTGTGGAGAAGCAGGGGCCACTTCTGGTTTCACCACCGGTGCTTCCGGGTTTGCCACTGGCACTTCCGGTTTTGCCGTGGGGGACCCCTTCCCCCTTCCTCCCTGGCTCATTGATCAGTTGCTGGCCACCCCCTCCCTGCTTCCGCTCGTTGACTGGCCAGGGGACTTCCTGTTTGTGGCCTGGCCGCCAGGGGTACACCAACCAAAAATGATTGAAAACCCTTTACTTAGATAATCAGCACAGTTAAAAACAGTAAATGAATAGTAACATTTGCTGCTTCTTTTTAATCATTCTAACAGGAAAAAGAAGAGTTTCTATAAAACCTTTGTCCAAGTTTAATGAAATGGCTCTAAGTTGGTCCAGTATGCTGTAAATATCACTCAGCAGTATGTCTATTTTTTTTCCTTTCTTTGAGCAGAAGTTCACTGTATTCAGAATTGTATATATTATACCCCAGTGAAAGAATTAAGGATTTTTCCTGTTCAATACAAAAGGGGCTCACTGTGGTTTTAATTTTGTGAATGACTTGGTCTGAATGTTTCTGTAATCTATCAAATTCTCATTTACTAATTACTTTTGCATACTGTACTTGATATTTCAGACAGAGAAGAGAGTGTCTCTTTTCCCTTTTTAGTTTCCCAGAACTACTGGTTATAGAACAATCCCAATAAGCTTAACAGGCAATGATAACTTTTCTAGAAAATATTTCAAAAAACAGTTTTTGGAGTTGAGTTAAACAATTAGCTTCTTCTTAATGATAGGGTGTGGTGGCCTTTTAAGCAAGGCTACAAATTGTGCCTGGCACTCATTCAGCCTAGGACAAGGATATAGCCCAGGGGTGGGCAATTATTTGGGATGAAGGGCCACTTAGTTTTGGTGAGCTGTTGCAGGCTGGAGTTTGTGGTGATGAGGGGGCTGACCCAGCCCAGCATGATGCGGGGGTGGTGCTGACCTGGCATGGTAGAAGGTAGCAATGGATCCTATCTGACCTGGGCTCATCCACCCCACACCCACTGCCAGGGGAACCAGACAGAGCAGATGGGCAGGTAGGGTCTCCGTGGAACCTAGGAGCCAAGTCCTTGGCTCTGTTGGGGACTCATAGATTCATAGAAGTAGGGTTGGAAGGGACCTTGTAGATAATCAAGTCCCACCCCCTGCCCTTGGCAGGAGAGAAAACCGGGATCAGATGACCCTAGCCAGGTACACATCTTTTAAGAGGACGCTTGACATCTACCTGGCTGGGATCATTTGAGCCCAGTTTTCTCTCCTGCCCAGGACAGGGGGTTGGACTTGATGATCTACAAGGTCCCTTCTGACCCTACTTCTATGAATCCTCAACAGAGCCAAGGAGCTGGAAACAATAACAGGGACAAGATCCAAAAACATGACTGGATTAAAACAAGATACTCAAAACCTAACAGTGCTGGTACAGGTTTAAACATTTTAAATCTTGAATGTTATGCAGTCATAAATTTAGAACACTTTCAGAGTAGTCACAGGTTAAGGCTTAATGCCGTCTCAGACATGCACAGTTGTGATTTGGCACAGGGGCTAGGGACAGACATTATACACAAACCTGTTAAGTGATCAGAAACTAGTTTAAACTTGTAACAGAACATAAGTTCAGTGCACATAAACCAGTTTCAAAATGGCTGAAACTGGGTTAAGATCAACTGGTTGAATGTAGTATCAGACTTAACTGATTTGGGTCAAACCAGTTTATGGAATGTCTGTCCCAGACCCCTTCCTAATTTAAGTTAAACCAGAGTCTCCAAGCATCCCAGATGCTTTGCAGCCCTGGGCTGGGCTATGTTGTATTGTCTTCTCCAGAGACCAGGGTTGGCCCCTCCCCTCTGTTCCCTATCCAGAGCTTCAGCAGAGACTGCAGGCGCAGCAGCATCTGCCTGTCTTCTCCCTGCCCCACCCTCACTCTTGCCACTTGCTACTCAAGCAGGGATTCCCTCCCTCCTGCCTCCCACAGCATGGATCCGAGCCCCATGGACCTTAGGCATATGGTATGCTAGCTAATGTTGAGAGCTGTTTGTGTGTGTGTCTCCAGTTTCACTGGGACAGGCAGACAGAACAGTGGCTGCTTAGGGCTTTTTAAAGCTAATCAACAGGTTAGCTGGTAATGTCTCTCTGTTCCTTCCTTGGAAAAAGCTATTCATTTAAGAAGAGCTGGAACTAATAAGAGAGCCTTTTGTTTTGTTGATGGGCTGATAAATGCAGTGTTATCAGCCCTCTGCTGGCTTCCTTGCCCATCAGGTTTGCAGGCAGTATGAAGAAGCAGGGAGAGGGAGATTGAAAAGCTCAGTATCATCAACAGATGCATGCACTGCACACTCCATGCCCCCTTTGCTTCAGAGTGCTAGCCTGGGGCTGTGATCTGGCAACACTCCTGCCCCTTGAGCAAGGAAAAGGCTGGAACAGTGCAGGCAGGGTAGGGCTTTACACCGCTCCCTAATCAGAGCATCCTGCCAGGCCCTGACTATGGGCCCCCTCAGCTCAGCATCGTGGAAAGGAAGGGAGGGCTGCTGTAGCACCCCCACTCCCCCGGCTTGTAGCCTAAGCCACTGTTAAGGAAGGCTCTGTATTGTGCCTGGTACTCATTCAGCCTCCAGACATAAGCCTGCATTTCTTCATTCCAGAGGAAATGGCTGTGCAGTTGCAAATTGGTTCAACCTAGGTTAGACTAACCTGCAAAGATTGAATCAATTCAGGCTCAGGCTTTTTGAATATCTCTCTCTAGCCAAGAGGGCCTAGCAAGCAAGGGTGTGGACAAGAACCATCTCTCTCTACCTCCGCTGGGGCAGGAAAGGAGGGGGAACGGTGACATGTGGCTCTGAGCTGGAGAAATCACCGTGGGAGCTGTGGCTTCCCTTTCTACACAGCCAGCAGGAGCTATGAGTGGGAGAGGAAGTCTTAGGAACCCCCCCCCCCCC
>NW_017729024.1:94209283-94214934 GCF_001723915.1 Gavialis gangeticus
ACCCCCCCCCCCCCCGAAGTGAATGGGCAGGGGGAAGAAGTAAAGAGAAAAGAGTGAAAACATTATTAAAAAAATTAAAGCATAAAAATCTTGCTGATTTCACTGAACCGGGGTTGGACGGGGGGGGTGGGGGGGATTGGGTTAGCTTACACTAGGGCAGAACCGAGACCCAGCAGGCTCACTGCATGCCACACTGAGGCAGGAGTTGGGTTAACACTTACACCATGGCAGAGCTGAAACCAGCACTCATGGAAGACCAGGGTGTTCACAGGGTCGGATGTGCTGGATTTACACCTCGTAGAGGTGGGAGAGGTGTTGGCTTCGTAGCAGCAACATCCCATGGACAGCAGAGTTCATGAGGGTTGAAAGTTTGCACAGAGCAAAGGAGTGAAAAGGGCTGGGAATGGTGCATCCTAGGATGCTGGAAATGATTGTTTTATCTCCCCAGAGCCAACTAACAACACCTTGGAATGACATGGATAAAACGGATCAAAGATCACCCTCACCTGAATTGGCATAACTTTAAAATGTTTAGAAGGTACAAGGCATGAGTTAACACCCTTTCACGGGTGAATGCTATTGGTTTAAGTGCCTCTATGACAGTGTAAAGCTAACCTGTAACACCACCCTAAGAAAACAGTGAGCACACTTACCAGCTGTCTGTTCAATCCTCTTATAGCTGCCTTTGAGGGAGGGGTGTGGTGATGCCAGGGGCATGTGTGAACCTCATGCAAAGAGTGTGATTATGTAATACCTCTTCCACCACAAAGGGGAGCTTTGGGACTTCTGGTTCCCAAAAGGAATACGTGATAGTAGGTAAGAGCAGAACTTACAACGAAGGCTGCAAAAGGGTTCCTTCTTGCACAGTTAGAAAGAGCTATTTAGGAAACAGTGTCTGTGATGGGGAAAGAAACACAGGACAGGTAAAGGCTATGAGAGAGTTTTGTTGAGCTAGTAACGAAGCAGGCTGAAAACTCAGGCTGAGGGATAAGAATTTGAATAATACAGTATGTTTTGCAGGTCCTGAACTGAAGAGAGCTGGACCATGTGTTGGTAAAGCAGAGGGTTGCGACCTCTGGACAGAGACAAGTCAAAGAAAATGGCCTGGAGAAAAGTGGTTTGAGGCCTGGCATGAGCACTGGCTTATATCTGAGGCTTTCAGAGAGGATGAGGGGAAACCCTGCTTCTTCATTTCCTTGCAACAGATTTGAAGACAAAGGTCGGAGAACCCTGAGGAAAGGATGAAGCTCCCAATGAGGGTGAGGAACTTTGTTGTTCTTGGACATTTCTATTTATTTCAAATGAGGAGGACTTTGGATCTGCAGAGCCAGACACCTAGCTGCCTGTAAGGGAAGACTGCCTTCAGAGAAGAAACTGAGGCAACAGCTGAGAAGTGATACCCAAGAGGTAAGCAAGAGCTTTTGTTCTCTGACAGTGATTCTAAAATTCTATAAAACAATTATTTTCACTAAATTCTATAGGCATTAGAGAGTTTTCTCTCTAGCCTTATAGTTCAGGCTTAGTAACTCCCATTAACTTTAATCCATAAGGTATTACCACAAACAAAGATGAACAGTAGAGTGCCTTAAGTTTCCAGATGGATCCAAAGCAGTTTTTTGTCCTTAGCCCTTGTAGTCCCTACCTAGTATATAACATGCATTTATATCTGGATTGCTTAACTTGCAGAAAATGTGGCAAATAGCTTATCTTTTCTTCCAACCTCAGAGAGGCAGTGGATGTTTTGGCTTCATTTACTAGGAAGCAAGAAGGCAAAGAATTTGTAAGCAACTTCTCCCTGCCCCCCACCTTTTTTTTTTGTTTGTTTATAAAGTTTCCTTTCTCTAGTTAGAAGTTTCTAAAACAGGAAGAAAACTGTAGAGAAAGCAGTAAAAGAAATGTCAGCCTTTCCACACAGCAAACTATTCCTCCCCCTTTTCCAGGAATGTGAAAAGGAGGCAGTGTTCATTTCATTGTATCGTTTTCAATACCTGACCAAAGGAAGCAGCTTGCGCGCGCCCTACAATTCCAGCTAGTTTTGTTCTGTGAAAAGACAACCATATTGCCACACCATGCTCACCTGGAGATATGTTGTGTGTTATAGTCTGGCTTCTGACTTTGCATCCTTTTTTGAAAGATGTGTTGATAAGAAGAAGTCTGGTATATCTGCCAAGCACCAGAATGAGCATTTACATTCCACACTGCACCCCAGTAGCAATCTGGGCTTATAAACTAAATGAGGGTGGAAGGCTTTTTGCTTCTAATTGTCATCTGCAACCTAGTCAGATAGCAGCTGCTCTATTGTTTTCAAGCTGCTAACTCAGACCAGATAGAGACGTTACACTTTTATTGGTGATCAGAAACTGGTCTACGCCCATTACAGAACAGATGTTTGGCACACAGAACCAGTCTATACCTGTAACAGAACAGAAGTTCAGCACACACAGACTGGTTTAAAAATGGTGGAGCCTGGTCTAATGTTTGTACACTCCCCCCACCCCCACCAGCGAATGTGAGTGCTGTTCGCTACTGATCTAAACTATGGCACTTACAGAAACCCACGTAACTTGGATCAGTTCTGCCTTGGGCTTTTGAATGTCTGTACCTAGCCTTAAGGGTGAGTGGAGGGAGGGGCCCAAGATGGAATCTCAGACTTGTGAGATCAGATTCAGCACACTGACGATGACAAGGAGAGCCGTGGTGACATTGATGGATTTTCCTGAACTCTGATGGGAGAGAACTAAGGGAAAAACAAGTTTTTTTCTGCTTTCTACTTGCAGTCCCACGCAAACATTTCTGTGTGTTTGTTGACTAAGCCCAGAGAATACCATAAGGTGTTCCTAAACAAACAACCAAATTAGCCAGTGTAGTGAAAATCTAACACCTTTTTGGCAGAAATGTATGGATTGCATTCCCTTGCTCATGCAAATTTATGAGCCAAGATGTTGAGAGAGTTTGCTTGATAACTGTTTTTTTTTGGAGGGGTTTCCCCCTAAAAGAAGACTGCTGGTAGGTGTAAGTGGTGAGCCACCACCTTACATCTTCAACCCTAGAGCTTTGGAGAAGAGCCTGCATATGGACATTTGTCTTCCTGTTCAGGAGAGCACCATTTAAAAAAAAGAGTTGAGAAGTTCAGGTGTACTGATGCTCACATCCTTTCCTCCAGGCTTCAAGCACACTGAAGACAAGTAGGTTCCTATGATGATGTGGAAAATAAATAGGATCAAGGCTGAAGGAAAGATCTTTTAAGAGTTAAATGGAGAGGCTATATGGCCCACTGGAAGTTAAGTACTTCCTAGTGTATGTGCTCAAGGACTGAGGTATGGTTTCTTGCTTCTCCATCAAAATAGGCAAACAGATGAAAGCAGTACAATGCACTAGGGACTTAACGAGACAAGTCTTGCTGATGATTTTTCTCTCTTCTTTTGCAGTAGGTAGAGCCATAATACCAGCCATTCCTGTCTGTTTCATAGGGCTGTAAAAGGGCATATTGGAATTTATTAGTCCCAATTACCAAGAATATTAGGTACTGAAGGCAATAGCTTCCATATGGGTTGTGACCAAGAAAGTCCCAAACTGATGAGTGTTATATAGACTTTACCTTTAAAAGCAGCGGGCTGAATTATTAAAAACACTTGGCAATTAATCTTGTTCCCTGTGCACCATAAAATGACAATTGGCACAAGAATTAAATGTACTTTTTACCAGTGAGGCATTGTTGCTTTTCTTTAGGACTGTGTGCTACAGAAATAACTAAAATAGGTTTTGTATACTGTGTGGGTTTCCTAAATTTTAAATATGGGGTTTAGAATCTTTTACCAGGAATAGATAGTGTTCTGCCATGTTGCTTTTGAAATGTACTATAATATGTGTTAGAGCAAGTGTCTTCCATACTACACTACTATAAAGTCTGAGGTTTATCATAGCAATTTCCCATGCTTTCATCCAAAGCCTGAAAATATGCCTCAAGCAAGACATTCAATCAAAAGTAAAACATTGCCAGTTATTTGACTGTGCCTCCAGCTCCTTGGGAGGTAGCTTGCTGCTACTCCAGTGTGAAGAAACTCATGTTATGAAAAGCAAAATGAAAGAAAACAGAGATTAAACAATAAGAACAGCTTCAGCTCTGAGCAGCTGTCTGAGTATCCCATAGCAATCAACTTTTTCCTTCTAGAAAAGGAACTTTAATTTGATCTTACTTTAGCTGATTTCTTTCCTGTTCTCCCCCCCCTCCTTCTGTCTCTGTCTCTCTCTCCCTTTATATATAAAGAAAGAGCTTTTTTTTTTTTTTTTTCCTACTCCCATTTTGTATTCCTGTCCTCAAAAGCACACCTTTTTTGCATAGGCAATGGGCTGGGTTGTTTGTAGTATTTCATATGTGAATGAGTAAATTGTGATCGACTCCCCTTTAAATAAGACTTGTTAAAAAGGTATTAAATCCCACCCCTGCTGCGCTTACGATCCCAGGATGTAGGAGGCCACATACTTTGGCATCTTGCTGCTACTGGGACTAATGAGGAACCTAGCAAGCCTGCACATGGTGGTAGAAGGCTATGTTTGTTTGTCTGGTAGCTCTGCCATCCAGTGCATGATTGATTTCCTGCTGGCAAGTTTCCCCTTGTACTTAACAATTCAGTTGTCTGCCGGAGAGCCTGTTTGAGTAACAGGTCATTGGAAGTAACCTGTTTTTGTGTGACCTCCATGGATCCACATCTACTTTTACAGGCAAGGAGAAAATTACCTATGCACAGTTCTACCATAGCTTCATTCAGTCTAATCTTTTACACTTTATACAGCAATTTTTTCCCACTTATTAAATCCACTCTGTTCCCTTATTGCCTCCTTTTTTCCCATTCCCTTCTCAGTCTATTCATTTCCCTAACCTCAGTTCCCACTTTTTAATCACTATTCTTTTAGTTAGTTAAGGTTCCTGCTGGGAAAAGTCCAGTATCTTGTCTTTCATTGCTACCCAAGAGTTCCCAGATCGCTCTTTCAGCCTCCCACAGCTTTTATTTACAAGAAGTCCTCATCTAGCTGGGAAAGTCACATGCTCTTGCTCAGTAACCAGTGTTCCCCTGTCTGACTCAAATGATGCATTTTAATACTGACAAGTGCAGGGTGCTGCAGATAGGCAGTAGAAGCCAGCAGCACACTTATAGAATGGGAAACTCCCTTCTTGAGAGCATGGAGGCAGAAAGGGATCTTGGAGTCATTATTGACTCCAAGATGAACATGGGCCGACAATGCGAGGTCACGCTTGGCAGGGCTAACCAGACCTTGTCGTGCATCCACAGGTGCATCTCAAGTAGAGCCAGGGAGGTGATCCTCCCCCTCTATGCAACGCTGGTCAGGCCACAGCTGGAGTATTGTGTCCAGTTCTGTGCGCCCCATTTCAGGAGGGATGTGGACAACATTGAAAGGGTCCAGAGGAGGGCCACCCGCATGATCCGGGGACTACAGGGCAGACCCTACAATGAGAGACTGCGGAACCTAAACCTGTTCAGCCTTCACAAGAGAAGGCTGAGGGGGGACCTGGTGATGGTCTATAAACTCACTAGGGGGGACCAGAAGGGTTTAGGGGGGACCTTGTTTCCCCTAGCGCCCCCTGGCATGAC
This sequence comes from Gavialis gangeticus, assembly GCF_001723915.1. Taxonomy (NCBI): domain Eukaryota; kingdom Metazoa; phylum Chordata; order Crocodylia; family Gavialidae; genus Gavialis; species Gavialis gangeticus. The sequence goes on from NW_017729024.1 coordinate 94,214,896, forward strand.
AAGGAACAATGGACACAAATTATTAGAGAGTAGGTTTAG
>NW_017729024.1:94219934-94223341 GCF_001723915.1 Gavialis gangeticus
GCCCAGGCGGGGGGTCGGACTTGAAGATCTACAAGGTCCCTTCCGACCCTACTTCTATGACTGGAGAAAGGGAGCATAAGCTGTAATATTGCCTTTCTGCTCCTTGACATTGTTATCACTATGAGCACAGATACTAGCATCTCCATTTCTTCCTCTTCTCTTTAGTAAAGGGAACAAATAACAGCTATTCAACTAGAACAACTTCCTCTGCCAGTATATAGTAGCGCCAGCAAGATACCTCAGTCCGCATTGCAGGAGTGATTTGGAGTGGAAGAAAAGTTAAGCAAGAAAGTATATATTACAGTCCAGAGGGGGGAAGGCTAGAAGAGGCGATTCTCCAGGAGGAAGAAACAAAATATCAATAAATTTAAATTATTCCGTCTGTATGAATAAATCTAGAGTGAGCTGTAGAGTATGGACATCAAGCTCACGATGGCTATTTCTTATGTTATGTGAAAAGAAATCTGTATGGTTCAAAGTACTGCTGTTATTTTGTTTCTTGTATTTTGTAAAGATGTTCCGTGTATACCCACTTCTCCGTTGGTAGCTCACCTATAATACTTCTTGCCATAATGCAAGAAGATGCACAGACAATGGTATGTGGAATTACACAGACTTCAAAAACACACCGAATCTATTATCCTTTATGCACGTGGCTCTCAACTTTTTTAGACTCAAGGCACCCTTCCATAGCTCTTGTGAATTGAACTTATCTGCTTATCTCCTTGCAGAGGGCCTAGGCAATGCAGGCAGGGGAGCAGACAGACATGGGCAACCCTGAGCCTGCATTATCCAGTTTCTCTCCTTACACATGTCGTTTGTCCTCATATCTCATGCCACCTTGGTTGAGAATCACTGGTTTATGCACTTCTCCATTCTGGTTGTTCTTATGTAGCCTCTTTTTGTCACCTGAAATCCTGAACTAGCAATAGAGCTGTCCCTGAGTGACTGTATTCAAGTTGCTGCAGGGAGTGTGTGTTACCGCAGGGAGTTGGTTACCCCAGGGAAGTGGGTATGTCAGTGATTTTGAGGTTGCTGTGGGGTGCCACACAACATTAGCAGAATTAGGTATGCAAACAGGATTCGCATAATAAACCCAGAGATTTCAAATAGGAATCCATAGTGTTGAAAACATTCTGTTGTGGTCTTTTTGAGTTCTTTGCAACAAAGACTACTATATGATTTTTCTGCAGTCATCAAACACAAGTGAAAACGAAGAGCCGGCAGTTTTTGAGGAGTGCCTCGAGTCTATCTGGGGTGCCTTGAGTCTAAAAAGGTTAAGAACCACTGTTGTATTCAGACAGACAATAGATATCCCATCATAGGTCTGAGAAGTATTAATATGTTCTGTAAATCTCTTAGGATTGGAGCTTGATTGCACTATAAACTGTACAAACAAGAAAACATGGTCTCTGTTCCAAAGAACCTACAGAAAACTGCCAAGGCATGGTGCCAATGAGATAAAATGTGGCCCAACAGATGAAATGGAGCACACAAACTTGGTTGTAGACACAGCTGAACAAACTGCTCCTGCAGCTTCAAGGGTCACTGCAGTGTAAACAGAAAGCAGGAGTGACCTGTGGTGTATTCTCAAGACATAATAAATACATTCTTCATGCTGCTGCTTACCTTCTGCTGAGTCAAGCATTTTAGAGCACTGCAGGACTCCACGGCATGAAAACTTTAATGTAACTTCCCATATTGAAGATGGGGATTTCTTCTTCTTATCTTTGAAAAGTTGTGTTTTAAGTATGTTTCCATTCTGTAAGTTTATCTAGTACAAGACAGGGGGTTGTCTGTGCAACACTTGCTTCTGGCAGTAGATCCAGGAAGTAAAAACACATGTTCTTTTCAGCAATGGCCAGATTTAGAGCAGACATAGATCCCCACTGAATTCAGTGGAGATGCAATGACCTTCACGAATTGAAGATCTGAACTGGATGTGAGCTACTGATCCATATTTTTTTCCTACATAGGATTCCCTATACACCCTTTGGCATATTTTACATATGTCTATACCAGTTTCAGTTTCTGTTGTCCTTTCTCTTGGCCAACAAGCATTGAACATACATCATTCTGAAGCCAATCTGTCTCTCTTGAGTAATCCAGATTAAGATATAATATTCTTTTCTGTTTTCCAGGACCTTTCAGTTCTAGGAGAAAAAGGTCAGGACCAGAAAAGGCCTCATCTCTGCTTGCACTAGTTCTTTGCTACCACCCGAACTTGATATTCTAACTGATCAGTCTGTAGAGGCCACTTACTGAATGTCTGTCTTGTGGCAGCAGGAAAAGAAAAGGTAGTAATAGTGGCTATCTTAAGCAAGGGAACATGCAAACCAAGGCTCTCCTTGACTCTTGCTTATCATTAAGGTTATCGCTTGACTTTCCTGGTGTGGTAGGAACCAGTAGGCTTTCAAAAGAGCCATGCTGCCGATCACGGGTTACTACTGTGCCAAATATGATGTTGCTAGGCATGCATGTAGGACTGAAGGCAGAAAAATACCCAACAGTCTGCTGTAACTTAATCCAGATGGTCAAGTTTATGTTTTCTTTTAAATGCAAACTGTCTTCAGTGAATTCATTAGAACCATATTGTAGCTTTCTTTTCTAGTATAATTTCAGTGAGTAGGTTAAAGTCTAGGACTGCCAAGCTATATCCCTTCAGTGAGAAAAGTGATCAGATGCTTAAGATTAAGCTGTTCAAATTCAGCAACACTGGTTTTCTAAACCACCTGCCCCCTGCACGGTTCTAGGTATGGCTGTGGAAGAATGTACAGAAATTTCAAGTGGCTAGCACAGTAGTTTTGACTAAGAATGTTGTGGACTTGGAAATAATAAGATGGGGAGATACGGGCAACAGATTTGATTGTGCCTCCCCCTTGGTCTGCACATGGAGATGGTTCACTAAGCAAGAAAGAGGAATTAGCTTCCTCTGTGAACAGTGTCTCTCCTCACAGTTTTTTACATTTTGGATTCATGCAGTAGAACAGGTTGATTAAGGCAATGTGCCTTTGTAAGATCCCAGTGGAGAGGAAAAATATTGGATCCTCTGGGTCCCAGGGCCTATGTGGTCTCCTAAAGCCTCTCTATCGGTGTGTGTGGGGGGGCTGGGGGTGGGGGGTGGGATATGTGCCCTGGGCATGCAAACCCCTAAGGAATCCCATTGGAGTTACTGGAGACACTTCTACCTATGAGTTTTGCAAAGGAAGGGAGATAAATATGCCTCTTGGTAATTTCTACTTTAGTGCAATTCTTATGGGGATCTTGGCTTCCTATTGTTAACTTAGTCTCATAGCATCTCTTATTGGTTCTGTTCTAGAGATGAGGAAACTGGGGATTCATGGGTTAAGGCCAAAGGCATTTAAGCAATTGGGCTGACTTTCAGAGACACTGGATGCTCAGACTGA
>NW_017729024.1:94228341-94233124 GCF_001723915.1 Gavialis gangeticus
AGGGAAGGAGTGGGATATGTGCCCTGGGCATGCAAACCCCTAAGGAATCCCATTGGAGTTACTGGAGACACTTCTACCTATGAGTTTTGCAAAGGAAGGGAGATAAATATGCCTCTTGGTAATTTCTACTTTAGTGCAATTCTTATGGGGATCTTGGCTTCCTATTGTTAACTTAGTCTCATAGCATCTCTTATTGGTTCTGTTCTAGAGATGAGGAAACTGGGGATTCATGGGTTAAGGCCAAAGGCATTTAAGCAATTGGGCTGACTTTCAGAGACACTGGATGCTCAGACTGAGTTGTTCAGAACCACAGGCCATTTATTTGTTCCAAATTTTGGTCATGCACACTTGAAAACATGGATCTAAAGTCACTTGTCTCATGATGTCTAGGAAGTCGTTTTCTACTTGGGTGGCCTGATCGCTTACTGCCTCTCTGCCTTCTTACATCTCTGCCTCTGGTTGTCTGGTGTTAGTTATGTGAACTTTTAAGAATTTGTCAAGGTACCCAGATCTGAGGATGGGTGCTCTTGTGTAAGTTTGTAGATCTAAATACACTCAGGGCTATCACCACATGGAAGAAATTCTTTAAGTACCACTAGTGAGTCCATTCCAGTAATTCCTTTCAAGCTAAAATATCTGATGCAAGACAGCATGATGTGCTGTACACTAACTAACTTCTTTTGATGATGAGCTTGCTGATAAACCAGGAATGCAAGGACCTGACAATAAAATGAAAAGGAGAATATGGTGAAACGCATTTAGAAGACATGTTCATTCATCGAGAATTGTATGTTGTCAGCTTTCAATGTAGTTAACAGGCAGAGGAAAGAAAAATTGATACCTGGCCCTTTATTGTGGTTAGATAATCAGATTTTGATTGTGGGACAGAGGAGGAAGGGTTGTTTTGGTTTGGTTTTAGGTTTTTTTTAACCTGTTCCCCCCCCCCCCTTATGTGAATTCCTTGCACAAAAAGGGACAGCAATTATCCACTGGGTGCTGTCAAATTCACCAGTTCAAAGGAACTGAAAGACATATTTGTCTTAAAAGCTACTCATAACTTCAGTAGGGGAAAAAAACAAACAGTGCAGGGGTGTGACTTCTAGATCATCTCTGAACTGCCTGATAAGGAATTATCTAAGTGACTGATAAATCAGCGCACAGACATGTATTACAACCCAATCATGTGTTTGAAGAACCCCTTCCTGCCCCTGCCCCCCATCTTTTTTTATTTTGGTAAACTGCTGCTGCTTACAATTGTACCTAGTCCCAATAAAAGGAGTATAGTTAATGGCATTGGAAACCAAAGCATTTCCATCTCTAACTGCAGAAAATGCTACAGTGTTATCATGAGCATCCACATGTAGCTCTGCTATGGTGTTTGTATTGATTGTGACCTACAGGAAAAGTTCAAGAACCTAGAGGGAAGTTCAGTCTCTTTGGTCTGTCAAGATTCTCTCTACTGAGATTGCCCAGGGGCGCACGCTAGGTTATGCTACATTTCAGCCAGTTGAAACTTAGTGGAGTGCGCCAGGTGTCATTTTGGGTTGACCAACATGCACAGTCAAATAGTGGGGCATAATAATAAAATAGTTCACATCGTACCACAGAACCTGGTAATTTTCTGTCACTGAGTCTCATTGTGTTGTGGTTGGAATACATCTTGAAAATGAAGTATATTCATATCCAGAACCACATGAACCATCTGCCATGTGCATGGTACCATAACAAAGACATAAAGATCAAAGAAGGAACAGATTATGTGTGGGAGAGAACTACATTAATATCAAACACATTAGGAGAGTGAATGAAGTTACATTTATTACCATATGTATTGGGTCAGGATAAGCAAAAACATCTTTGCTTCAGAAAATATTTGCTTTCAAGAATTTTCAGAAAAGTTACCTTTAAAAAATTGCCTTACAGGACTTAAGTAATCTAGGACCATGCTTGCCTGTCCCTGAGCTCTATGACCATTATGTTTTGTAGAACAAGTTTTTCTTGTTTGTTAATTTGTTTCTTTATTTAGATATGTCTGGTATGAATGTCAGAAGGCTTTGGTAAGGCTCAGTGCTCCCTTGTGCTAGACAGTGTACAAACCATTATTTAAAAAGACATCTAGGCTAGGTACAGACATTCAAAAAGCCAAAGGCAGAATTGATCTAAGTTACATGCCAAACTTCCATTCCATTATAAGTGTAGACCGGTTTTGTATGCTGAACTTCTGTTGTGTTTCATATACAGACCATTTTGCAATCACTTATACCAGTAAAAGTATAATGCCTGTACCTGGCCCTAAAGAGTTTGAGAAATGTTAGAACAGATAGAATAAACAAACTTTGGGAAGGAGGATGAGCATATTTGCACGCAGTAGATACTTTTCTATTTAACAGAATCAAAATACACAAGAGTAACTATTGTAGAATGCAGGAGTAACAGGCAGAATGCACAAATAATATGCAAGCACCCTTTGATCAGGGTGCCCAAATGGGAACATATAAAGAATCAATACCGGATGGTCTGGCCATCCAGTATTTAGCAGGGAGGGAGCAGAGAGCCTATGTTTGATTGTTTTGTCATAGAGCGTTCCAAAATGTGCGCTTTCAATTTGGAATGGAATGAAAACACATTTTCAAGTAGCAAACTGAACAAATATTTTTCTCCATCCTGTAGCGCAGCACAGAAGTGAGGGGAGTGCAGCAAACCTTACATATGTGGGTTTTTTAACAAAATCTTGTTAAGCCCAGACTCTTAACAGGATGTCTTTCAGCATAGTATTGTCACCTTTCACTGAAGGGCTGGCAGAAGTGGACAAAACCTACCTTATCCCCAAACTGGAGAAAGTGTCAATAAGCAACAGCTGAGTAAAGGTTAGACTTACTATCTGCCAGAGGATGGCACTGGACAGCATGAGCACTGTTTTTCCCACTTTAACAGCCTTCATTTCTCCCTCTGGCTTAATAGCTTGCAGCTCCTTTGTGAGACAACAGCGTAACAAAGAGACTTTGACAGCCCAGCTGGCTCTTTTCAATTCAAAACCGCACCACATAAAACTCTATCTTCATCTTTCTGCCTTTTCTCTTCTGCCATCAAAAAGTCTGAATAGCCAGAGCTAGTGCTTCTTGAGTATCCATTTACTTTCTTAGCAATTTTGCACAGAAGAAATAGACGGTTCAATATGTGAAAGAGGACTGGTAGGAGCCTCTGTGTGAGGTCCTTGGCAGGGTAATCTCATTCCAAAGATCTAGGTGGCTGGAATTCCCCCCCCTCCCTTTAATACAAATCCTTACGTGTTAAATCAGGCAGAAAATGAGTCTACTTTACATTTATCTTACTGAATGGCAGTCAACTCCCGCCTAATCTTTCAACATATATTTGTTCAATGGATCAACAGATTGTGTAAGCAGCATGATGGACGCGTTTAGAAATGTGTCTGCTTATGTTTGGTTTGTACTGAACCATTGACCATTTTGTTTGTGAATCCATCATAAATTACATCTCTGGGTTACCATGTACATGTGGAGGGGAGGGGGTGCACCTCTCCCTAGAGTGAAAAGCATCTTTATTCCATTGTGAGTCTTCAAGAAAGGAAGCTAACTTCTGTCAGTGGTCGTTTTTATACTGGCTTTGGTTTTTGAAAATAGGAATGAGTACACTATATTTTCACAAACTGCTTGTAATTTCAGCTTTCCTATATGTAGCAGATACCACAAGGCAGACAACAAAGAAAATATTTGTTGGCAAAAAGAGGGGAGGAGTGATGAGAATCTGATGCATCAGGAAAAAATGTAAAACTTTATTTTAATTGGATTGGCAATACTTGGGCACAGCTAACACCAGGCTGAATATGTACAATGTTTTCACTAATGGTAGCAGCAGTTTAGAAGGCATTACAGTTCAAACTCTGCTACCTTGAAAAATAAAATTCTTGTGTATGAAAATCAGTAGAGTTGGCTACTTAGGAGAATAAAAAGACACAAACAAGTTCCTGCAAGATAAATGAAGGAGATGGTTTGCGGCATGTCAGCTTCTCTGCAGTAGCTGCCCATGTACATGTGCTTGCTCTGTGATAAATGAAAGCTTTTAACTTGTACTTACCGTGGGGTAAGTACATGCCTGTGGGTAGTTCTGTAGAAGAGCTGACATACTGAGTCATGGCCCTCATTTACCTCCTGGTAACTTGTTTGTGTGTCCGTGTCCTAATCTGCTTTCCAAAGCGTTACTGCATGTTCCAAATGTACTGTACTATATATGAATGTACTGTACTATATATAGTACAGTAAAATGTACTGTAATACACACACACACACATACGTAAAATATATATAGTGCAGTACATTAAAAAATCCTTCTTTTCCTTCTGAAAACTGAAATTGTTCATCTTGTTTCTCCACATCTCACCATAATATTTGACTGATGGAAGATGAAGTCTAGGGCTAGGGGCAGATATTCAAAAAGCCTGAGTCTGAATTGATTCAATCTTTGCAAGTTAGTCTAACCTGCATAGCTTGAACCAGTTTGAAACTGTACAGACATTCCCTCTGGACTGAAGAAATGCAGGCACATGCCTGCAGAGACTCGGGCTAGAAGCTGGGGGGTGCTGGAGCATCCCTCCCTTCCCTTCCACAGTGCCAAGTAGTGGGGTGGGGCAAGGCCATGCCTGGGCAAGATGCTGTGATTAGGGAGGGGTTTAAACCCCCACCCTGCCTGCACTGTCCCAGCCTTCTCACTGCTCAAAGGGCGGGAGTGTTGCCAGACCCCAGCCCTGGGCTAGCACTCTGAGGCA
>NW_017729024.1:94243514-94254838 GCF_001723915.1 Gavialis gangeticus
GTAGAAGTTAGTTTCTCTCTCTTCCAAGTTGGTTTTGATATATAGGAAGCAGGAGGTGTAGCAAGATCATTTATCACTTTTAGTCTCTCACTGCCAAGAGTGGGGGTGGGCAACCTTTTGCCTTTGTGGGCTGAAGTTTGTGACCTGGCCCTTTGCTGCGGGTCACATCCAGTCCCCACCCCTCTTCCTTCTCCTCTTTCCACCTCCCCACCCCAACCTCAAAAAACAAACCAAAAAAACCCCTACTTGATTTTCTGCTAGTTTACCTGGCTGGCTTCTGAGTAGTCCAGATAATAAACTGCCTGAGTTCAGACCCCAAGGTTCCCATGGTTCCCAGCCAGCTCTAGGACAACCTAGCATAAACACTGCCATAGGCATGGGAATACAGGGTCAGGAGCCTAGGGATTACTAGGACTTCTAGGTTCCTGGAAGAAAACAAGAAAGCACTAGATGCTGTTGAACTTAGGAGCCTTTGATCCTAGGCTCCCAAGCCAAATTTGTTCTGGTGATTTAGAAAATAATGTTTTTAATGCTTTGGCGTTTTTATTTTGAGAGATGTCTGTATTTCCTTCTGAAATGGAATGAGGGCTTCTTATTATCTTCAGATAATTCCCTTCTGTGGAAAAGAATTTTGACCTTTGACTAACTCTAGTATAAAGCCAGTATGCAACATTTTTTTTTCTTTGGCATAATTAGTGTTAGTCGTCATGGGTCTGTAGATAAAGCTAAGTTCTCATTTACAACTGTGGCAAGGATTACAATCTCTATTATTCCAAGACAATCGTTCTTAAATTACAGTAAAGGTTGAGAATACATAGTATATATGTATCAATATTATTGCTGTATACAGTGGTTATTATTAAATTATAAATAAAGACATTACAGGAGTGTTCTAATGACCTGAAAAAACCCAAGTGGTCCAAGCTCTAGGTTACATTTAGACTCTCTCTACACATGCAGGTAAAGGCATAATGGGATCTAATGCATGTTTTATGCAATCATGTCTCTGGTCTTGCCACATGATTTTCCTGTTGAGGCCATATTCTGGACTCAGCCCTGGCAGCTGCAGAGCACTGCTGGGTTCCAGAGTCTGCAGCTGGTGGAGCTGAGTCCTCAGAAGTTGGAGAACTCCCAACACAAGCTGGGGAAGGTACACCCCTGCAGCTAGGAGCCCTATCTGCTGATGAAGCTACCAAATGCAGGAGAGACCCTGTTACAGGTGCAAATTAAAGCTCAATAGGAACCAACTATAAACTTAGTAAACATTTTCTGTCCCCAAAAGGTAAGCATGTTTTTTCTTCCAGGCTGGCTGATCTGGTATGGTGAGCTTTAAGCTAGGTTTGCTGAGGGATGGGGACACAGGAACATGAGGACATTTTGCTGTCAAGCCAGGTGACATGCACAGGTAGTACCCAGGTAAGTGACAGAGGCCCAGGGCAGGCTTAGGAACTAGGGGGTGGCACAGGCATTACAGGAGGCCTCAAATGCCTCTACACAAATGCTCGAAGCATGGGGAAAAAGCAGGAGGAACTCACCCTCCTGCTAGCTAGCAAAAACCCAGACCTAGTGAGGCTCATGGAAACCTGGTAGGATTCTACCCATGACTGGGCAGTGGACATTGAGGGATGCAGGCTGTACAGGCAAGACAGAGCAGGAAAAATAATAGGGGTGCGTAGCGCTATATGTCAAAGAGCAATACATGTCCTCAATGATCAGGGTGTGGTCAGAGGAGGGGCAAAATGAGGCACTCTTGGTAAGAATGCAAGGGGGGCTTGGGGAAAGGGACTTGATAGTAGGCATCTACTACAAACCACCTCACCAGGGGGATGAGCCGGACCTGGAATTTTCAGGTCAGCTGACAGAGGCAGTAAAGTCAAGGGATGTGGTTGTCATGGGTAACCTAAACTACCCAGACATCTGCGGGGAGGAGCAGTCAGCCAGGTCTGACTGCTCACATATGTTCCTAGCCAGGATACAGGACCTCCACCTAACCTGGGTAGTGCATAGTCCCACAAAGGGAAATGCCTTGCTGGACTTGGTCCTTGCCACAGGCGAAGACCTGGTGTGGGGTCTGTGGGTACTCGACCACCTGGGCGACAGTGATCATCGCCTGCTGGAATTTACTATCCAGCGCAGGGTGGCGAAAGCAAGCAGCAAGGCAGAGGTCCTCGACTTTAGGAGGGTCGACTTCTGTAAGCTAAGAAGGTTAGTAGGAGAGGCATTGGGGTCTTGGAGCTTCAATGAGATGGGAGTCCAAGACAGGTGGTTGTTCCTCAGGGAGATGATCCTCCAAGCTCAAAGGGAGTCAGTCCCAATGTGCACCAAGGGGGGCAGGAGTGCTAAGAAGCCCCCATGGCTCAAAAAAGAAGGCGTACAAACAGTGGAAGCAAGGGGCTGTCACCAAGGAGGATTACACCTCCGTTGCTTGAGACTGCAGGGAGGCTGTTAGGAAGGCCAAGGCAGAGATGGAGCTAGGGCTAGCGACCAGAATTAAGGATAATAAAAAGTCCTTTTTCAAATACATGGGAAGTAAGAAGAAGGCACTGGGTAACGTGGGGCCCCTACAGGATAGGCTTGGCAGTGTGGTGATTGCGGCAAATGAAAAAGCTGACCTCTTTAACGAATTCTTTGTCTCCATATTCCTGAACAGGGACCAGGACATCTCCCCCACTAGAATTGTGGATGGACCCAGGGGAGGCACCACCATGCCTAGGGTCAGGGACGACCTAGTTAGGGAACTTTTGGAGGGGCTGCACATGTTTAAATCAGTAGGTCCAGATGCTCTTCACCCAAGGGTGCTGAGGGAATTGGCAGGAGTCACGGTGGGGGGTGGCATGGTTCTATGAGCACTCGTGGGGCACTGGTCGTTTTTCAGTACTTTGGTACCAGGCCAATGTGGTCCCCATTTACAAGAGGGGGAGAAAAGAGGACCCCAGCAATTATAGGCCAGTCAGTCTTACCTCAGTCCTTAGGAAGACCTTTAACAAAATTATCAAGGAGCACATTTGCAAGGGCCCAGCAGGGGAGGTAATGCTGAGGGGCAACCAACATGGGTTCACTGAGGGCAGGTCCTGCCTGACTAACCTGGTTTCTTTTTATGATCAGGTCACAAAGTCCCCAGATGAGGGTGTTGGGGTGGATGTCATCTTTCTGAACTTTAAAAAGACCTTTGACAAGGTTTCCAACCACATTTTCTTAAAAAAAAAACCTAAGTGACTGTGGCATTGATGCGTACACAGTCAGATGGGTGGCAAATTGGCTCGATGGTCATACCCAGAGAGTGGTGGTGGATGTGTCATTTTCGACCTGGAGGGATGTGGGCAGTGGAGTCCCCCAGGGCTCAGTCCTGGCACCTGTACTGTTCAACATTTTTATCAGCAATCTGGATGTGGGTGTGGAATGCACAGTGTCCAAATTTGCTGATGACAGCAAGTTGTGGGGTGAGGTGGGCATGCTGGTGGGGAAGGGACAGAATCCAGCTAGATTTAGACAAATTACAGAGGTGGGCAGATGGAATAGGATGGCATTCAATGCAGACAATGGCAAGGTACTTCATCCAGAGAAAAGGAACCAGCAACACATCTATAGGCTGGGGAACACCCTTCCTGTCAACACGGTGGCAGAAAGGGATCTTGAAGTCATTGATTCCAGGATGAACATGAGCCGCCAATGCAAGGAAGCAGTCAGTAAGGCTAACCTCACCTTGTCGTGAATCTACAAATGCATCACAAGCCAGGAGGTGATCCTTCCCCTCTATGCGGCATTGGACTGGCCACAGTTGGAGTACTGCATCCAGTTCTGGGCTCTGCACTTCAAGAGGGAGGTGGCTAGCATTGAGAGGGTCCAGAGGAGGGCCACTTGCATGGTCAAGGGGCAGTGGGGCAGAGCCAATGAAGAGAGGCTAAAGGGCCTGAACCTATTCTGAGACGGGATCTGGTGGCCGTTTACAAACTCACCAGAGGGGACCAGCTGGAATTGGGGGGGCTCTGTTCCCCTGGGCACCACCCAGGGTTACTAGAAATAATGGCCACAAATTGTTAGAGAGAAGGTTCAGGCTGGACATCAGGACACATTACTTTACAGTTAGGGCTGCCAGGCTCTGGAATGGTCTCCCAAGTGAAGTGGTACTCTCTCCTACCTTGGGGGTCTTCAAGAGGAGGCTGGACAGATATTTGGCTGGGGTGATATGACCCCAGCACTCATTCCTGCCTGGGGCAGGGGGTCGGATCTGATAATCTGTGTAGGTCCCTTCTGACCCTAAGCACTGTGATACTATGATTTTCAAAATCTAACTTTGTAGCCGGTTGAAGCTTTTTATTATGCAATAGCTACTTTGCACGTGTAACTGGTCTCAAGGTAACTGTGCAGTTAACTAGTTGCTGAGCAATGCCTGTAACATGTAGATGTAAGTAATTTAAGCATATGAAGTTATAGAAATTCATAGTTAAGGCACCTGGTAAACCTTAATTCTCTCCTGTTATGACATTCTGAAGAAAAAAAAACAAGGTGGGGGAAGAGACCTTCATGTGTTCCCAAAATTAAATTTACTTGGGATTGCAAATAATAATAAGATTTCTCCATTATAAATGTATGCTTATTGTATAACATCCCTATGAAGAAAATTGAGGTTTCTTGGCAGCCTTAGCAGTGCATTTGTATACTTTGGGGTGTTAGATTACACTTAAAAATTCTTAAGTTTTAAACTTTCTTGGCTTGTCAAGTTTTGTTTTGAGTTGATTACAAAACCCTTGTAGAATGTGTGTTTACCCTGACTCATTTGGGTTAAAGGAAATCTGTGCTGGGTTAACTAGTCTGTCCTCCTGTTTCATAGGATGATTGCTTTAATTATTCATAGGAATTGCTAGAATTGTTCATGTCTGACAGTGCAATGTGCTTCAGAGAGATGTGCAAGAAATCTCATCCATAGCAGTCAGATCCAATAGTTAATGCCAATATTTTGGAAGAGAGATTTCTATCTATTCAAATAAATGTCTAATCTCTTTCTGAATCTTGCTAAATTATTTGCCTCCAGCATCTGTGGATATGGGGAGAGCAGTGGATGTGAAATACTTTGACTTTAGCAAGGTTTTTGATATAGTTTCCTACAACATTCACACAAGCAAGCTAAGCAAGTACAGGTTGGATGAATGAACTGTAGGGTGGAAAGAAAACTGCCTGAATCGTCAGGCCCAGAAGATAGTAATCAATGGCGCTCTTTCTAACTGACAACTGGTATCAAGTAACTGGTATCAAGGGGTCAGTCCGGGACCTGGTTTTGTTCAATATCTTCATCAATGACTTGGAAGATGGCATAGAGTGCACCCTCAGCAAGTTTGCAAATGACACCAACCTGGGGGGAGTGGTAGATACACAGAAGGATAGGGCTAGGATTTGGAGTGACCTTGGCAAACTGGAGGATTGGACCAAAAGAAATTTCATGAGGTTCAATAAGCACAAGTACAAAGTCTTTCACCTAGGTTGGGGAACAACTGGCTAAACAGCAGCTGTGCAAAAAAGAACCTGGGGGTTACAGTGGACAATAAGCTGAATGTGAACCAACAGTGTGCCCTTGTTGTGCAGAAGGCTAACGGCATACTGGGCTGCATTAGTAGGAGCATTGCCAGCAGATTGACAGTAGTGATTATTCCCCTCTATTTTGCACTGGTGAGGCCACAGCTAGAGTACTGGGTCCAGTTTTTGGCCCCCTACTACAGAAAGTATGTGGACAAATTGGAGAGTCTAGCAGAGGGCAACACAAACAGTTAGAGAGCTAGGGCACATGACTTTTGAGGAGAGGCTGAGGGAACTGGGCAGAACTAGGAGCAATGGTTTCAAGTTGCAGCAAGGGAAGTTTAGGTTAGACATTAGGAAAAACTTTCTTATGAGGAGGGTAATCAAGCACTGGAACAGGTTACCCAGAGAGGTTGTGGACTGTCCATTCTTGGAGATTTTTAAAACCCAGCTGGACAAAGCCTTCTCTGGGATGATCTTGTTGGGGATGGTCCTGCTTTGAGCAGGGGGTTGGACAAGATGACCTGCTAAGGTCCTTTCCAACTCTAATTTTCTATGATTCTATGGTCTCATGGTAATGGGTTCGATAGTCTGTGTGGAAAAACTATAAATATTGAGCACAGATTTTTTAGGACTAAATTCTTGCTGGCAGACCACATGGCATATTATGTAGTATACTATACTCAGACTTGGATGTTTAAGTTCCTATTCTCACTTCTGCTGCTGGCCTGTAAGGCGAGTTACTCTGGCAAGTTGCTTTCCCTCCTGTGTGTCATCTGTCAAATGGGGACAAAGGTATTTACCTTCCTTTGTGAAGTGCTTTGAGATCTCAGGATCAAAAATGCTATTTAAGAACTAGGTTGTGGTATTGTATCTCTAGCCTCCTGTGGCAGCTTGTTAAATTGTCATGGTTGCAGCAATACATTTGTAACTGCTGTAACATAAGATAAATGTGACAAGTGCCAATTCCAAACACCCACATTATTGAAACTGAGATCAGCTTAACTCAAGCACTTTGAATTTTCTAAAGAATGCTGAGGTCTACAGTTACAGCACTTCAGTCTGCTATTGCCTGAAAAATTAAAGTGTTACGTTCAAAGATCCAAGACTAAAAGACCAACAGTTGTCTTGAAAGAAAAAAAAAGAAGTAAAGTAGACCGCTTCCCCCAATAATCATTTATTTCTTCTTAACTTTGACAATGCTTCAGTGCAGACGTTCTTTATTCTTCCTAATGTCATGAGGTAAGGCCAAAACACCAAGAGTTCGGTCTTCAGGTACCTTTATTTTAGGTTTCCCTCAAGATATTATGATCCACAGAGAAGTAGTGCCCTAAGATAAGAAGAAAAATGTAACAGTAATCACTGAAGTGTAATCAATTATAAAAAGGAAGGTCAATTCAAGGTAATTCTATTTATTTGCTTCAGTACAGGGCAAGTTTTTGACTTGTTGACACAATGCATGACATGCAAGGTGACTTTTTGAGGAGCTATATATTCTGTGAATGACCAGTAATATTTGTTGAGATTGTAAATCTTGATCAACAGAGAGAACCATAACTTTTTCACCCTGCCTTGTCAGTAGATGGGCTTCTCTGTAGATGGGGGGGAGAACACTGAAATGTCAAATGCCAAATCACAGGTAAGCAAAAAAAATAAATAAATAAATAAAAAAAAAAAAAAAAAATTGTCAGTTGTGCAGTGAAGCAGACATGGCTTACTGTCCAAACAAATAACTTGTCAGTATCTCGGGGAAAGATGAAAGTCCACAGCATGCAGACCATTGTCAAGAAAATTGGAAAATGTTTTGGTGGGATGTTTCTAGGGTTGTAGAACAGGTATGGGTGACTGGTGCTTCCTGATTTGGGGAGGCATGTGCCCCCCAGTAGCCAGTCAGTGACTGGGGGGGGCAATCTTACACCCCTGTACACCCCCTACGCATTGCCACTGAGAACAGGCAACCAAAGGGGCTACAAAAGAAATAAGAATATTAAGATCCTGTAGTTTGGAGCTTGGTCTCTTAAGTAGGCTTTGAAAGGTTTGGGGATTATAATATAGGCACAATGCCCAAAGGTAGGCAAGAAGAACCTGGTGGGACAGAAGCAATATTTTTTTGCTCTGGATGCAATCAGAATAGATCCAAGAAAGACCATCTCAGGCGTCTAGACCTGGCTCACTATATCATCGCTATTAATGTCCTCCAAAACTCATCCTTAAATATTAGATTTGTGCAGAAAAAAAGGAATTTTAATCCTGTGGCAAATTCTAATATATTTTGGCATTTTTCCTCCAATGTTAGCTGTCCCTTTGAAAGTGGTGGGGCTCAGTGTGCCTAGCTTAACTCATCTCCATAGCTCAAGAAGAGTAGACAAGTTTCAATTTATATATGCCGTTTATAGACATGTTCCAGGAGGCCAAGGCGGGGGTGGGGACACTTTAATTAAAGCACTGGGAGAGCTGCATGCATCAGGGTCCCCATGCTGAAAAATGGTGGTGGGGGGGCACTTTAACTAAAGATTGTTGAGCAAGCTTTAGTTAAAGCACCCCCACTGCTATTTTTTGATGCAGGGACTCTGATACATGTGACACTAGAGTCTTCTGGAGTGCAGTAATTACCATGCTCCAGCAGAGTGGATTAATCAAGTTTGCTCCCACGCATTTTCATTATAGTGCATTGGAGCAGCCTCAATATACGTGTACAGGCACCCATAGTGTCTAATGACCAACAAAGGGAAAAGATGTGGGAGACCTCATTGCTGGGCCCTGAATAGCAGCATACTTGAAGGTAGTACAGTTTCAGTATGGTGAAAGTATGAGACTCATGCTAGGGTTGCTTGAGGAATACAAAGGATCCTGAAGACTGTATGATTATGAATAAATGTCATATTTGTTCCAGGCAAAACCATCTTCTCCTGGGACAAAGTGCAATTGTTAAGGTGTCCCACATCTTTTTTTCTCAGGACAAACCCAGAAAAGATCTGTGGGGTAAGAAGTGCTAACTGGTTGTCCCAAGACAGTGCCAGATGTGTCTGAAGAGTTCTCCTGGGATTACATCATTGGATCAGAGGCAGAGATGCAGCAGTGCACTCAGCCACTCCTTGTGGCCAGCATGCAGGGGAATGGCACCCATGTGAACTGGAGTTGTTTTTTTTGTTTGGGGGTTCGTGTGCATGTTTGTTCACTTCTTCCTTTTGGGCAAGGTATGTTCTGAGATTTAGAAGCTTTGCCTACTGGGGAGTAGGAAGACCGTTGAAGTTTCACGGATGGAGCACAATCCCCAATTCTGTTTGTGGGCTCTTGGAAGACTCATTATGGGCTACAAGCCCTGTTGATACTAATTCCTTAAGAGGGAGGTGGTGGGATTATTCTCAGGAGGCCTAGAGAGGAGGCTAGAAGCATGGTACTGCGTGAGCTGGTCCCCAGCCTGCTGCATACATCAACATATTCATTAGAGCTTATTGAAGGCTACCAGCACAGGGAGAGACAACTGGGGGCTAGGATGGGGCTCACTGAAGCTGTGCCAGACTAGACTGTGAGAGTGAGCTGGGGAAGCTGAGGAACCTAACTAGTTGTCTAAATTAGTAGAGTTCAGAAACCAACCAGCAGTTGCTTGAGCTGGTTTACCTCACAATGAGCTTATATGGGCTAGACTCAAGACAGCTTGGTCACGAGCACTCTGGGAAGAGGCATCTGTGTGCCACTGAGGGCTGAATCTGAACTTCTAAGAATATAAGACCAGAGGTGTGGCAGGCAAGGCCACCAGGACAGCTGGAGTGGGAAAGCAGGCTGAGACTCAGTGCCAGGGGGTGTCAGAGTGTGCAGGGTAACACCAAACCTGCTAGATTGCCCCATACAGGCTAAAAGATAGACATCAGACAAAGGAAGCAGGAGAAAGAAGGTGACCATTTCTCATTATCAACCAATATTATACTCTCTTCCAGTTGTTAAATGTTGCTTGAGCCTAGTTACATTTATTTCTCTTTTCCCCTTCCCTCCTTTTTGTTCTTGTTTCTTCCAGAGAGCAAACACATTCTTCAGCATCTTTGCCTCACAAAATGACTCTTTTAAGAGCTGAGCTAAAGTCTGCCTTCCAGACGCTGTTTCTGTTCTATCTTTGCTCATTTGTATCATTTTATTATTGATATTTTGATTGTGGTGGTCTCCATTAACCTCTAGGTCTGAGCCATATCAGAATTCCTGCAAAAATTGCAGCTAATTAAAACGCACTGTCGTCACCCTGTTTTTTACAATTCAACATTTGATTAATCTGTTTCATATTGCTATTGGTAACCCTAAAGCCAGTTGCAAAGGATATAGGTATGATAATGAAGAAGAGGTAGTTTTAAGATGGTTTTACAGATAACATTTTTGCCATTAACATTCTTGAGCATCTGATCAAGAGATTTTTTTCCCTGTCTCTCAACTGAGCTATTATGACTCTAGCTGCAGAGATGGCCCAACTTTGACGTTTTCCTCAACTATCAATTCTTATTAAAGCTTAAAGTAAAGCTTAAAAAACACAAACAAAAAACCCCAGTCATACAATGAAGTAAGCAAATAAAGCTAAGTAACTCAACTGGATAAAGGGTCAGGTTTTTTATTTTTTAATGGAAAATCTACTGTTATCACAGTGATTGTGAAACTGCCTGGTTCAACATCTGCTGTAATTCTGTTCTATTTGTATGGCTCCTCCTTGTAGGTTATGGGGTAGAAGGAATAGATAAAAGTGCCTAGGATGTAGTGAGATACACTAGTCTTCAAGTTGGGTGGTGTGCATCTAGAAAGTGGACCATCTGGCTTGTCTTCAATGCCAATGACTGGATGGACAGACACATACATAATAATGATAAAATATACAATCTATGATTGTATAAAATATATTATAAATATCCATATGTGTATATGTACGTATATGCGTGTATATATATGTGTGTATGTGTAGTCCTACTGAAAAGACGTTTACTTTGACTTGCTGTCTAATGGAAAAAGCAAATAAGTGGAAAGTTGAGGCACCTTAAATGAACTTAACTAGTTCATTTTCTTCATTTTTTTTTGCCTGAAACTGTATACTACAACTGTATAAAGTCCCTAGAGCGATCAAAATCTCTTAAAAGCTGTTAGTAAGGTTTCTAGTATAGCTCTAAATAAATTAATCTTTCTAATAGCTCTAAATAAATTAATCACTGCTGTAGTCCTTTAGTTGCTGCTGTTCTTCCTATTGTATACAAAGTACTTTTCCTTCAGTTTTAGTGTATACAGTACATGGCTTCTATGTATAATCTCCTGAGTTTGAGTGCATAATTAGCCGGGGCTGTTTTCTTAGATTTAAGGATAAACTCATCTTAAAATATTTCCCTCATCTTGTTTCCCAGATGTATAAACAACAGAAACAATAATTAAGAATGGAGAGTGGCAGTATAATGTGACCATCCTGGAATCTCTTATGTTGCATTACATTAGAGAGTTAACAAGGAGATAGCCTAGTATCTGCAGATATGGCCTTGTTTCAGTCCCTGGGACTCAGAATTTCTGGGTTCAGTTGTGGACTACGCTGAAGACGCCCTGTCACTTACGTTTCCTGGCAGCAATATTGTCAAACATGTTCTGCTGCTCTGGACAAGTTGTTTTTCAAACCAGAAAATATCTTAGACCCTGTCTGCAAGGCTTCCGGTAAAATAGCTCTAAATAAATCCATCCCTGCAGAACTCCTCTGGTTGCTGCTGTTCTTTCTTTGTTTACGAAGTACTTTTCTTTCAGACTAGGGCTATGGATGGGCAAATTAGCACTGCTGATTGATAGGTCCAATTAGCTTGCCC
>NW_017729024.1:94255082-94264705 GCF_001723915.1 Gavialis gangeticus
TACGAGCTGATGGGCAAATTAGCACTGCTGATTGATAGGTCCAATTAGCTTGCCCCAAGCTAATTATCTTTTCCATATGGCTAGACCATTTCCGGTTAGGAGACCACCTGTGTGGAATGCTTAAGAACACTGCTGTCAGGGACAGTGAGTATACAATTTAGACATGGCCGGAATCACTGAGTGCTTCAGTTTTTCCATTGGCATAATATATCTTCCCTACTTTACAAGGGTTGTGTGAATAAATTTGGTAACATTAATAAAGTACTCAGAAACTATGGCCAAAGTAGTAAAGAAATTCTCCACTACTAATCCTTGGATACAAAGGGCTAGTCATCAGTGCTGTAATTAATTCATGTTCTCAACAAAATACCAGCGTCTTCTTGTGATGTTCAGCCTTTGCTTTCCCATGGAGGCCCAGAGAGGACAAGAAAGACCTCAGGCTGCATAGGAGTTGCAATTCATTAGTGTCGACGCTCATGGGATATGCACATCTTGCTCCCTGAGCTGAGCTTCCTCCTGTGGTTTTAGGCTTTGTTTTAATAATCTTGATCTCTTTTGGCACTACTTACTGCTTTCAGTAATACCCATCTCGGACATATGTTCAAATGCCAAAACGACCTTTATGACTGAGTCCAGCAAGCTCTGGATCTCCTAATCTTCCCAGATGGCCACTAGTGGCTACATATCAGCTTTGTGCCGGCTGGCAGCTTGCTTCTGTCTTCTCTGAGGCATATTATGGATGGAAGCAGAATGGAGTAAAAGACATAGATCACTGAGAAAATATCATGCAACTAAATAGCTCTGTGTGTGTACCTTTTAATTTAGGTGGCTTCCAGTTGAATGGGCTCCCAGCTACACAGATACCAGTGCAGTAAAGAATACAAAACAAACCAGTTAAAACACCTAGGTAGTGAACCATGCATTGTGTAAGATGGTAGTGTAATAATTCGTGTGCAATGAGAGAATTATTTCTATCCTCCTTGGCACTATACCAATAAAAGCTAATCCCCAGATTTGGGATGACCCAGACAAGGCACTGCTGCTTATAGTTGTGGAAAAAACCCAAAACTGGCCCTTTACTTTAAGCTTATGAACCCGTGTGCTGAGTACAGCTCATGTCCAGAAAAGGCATCATGTTAGTTTGACCCAGCTCATCTAACATCTGTGTAGATAGCATGCTTCAGTGGGGCTCTTTGGCATTTTTATCTAATAGCTGATTGAATCAGCTATTAAATAAACACACCAGAAAGCCCTACTGAAGCACCCTGTCCATACAGATGCTGGGGAGCTAGGTCGACCTAACATGCTTCCATTTCCAGTAAAGCACTGGTATTTGGGGGTTTTTTCATGTTTGTCAGCAGGTAAAGCCTTAACATAGATTCACCCCACTCCTGCCCCCGCCAAAAATAAAACTTATGAAAGGGAAAATAAAAGCAATAATTTTACATAAATGGGGTGTGCAAAATGGGTCGTATTCGATTCGGATTTGGCCTGAAGCAGGGACAGTGATTCAATTAGTTGATTTGGATCACTGTCCCAATTTGATTTGGCCCAATCCAAAACTGAAGATTCCATGCTGTTTCAGAAAATCAGCGATTTGGCCAGACACACGGCTTTAAATTCTTTTTCTACATTCCTTGAGGTATCAGGCCTGGCTAGTGAATGCTGCGATGCTGGGGTGGATGGAGCATCCCACAGAAACATGGGGTCGGGGCCCTCCTGTGTGCTTGGTGGCAAACCCAGAATTGACAATTGGGTGTGGGGAGGACCAGGAGGCATCAGTTGCTGAGCCAGGCAGGGGATGCAGGGGTCCCCCATGAGCTCCCTGGTGGACCTGGAAGTGGACCAGAGATGCTTCTGGTTCACTTCTGGGTCTGCTGCCAAGCGTGTTGGGGAGCCCCCTGCAGTCCTGTGGGATGCTCCATGCACCTCACCATTGCAGCACTCATGAGCCACCTACTCCCTAGAGGTATGTAGAAAAAACATTTAAAGCTGTCTCTATGCCCGAACCACTGAATTTTTCTGAATCTTTCCAAATTGATTCGGAGGGTTCTGATTCGATCGGGAGAGATTAAAGTGTCTCCTGATTCAGTTCAGAGACTCGGCGACCAAATCGGGCCAAATCTCCGCCAAATTGTATTGGGGTAAGAAGCTTTGCACAGCCCTATTAAATAAGTATTTTGAAATAATAGAAGCACCCATCTTTTTAACATTTCAAAATGAAATGGAGCTTAAGGACCCCAAACCATGGGAGGCATATAGCTTAGTCATAGCTCCAGGGCCTGCCAATTCTCCCGCATCAGCATTAGGGAAGTGAGAGGGTGCTGATGCTGTAGCTATGTCCCCACATGTAGGGGTGTGCATTTGCAGCAGCGCAAAAAGTAGCGGCACAAATTTGTTTCACTACTTTTTGCTGCTGTGCATGCCTCTGCACATGGTCTTTAGTGCAAGACAAAATGCCTCCAGTTGCTCTGGCATATGCTCCTGAAGTGTGCACCTGCTTTTTTTTTTTTTTTTTTTGCCACAAGTTTCTTTTTTTTTAATTTTTATTACCAGGAGTTCCTGGTATCAAATTTTGGCTCTGCGTTGCAAATTTTGCAGCACAGCACATGGTTGAACATGCCCTGCATGCAGTGCCTCAAACAGGTTTGAGGTGTCACAGACTGCACATGCATGCTTAATCTGGATGTGCCCTAAGGGACTTTTGGAGTTTTAATCTTCTCCCTCAAATAGGGAACCTAGAAGATCTGGACTCTCCAACTCCAAGACAATATCCACATAGAGGAACTGCTCCTGAACTCTGGAGCTGAGAACCCCATGTCCCCACACAAAACAAACCAGATTCCAAAGTAACTTTGTTTTTCCAGTTAAAATCTGTTGGTTGCACTGTAAATTTCCTGACTAGCTGTACCACACAATTGTAAGTCCTGTTCACAACAAGACTACTCTAAGAGGCAGGATGAATCCCTCTGCACCACTGGGCAAAGAATCCACAATTTTGCATGCGGATATGAGGAATGTAACAGACTTTCTACAGGGATCAAATGATAGTTAGCTTGTTACATTTTTTTTTGGAGTAAATGAGACCTGTTTTTATTCCTGAGCAGGATTAGAACTAATTATCTATAGACCAATTACATGCCAATAACATACCCTTGGGGAGTTTTAACATTAGAAAATTGGCCATCTCATTGCATGCCTCAGCTTTACTTACAAAAGGTATTTATTTACTTCAAATGGACTGAAATATTAGAAAACAATGCAGATCATGAACTGGGGTTGCAAATAGCATATATCAGTTAGTATTCATATAGCACACAATATATACGTGTGCTGCAACAACCCAGCATCAGTTATTTTGCATTCATTTGCTATCTGATTTTTATCTGAATTGCTTATAAATTTCATACAAGTATTTAAAGGAAGTCCTGAGAGCTTTTGTGTGGCCATTGCAAGGGGAAAACAGTTCCTGTAGTTTTCATCTGGTTAGTATTCATCTCTCTAGCATGTCTTTAACACTGCAGATTATTATGGGGATAGTGTCTAGAAGCTGAATAGTTCAAAGGGATAAGTGTGTGCTTCTATTGGTAAGTAGCTTGCACAGATTTTTATGCAGCTCTGCTACTAGTTTGCAGTAGGATTGTTCCAAGCAATGGATTCAAAATAACTGATTCTTTAGTCAGTATGCAAGTAGAATTCCTGCAGGAGTGTTGCATTTTGTGTGATATTGCTGCCGTTAGAATCAGCAGTGGTACCCAAGCTCATGTTGCTTTAGTCTGGAACATGAGGGAAGCTGACAGGATATTTTCTAAAAGATATTCAAGTTTGGGATTCACTGTTCCCCTCTTTGGTTCAAAATAGCCATCACTTGCTGGTGATAGTCTAAAATAGTCATAACACTTGACTTTTAGGACTTATTACATATTTGCTCACAACCTTTGGAGAAGAGGAGAATGAAGAGAATTGATGAATGATGGGGGAAGGCTGGTACTTTGAGGAGGATGGAAAATTGCTGAATAACTTCAATGATGTGGAGGAGAACATTGCATTTATAGTTACAGATTGCATTAATAATGTTTGCTCAGGATGCCTAGTGCAATGGTTAGGTGCACTGGCGGCAGTTTGAGTTCCCTTTCTGTTCTTAACAGAGTGTCTGTATTTGGGATGGACAAAATACAGCCTGTGGACTGGATCTGGCCCACCAAGGGATTTTGTCTGGCCTGCTGGGGGTCCCTTGGCCCCACCTGGCCCAGGCACAAGGGGCAGCCCAGGCTGTGCCTTGTATGATGGGTCTCACTGTCCCTAGTGGGCTGAGGTGGTGTGGCAGCTGGACTCCATTTTCCAGCAGACCCTGCAGCAGTGGTGGCTCCTTCTGGCTACTGCTGCTGGACCGAGCCCTGTTGCTCAGGCATCCCAGGCCCAAGTGTCCTATATTCACTGCTGGGGAGGGACCTGTGTGGCCAGGGTGCTAGGTTGGGTGGCTGAGATGGGGCCAAGGGCTGGGGGTAGCAGTGTCCAGTAGCAAGCTGGGTGGGCTTGGCCGGGGAGACCCTGGGATCTTGGGGTGGTGAGAGTGGGGGCCTAGAGCTCAGGGCAGAGCTGCATTCTGCTGCCTGCATGCCCCTGCAACAGGTGCCAGTTCTGCAGGCAGGGGCATGCAAGGAGTGCATTACGGCTGTGCCCTGGTCCAGCACTGTCACTGCCCCAAGACCCTAGCCCCAGCCCCGATGCAGTTCCCTACCTCTCCATGGCCCCATCACATCCACCAGGCTGAGTCCTGGCTGCATGGCTCCTGAACAGTCCCCATAAAGACAGCAAGGTCACGGGGTGGTGGTAGTGTGGGGCCAAAACAGGGCAGGGACAGAGCCCTGGTTCTGTGGGCAGGGACTTACGGGGAGTGCATTCCAGCTCTTGCCTGGTCCTGCGCTGTCACTGCCTGGCAATTCCAGGGACTGGCTGGGACCCGTGCAAGCACGCAGACAGGGTGGGGCTGTAGGTGGGCAGAGATCTGCATCCAAGGCCGGGTCTTGGTTCTTGGGGCGGTGACAGCGTGGGGCTGGGGCTGGGGCAGAGCCATGATCCAGTTTCTGCATACTGCTTCCCATGGAACTGGCTCCCGGCTCCATGCTGTCACCACCCTGCAATCCCACCCTGTGATCCCGGCTTTGCCCACCTGTCCTGCTCCCAAACACCAGTCTTTGCCTCCCGGCAGCCCGATCGTACAAAAGAAGGGTGCCAACCTGACCTGTGACAGCTCGGCAAAACTCTGTGTGGTCTATGGACCCAAATAATTGCCCACCCCGGTCTACGTTGCAGGTGCAGGCCAAATTTATTCCTTTTCCTAGGGTTTCCATTTATTGACAATGCCTAAGATTTTATGGTCTTTTGTGCTGGCAAAGTTGGAGCACTAGCTATTATTAATGTTGCCCAGCACTACCCATTAGAAAACTTAGTTGCTTAGAATTTTGCCAACTGTTTAAAATTTTGGTAGAATTTTTGAGGCTGTCTCTTACTTTTTATTTTTTTATTTTTAGTAGTTTGTGTGTGTGCGCACATGCCCTACACTGGACCTAGGAGTGCAGAGAGTCAGTGATGCCCGCTATCAGGGGCAAATTGATAAGGGGTATGGTAGCACATTTATACCCCCATTTGGCTATGCCATGTGAGCCCTCAGCATGGGATTTGGCTGGAGCCTTTGCTTTCCCAAGGCTTCAGAAAGCTACTGCTCATTTTCTCCTTTCCACTACTCCTTGTGAAAATTATGTGGAGAGGGGGAGGGAAGGGAAGGACATGGGCAAATCCAGGATGGCAGTTGCAGGGATGTAGCTCGCACCTTCTCTTTGGCTGTGTTGCACTTGGACAGTGAAGAGAGCTCAGTGTGCTTGTGCCACACAGCTGAAGGGGTTGTGGTGGCATCCCCTTGCTGTGATCATAGATGCCAGTGAGCTCTCAGAGCTTACCACCATGTCAGCAGAATTTCTATTGGGAAGCCCTTTGTCTCTGGAGCTGCGTGAAAGCAGGGGCAGCTTTTCACTGCCAGCCACTCACTCCCTTCCTTCCCCCGTTCCTGAAACCAGAGGGGAGAGAAGAGCAAATAGCAGTAGCTCTCCAGAGCTGCTTGGAAGCAGGTGCTGGCTATGAAAAGCTGTGAAAGCTTGGAACAGTGTTTCTTCCACAAAAATGCAAGACAGTGGCTGGGACAAAACTGGATTATGGTAACATGCCTGCCACAAAGAATATCAAACTTTGCTAATGGCTTGTGACTCATTAGGCGTAAAAGAGAGAGAAACTTGTGGTACCCGATACCAGACCCATGCTATAAAATAATAAGCGTGATGGTTCCTCTAAAAACAAAATTGTTGGCAGAAATCTGACACACTCATCATATGTATATTTCCAAACTAAGGAAGCCAGAGAAAAAGGCTCATCCAATGTAACTAAAGAAGGCAAGAAAATACATATACATTTCAATTGAACTAACAACTAAAGAAGACAAAAGACTAAATATACATTTCAAGGAAAACCTGTAAAAGGTGCATTGAATACAGGGAAAATGACCTATATGTGACATCCTCACTTTTTTCAAAACAGGCATCCAATGTCTAAGGTGCCCTGGCAGGATGCTCTGGTTAGCCCAGCTGAGAATTGATAACAGTGTTTATCACCCCTCATTCAATGTTTATCACTGCATTGAGAAAACAACAGAAGGACATTACCAACTACCTGTTGATTTTGCCTTTGTCACAGGATGAACCCATAGCCAGCATGTGGTCTGCTAGCTAATACACAGATACGTCTCAGCAAGGCAGAGGGGAGTGGGCAACTCCTGTTTAGCAGGCAGCCATGATGGGGAGGGAGGAGTAGCCTGAAAGTCTTTGCCAGAGCTGCAGCCAGTGAGCAGAGGGGAGGGGCCAGCTCTGTTGTGGAGCAGAGAGCCCTGCCCAACCCAGAGAGCATGCCAGGATGCTGGGGGTGTCTGGTTTATCTCAAACAAGCAAAGGGTCTTGGACAGACATTGCATAAACCACTTTGACCCAAATCAGTTAAACCTGGTTGAACATAGTATCAGACTTATCTCAAACCAGTTTCAGCCATTTTCAGACTGGTTTATGTGCACTGAACATCTCTTCTGTTACAGGTTTAAACCAGTTTCTGATGTCTTAAACCGGTTTCTGTGTAATGTCTGTCCCTAGCTTAGAAATCTATGCGGCTGCCTTGCAATTAGTTAGATGAGGAGAATGGATTTGGCACAAAGTCAGTGGTCAGACAAAGACAGGACTGGAGAAAGGTGTGTTAGAGAAAATAAGAAAGAAGGGGGCAAGTTTGAAGATAAAAGGTAGAGGAATTTTTTTTTTTTTTTTTTTTAAAGCCTGGTTTCGAACCCAACATCTCATTGAGTTGCCCTTGCTCTCCAAGTATCTATGCCACTAGAAAAGTGTCCCACTGCTCCCTTGTGCCATCTTATTCCCCATATGAAGGACAGTCTGGGCTTAAGGGACAGAGGTCTGTGCAATGGATCTAAAGGTTTAAATTCTACTGAGGGGTCATGTGGATGTCGGGATAAAATATAATAGGACCTTTCCTTTTTGTGGGCCTCTTCAAGGACTTTCTATCTCTGCCCCACCCCTATTTATCTTATTCATCGTACAGGATGAGTCTGCTGTGAGACTGATTCATGGTTGTGTTGTACAGGCTGTTGTCTCTATGACCCCTGCCACATTTCTTGCCAAAGCGAGAAGGTGTGTACTGAGTGTATACGTGATTGCAGGAAAAGCAATGATAGTCTCATTGTTATGGTAACTGAATGCCAGTCTGGAGATTTGGATCCTTTCCCTGCTGTGTCACAGGGTTCCTGTGTAATGCCAGACAACTCACTTCAGCCAAACTTGGACAGATGGTCATTAACTCCATGTGTTCCTAATTTTCTAGGTGCCAGTTTTTAGATCTTGGGAGCTCATTTGCAGAAATGCTGAGCTTTCATCTCTGTTTCCATCTAAAGACAATAGGAGCTGTATTTAAATATACAAAGCCCAATACTCTGGAAAATTAGGTCTTAGTAATTTCAGATAGGCTGCTTTTACCACGTTCTCACAATACATCCACTCTCCATCTGTAAAATGGGGTTGTTACTTCCTTGCTTTGTGCAGAGATATTTGTGAAGCAGTTACATGTTCTAGCCATGAGCATCCTTGAAAAGCTAGTGAAGAAGTTTTATGATTCTGTCTTCAGAGCAAGGTTTGAATAGTGTGCAGTAAACAAGTCCTGGGACTATGCACAGAACAAAAAGAAGAAAACAAAATATCAAATAGCTGCTTATTTATAAGTATTGTCCACCTATGGCACCATCCAGATAACTTCATGCATATTACAGACGGGAAAGTCCTGTTAGCACATATAGGGTGCCTGTACACAAGCAAGGAGGAGCAATTACCACACTGTACATGAGCATGGAGGAGTAATTAGCATGCTCCAGCTGCCTCCTACATCTTGTGTATCAGTGACACCACACTTAAAAATGGCAGTAGGGGCACATGAACTAAAGTTCATTGAACTAGCTTTAGTTCAAGTACTCCTGCCACCATTTTAAGTGCAGGGATGCTGATACATGAGATGCTACAACTGCCCTCACCACCCCTGGAGCATGTATAAAAGTGACCATAATTTATGTCCCCATTAATAAAATTGCGTTAGAGCTGCCTACCTTGAACCTTGACACATGTGCTTCCTAGAAACTTGATTTTGTGTGAAGATGGGTTATTACGCAGGCTCTATTTCAAACTATAGAAAATATAAATGTCTTTTAATATAACAATTGTATGTAAATATACAGTTATCTTCGAAAACTTGTGGACGTCAAGAGAGGTCCTGTATAATTGGAAAAGGCCAAATATAATGCCGGTTTTTAAGAAAGGGAAGAAGGAAGATCCAGAGAACTACCGACCGATCAACCTTACCTCAGTCCCTGGAAAAATCATGGAGCAGGTCCTCGAGTAGTCCATTTCTAAGCACCTGGAAGAGAAGGTGATTAGGACCAGTCAGCATGGACTCACCAAGGGCAAGTCATGCCTGACTAACCTGATTGCCTTCTGATGAGATGACTGGCTCTGTGGATGTGGGAAGACCAGTGGACATGATATACCTTGACTTTAGCACAGATTTCGATGTTGTCTCCCACAACACTCTTGCAAGCAAGTTAGGGAGGTACAGGCTGGATGCATATGGACTGTAAGGTTGATAGAAAACTGGCTCGATCATAAAACTCAGAGGGCAGTAGTCTATGGCTCAATAACTTGTTGGAAGCCAGTATCAAATGGAGTGCCCTAAGTGTCAGTCCTAGGGCTGGTTTTCATAGATTCATAGGGTTGGAAGGCACCCCAATGGCTCATCTAGTCTGACCCCCTGCCAGTGGCAGCAAAAAGTGCTGGGGTCATGTGACCCCAGCCAGGTGCTTGTCCAGTCTCCTCTTGAAGACCGCCAAAGTAGGGGAGAGCACCATCTCCTTTGGAACCCCATTCCAGATTCTGGCAACCCTAACCTTGAAGAAGTTCTTTCTGATGTCCAACCTAAATCTGTCAGCTTGTGGCCACTGTTCCTGGTTATTCCAAGGGGTGCTCGGGTAAACA
>NW_017729024.1:94264783-94269126 GCF_001723915.1 Gavialis gangeticus
GTGAATTTGTATACTGTCACAAGATCCCCCCTCAGCCTTCTCTTGCGGATGCTGAAAAGTTCCAGGTCCCTCAGCCTTTCCTCATAAGGCCTCTTCCTGTGGGTCTCCAACCATATGAGTGGCCCTCCTCTGGACCCACTGACTAGTGCAGCTGCAGCCTGACCTCCCTGGACCTGTTCATGATGCATCTATTAATGCATGACAAAGTGCAGTTAGCTCTGCTAATTGCTTTGTCACATTGATGACTCATATTCATCTTGAAGTCAACAACGACTCCAAGATCTGTTTCTGCTGCTGTCTTCTGAGAATGTCATCCCCCAACCTATGGGTGTACTGGTGATTCCCTCTCCCTTGGTGCAGCACCTTGTACTTGTCCTTGTTGACCTGCATCCTGTTATTTTCTGCCCACTTCTCTAACCTGTACAGGTCTGCCTGGATTCAGTTTCTTCCCATCAGTGTGTTTGCTTCACCCCATAATTTGTGGTGTCATCTGCAAATCTGGACAGGGTGCTTTCCACGCCCTCATCCAGGTTGCTGATGAAGATATTGAACAGTTCCAGCCCAAGGACCAAGCCTTGAGGGATCTCACTGCCCACATCTTTCCAGGTCAATACCATCCCATCTACCACCACTCTCTGGGTATGACCGTTAAGCCAATTTGCCACCCACATAACTGTGTAATCATCTATGGCACAGCCGTTCACTTTGTTTATAATAATAGGATGGATTACTGTGTCAAAGGCCGCCTTAAAGTCCAAGTAGATGACATCTACCTCAGTTCCTGCATCTAAGCATTTAGTGACCTGGTCACAGAAAGAAACAAGGTTAGGTAGGCAGGATCTACCTGCTATGAACCCATGCTGGTTGCCCTTCAGCATTATATTACCTGCTGGATTCCACAAATGTGATCTTTGATAAATTTTTCAAGGGTTTTCCCAAGGATAAAGGTGAGACTAACCAGTCTATAGTTACCTGGATCCTCCTTCCTCCCCTTCTTGAAAACTGGGACCACATTGGCTCTTTTCCAGTCTGCTGGGACCTCACCTGAACACCACGAGTGCTCAAACAGTGGTGCTGGTGGCCCTGCTATGACACTGGCTAATTCTTTCAGCACCCTTGGATGGAGCTCATCCAGTCTGGCTGATTTAAACATATCCAGCCCCTCCAAGTGTCTCTTTACTAGGTTGGTGCTGACAGTTGGTGGGCTGGTGTTTCTCCTGCTTCTGTCAGTAATGCATTTGGGAGATTTGTCTAGATCTGAGTTCAAGAATACAGAGACAAAAAACTCATTGAAGAGCTCTGCTTTGTCCCTCCTGTCTGTCAGCAGCAGCCCTTGTCTATCCTGTAGGTGTCCTATGCTGCCCTATGCCACCATTTTGCTCCCTATATACCAGAAGAAGGACTTTTTGTTGTCCTTAATTTTTGTCACCAGCCTGAGTTCTAATGCTGCTTTGTCCTTCCTAACTGATTCCCTGCAAGTGCGAGCCCCTGCTTCCACAGCCTGTATGCCCCTTTTTTTGCCCTTAGGCTTTCCTGGATTTCCCTGTTTACCCAGGAGGGCTTCTTGGCCCCTTCACCCCCTTTTCCATGCAGTGGGATTGCTGCCTCCTGTGCCCGAAGTATCGCTTCCTTGAGGAATAACCACTCTTCCTGGGCCCCCATTTTGTCAATGCTCTTAAGATTTAATGCCCCACTAACTAATCTCCTGAGCACACTGAAGTCAGCCTTTCTCAAGTCTAGCACTTCTGCCCTGCTGATTATTTTTCCTACCCTTTGCTGGATAGTGAATTCAGTCAATTGCTGGTCACTATCCCCTAGGTTGCCTTGTCCCTCCAGATCCCCCACTAGGTTGTCCCCCATAGCCAGCACCAAGTCCAGCAGGGTGTTCCACCTAGTGAGATCGTATACGTCCTGAATTACGATCCTGTGGAGGTTCTGTATGCAAGTTAAGAACCTATGGGAGCAATTAGTTCCGGCTGACTGATCCTCCCAGTAGATGTAAGGGTAGTTTAGGTCACCCATGACAACAGTATCTCTTGACTGTACAGCCTCTAAGAGCTGCCTGGGGAATTCCAGGTCTAGCTCATCTTCCTGGTGTGGTGGTCTATTGTAGACCCCCACTACCAAGTCCCTTTCCCCTCAACCCCTTTGTATCCTAAACCACAGTACCTCAGTTTGGCCCTCATCTGATCCCATCTTGATTATAGAAGTTGTATATTGCTCCTTAATATAGAAAGCAACATTCCCCCCCGCCCTTTTTCCCCACTCTGTCCCATCTGTGAAACCTATAACCTTCAATGTCTACTGCCCAATCATGAGCAGGGTCCCACCAGGTTTCAGTTAGCCCAAAGAGGTCAAAGTTATTGCTTGCAAGCAGGAGTGCAAGTTTCTCCTGTTTGTTTCCCTTGCTCCTAGCATTAGTGTAGAGACATTTAAGCCCCCCAGTGGGTGCCCTTGGTACCCCACTGTCCTGATGTCTATCGGGTCCCTTAGTGCTTACCTGGGCTGATCCAGTGCATGGCTCATGGTTCTCTGAACTTAGGTTCTTGTTGTCCACTGCATCCTCATCCCCCGACAAACCTAGGTTTAAGCCCTTTGGAGGAGATCAGCCAACCTGTAAGAGTACAGACTTTTACCTTTAGAAGAAAGATGAAGACCATCGTGTCCCAGGATACCTCTGTCATGGAAGTGCAGATTGTGGTTGTAGAAGCTAAAACCTGCACGGTGGCATCAACTCTGGACCCATAGTTTGACTTCCCTGCTGCAGGTGTCTTGGTGTTGACAGTGACCACTGACTGGGAGGATCAATGAGAGGATCACCTGTGTCCCCAACCTCCTCAGCCTGGCCCCTCAGAGCCTTGTAGTCACTCATGATGTGGTCTGGATTACTCCTGGCTGCACCATTCATGCCCACATAGGTGAGGACTATGGGATAGTAATCAGAGGGCCAGAGGGGGTCGGGAATCCTCACAGTGATGTCTCAGATCCTGACACCAGGCAAGCCGCAAACCTCCTGTGCCTTGGGATCCAGTTGACAAATAGGTCTCTCCATACTTCTCAAGAGGGAGTCGCCCACCACGATGACCTGGCATCTCTTCTTCCAGCTGCTCAATTGTTGCTCAGCCTGCATGGTTGTTGCAGACGTGCAACCTTTCCTGTGACTTCCTCTGCTGCATCATCCTTCAGGGCTTCCAGGGCTTCATAGCTGTTTCCCAGTTGTGTTGGGGAAGCAGTCACAGCTGCACACTATCTGGCTCTGGACTGTGACTGTTTTCCATTCGGCTGCCTTGGGACCCTCTTGTGGTATCTCTGTACTATGTGTCTGGTCCTGCAGAGAATGAAAGTACCATCCTCTGCAGCCTTGATCCCCTTCAACCTGCTCATTTCAGCTTAGAGTTCCATCGCCTGCCCCTCCAGAGCCTCAATCCAGGCACATGTAGGACAGGTGAGGGGACCCCTGGCCCCTACGCTGCCCCTAGGCCCCAGAGGTCCTGCCAAGCTACCCCTGAATGTGAAGGGGCAGGGCACTGCTGACCCAGCCAAGGTCCCTGTCTGGGTGGAGGCATCACAGGAGCTTCAGGAAAGAGGCAGCAGCAGGGCAGGATCCCTGGCTGTGCTCCATGTCTCTACCCCCCTCCTTATTCACTCACCTGAAGTCTGTGTTTGAAGCTGCTGACTTCTGGAGTTCAGTCACTTCCTGTGCATCCTTCTGCACAAACTCCTGCTCAAACTCCATCATGCCTCTGAAGAGTGCACCGGTTTGCCTGGCCTGTTCATGTGGCTTCCACCCGGCTTGGCTATATGGGGACAGAAGGGTGAAAAATACCCTTCCTGATCCCCCTATAGCTGGCCCAGTTCCCCGTCCCCCCTTCCCTGCCCTTACCTGATCATTGCTCCTCGACCATTGATCAGGCTGCTCTGCTCTGCTGTGGTCAGGGGAAGCCAAGAGCACACGTGCACCAGAGCACACATGTGGCTGCTTTGGCATCCAGGCCCAACTGGTGTGGTTTGAAATGCTCATGCCAATCAACGGCTACTCAGGCAGTTCTGTGAAGGCATGGCTTGCTCCTTTGCCTGTGCAGAAGTCTTCCGGCAGCCTCCCCCTCCCCCCTCCCCACCAGGGATCTCCTGGTAAGTAACCCTTCCCCTCATCCACTCCCATGCTGGTTTTGTTCAATATCTCCATTAATGACCTGGGAGGTGGCATTGAGCAGGGGTTTCCAAACTGGCATGTGTATCCTTGGGGGGTACACAAAATATTTTGGGGGAGAGGGGGTAAGAGTGAGAATTTGCATAATGGCAGATTTCATAGTTTCATAGTTTCATAGATTTAAGGTCGGAAG
>NW_017729024.1:94269137-94273503 GCF_001723915.1 Gavialis gangeticus
CCAACCTGGAAGAGAAGACACGCTTGCCATTAGGGGAGATAATAATGGCAATAATATAATAAAAAATGGCATTTAAGAGGTTAAAATGTAAAAAGTATGCTGGTTGTGGTATGTGGGCAGTTACTAAATCTGGAAGTGGGTATGCAGTAAGTAAAGGTTTGGAAACCTCTGCCATAGAGTGCACCCTCGGCAAGCTTGCAGATGACACCAAGCTGGGAGGAATAGTACATACACTGGCAAGTAAGGCTAGGATTCAGAGTGATGTAGACAAATTGGAGGATTGGACTAAAAGAGTGTGGACAAATTGGAGAGTGTTCAGCAGAGGGCAATGAAATGGGTAGGGGCCTGCAGCATATGACTTATTAGGAGAGACTGAGGGAACTGGGTTTATTTAGATTGGAAAAGAGAATACTGAGGTTGTGGGGAGGGGGATTTAATAGCAGCCTTCAGCTACCTGAAGGGTGGTTCCAAAGAGGATGGAGCTAGACTGTTTTCAGTGGTGGAAGATGACAGAACAAGGAGCAATGGTCTCAAGTTGCAGCAAGGGAAGTTTAGGTTAAATATAAGGAGAAACTTTCTCGTGAGGAGGGTAGTAAATTGCTGGACTAGATTACCCAGAGAGGTTGTGGACTCTCTATCTTTGGAGGTTTTTAAGACCAGGGTAGACAAGCCTTGGCTGGGATGATATAGTTGAGGATGATCCTGCCTTAATCAGGGGTTTGGGTTGGATGACCTTCTGAGGTCCCTTCCAACTGAAATGTTATATTATTTAAAGCATAAAACGTTTACTTA
This sequence comes from Gavialis gangeticus, assembly GCF_001723915.1. NCBI lineage: Eukaryota > Metazoa > Chordata > Crocodylia > Gavialidae > Gavialis > Gavialis gangeticus. The sequence goes on from NW_017729024.1 coordinate 94,269,930, forward strand.
TGGGTTACAATTGATGTCCTTTGAGAAGGTAGCTTACTCCTCCAGCTTGACTATTTGAGTTCTCTGTTTACAACATGGAGAAACTATCCTATGCACCTTCACACCTAGAAATTGGGAATACTCCTATTGTATGTGATGTAATCATGTAGAATGGCTAAACAGTGAAAACCAAGTTCTTATACTGACACAATTTGTTGCTCGATCCACTTTTAACCTAAGCAGTATACTTTGACTTTGAAAGTGAGCAAGGCATTTATCTCTTCCGTATAATATATATAACTAGACTAGCTGAACTGTTAGCCTCATTATCTTCATATATTAGGTCCTGAGTTCAAATCATATGTATAGATGATTTACCAGTATAATCAGGGGTATAGGTTGTAGCCGTGTCAGACACCAAGAAAGTTGTAATGCACAGCCAAGACCTCTGATACCACAGAATTTGCACTGAGGAGAACACCTGTGATCATCAGCTCACAAATGTCAAAAAGACTTTCACTCAACACGGACGCTTCTCCAGAGAGATGGATTTTGAAAGAGCCACCTGGATACCACATGAAGAATTGCTTCAGTACAGAAGGAAAACCCCCACGAATCGCACACTACTGGTTATGACATATCACCCCTCCCTGGAAACTATATGGAAAATCCTCAAATAATTGCAACCCATACTAGAAAAAAAAACAATTCTTAAAGAAATCTTCCTAGAACCACTCCTCCTAGCCTTTAAACAAGCACTGAACCTTGCCACTCCCATTACCAGGAGCAAACCATCCTATGGCTCAAAACACACCATGCCTTGACAAGAATATAAAAACTGCCAACACATCTCCACCACCCCTGCAATTACTGCACCCCACAAGAGAACCATTATCATTCCTTGATCTTACAGCTGCACCTCCAGAAATGTAATAACTTATGCAATGCGCCAAATGCCCTGATGAAAAAAATGTAGGAGAGACCAAAGAACTGCATACCAGGTCTAGCTGCATACCAGCTAGCTTGCATGAACACATGCAAGAATACCCAATTACTTGTAGGTGCACATTTCTCGCAAGAAAACCACTTTCTCTCCTATCTGTTAGCTGTAATCCTGAAAGGGAATTTACAAAACACCTTTCATGGACAAGCCTATGAACTTCATGTCATCAACCTACTGGATACAAAAAATTATGCACTAAATATAGAGATTGGATTCATGATACAAGCTGCCTAACATCTGACTCCCCAGGTACCTCTTCAGTATCTACCAGCTACATTCATTCCCCTCCCCACCCCCAACCTGTCTCTCACCCACTGACTCCTATTTACTTTGTCACTGACTGGCTTTGTTGCATGCATACCAGCCTCTGGCTTCTTTACTATTCATTCTATCCAGGAAGAGCCCATACCAACTGCAGATGCTTCCTCAGCCTGACAAAGGACATTTGTACTTGAAAGCTTGAAAAAAGATTTTTTTCCCCAACTATTTGCATTGGGCTAATAAAAGATATCAGATTTACCCAAAGAACCTTGTCTTACCAGTATAACAGCACTCCTAGATGATGCATATTACAAATGCCTAAGAAATGATAGATGTGCTTGTATAATCACTAACAATATAATTTAATCACAGTATCTAACTTTTGTATCATAAAACTTTGGATTTACAGTTCAGTACTATTTTGTTTAAGGAAACAATCCACAGCTATCAGAGACAACCTTTTCCTTTTGTAAGACCTATCAGGGTTCTTGCACTCACTAAATCAAATACCAATATAATGTGAAGAAACGGTAAAGTATACTGATGTACATCATCCCTGGTAGATAAAAGATATGGATCTGAGTGACACTGATATCCAGCTCCTTCCTCTTCCCCCCCCCCCGCCCCCTGTGTGTTGAAAAGCAGACTAACAAAAGATATGGGACAAAAACACGCAGTCAGACATCTAATGAGAACATTCTTACTTGCAGATATTTGTTGTTAAATCCCATAAAGGACATCAGATGCCATCTTGCTGGAGGCAATAAAGCTGCTAGAGTATATTCCAATTTCAAGAAGTAGGGTTTTTTGGGGTTTTTTTTATGATTCATCAGTCCCTGAAATGTGAATTATTTGGTACCTAGGGTTATCATTTTGAATAGGTTAGTGGCACAAGTATTGCGTGACTGTCTCTGACGCCGTAAGAATACAATCATTTAAAACAAATGAAGTTCTACATATCCCTCCCTTCACATGCAGAGAATTATTATTCTGCCTGAAAATTGCCACCCTCCATCCCCCACTAAAGCAAAAAAAAAACAAAACCCTAATCCCCGCAATCCAGAAAAAATAATTTTTAAAAGTGTTGCCTGCTGCTAGCAGAGATAGTGAAACTTTCAGCCAGAATGAGGCTTCTAGCATAGTCTCTATGTCAGAGCAGCATGACAAATGAGATTCCCTAGTGCAGGGGTGGCCAACCTGTGGCATGGAGAACCTTTGTATGTGCTATGCAGCAGATCAGGGAAGGAGCAACAGCTATAGATAGGGAAGGCAGCAGAAAGCGTAGCAGTAAATTGGGAAAGGGTTAGAGTAGCACTTGAGGAAGGCATAGGGCTTAATTTGTGGCATGCCTGCCAAAAAGTTTGGCTCCCACTGCCCTATCCAGTCACCTATTGCTACATCACCGTTCAGGCTCGTATAAAAATGGAAGACCTCTGCGCTTGTGTAATATAATGCCTCAAAAATGAAATCAAGCTAGCTGTCAGACAGAATGGGAGCTTGATATCTAGTCTCTCTCTCTCAATGTCCTAGGGCAGTTCCTCAGTTTAAGCTGTCATAGTTCTACTGAAGCCAAAAGAGTGTTGGCATTTTATGCCTGTTGAGGAATCTGCTCTCCTTTCTTTAATTATGGTCTATTTTGCATTCCCTTGTTTTCTGCCCTTCCTTGACATGTGATCTTCATCCTCCCTCTTCTCATGCAATCCAGTATGATTTTTTTTCAGGAGAGAAAGGAAGTTGCCTTAGAGAATGTAAACATCTTTGTTACATATGCCTTGGAGGCTTCCTACATGCATTCGGGGAGTTTGGTTCAAATTAAAAGTGGCCACTGATGTAATTTAGTTTGCCCAGGTGTGGAATGATCTAGTTCAAACTGTACAGAAGTTCTGGACAGTTAAATTGGTCTAAAAATGGCTGACCTGATTAAAGTTAACCCTACCTCCAAAGTATGCTCCTTTTAGAGCAGGTTGGCCATTTTTAGACCAATTTAACTGCACTGAACTTCTGTACAGTTCCCAGTGCAGCTCCAGGGCTGAGAGCCCAGTTGTTGGCTCCCAGCCATAGAAACTGCCAAAAACCATCCCACAAGCTGTTCCTAGTGCTGGTTTTACTGGTGTTCACTGCTACTGGGAGCTGAGTAAATAAATTGGGGTGGAGGGAGAGGTTGGAGAGAGTTGTTCATCTTGGGGCTGAGGGGGCAGAGAAGAGTCCTCCCAAGCACGACAAGGACTCCATGAGCCTCTCTGATACTGCCAAACCCTCCTGGGCCCCTCCAATCCACCCTGCAGACTCCACTTCCTCCCCCTCCCCATCTTCTCTGCTTTCCCCACCCCC
>NW_017729024.1:94273718-94307245 GCF_001723915.1 Gavialis gangeticus
CCCCTGCCCACCTTGCCTGCCCCCCCCATTTTCCCCATCCCAACTTACCTTAGAGTGGGTGATCACTTTAACTTGATCTAACCTCTTCTAACTTCCCCAAATGTCTGTACACAGCCTGGGACAACTGTATACTAAGCATGTGCAGTGAAGGAAGTTTTGGTTAAACAGATAGTAAATGTTTTTTAATCATATTTGTGACTGGAAGTGCTTGCCTACTGTTTATCTAAAGCCCAGGTTTTTGTAGAGAGCAGGGCAAGTTTGGTTTTCAGATAAGATCTGTGTAACTGATAGGAGAGGGATGGAAAGCCCCATAGCTTACACTGCTTGAGGCCTACTGTCCCTGTGATACGAAAACTACTAGAGATGTGCACCCTATCAGATATGAGAGCATATCCTGTGTTGTGTTCTCAGTAAGTGTACATAACTTATGCTGCTGGCAGTAGGAACTGCCTGTGAACTGAGGGCATGAGAAAGTTATAAAGGTGTAGCAGCTTTACTTAATGTCTGTTAAGTCATTTGCCTTCATTTTGACTTTCCCCTTCCTAATCATACTCATAGGTTCTGTATTTACTAGTGCCCAAGTCTCTTGTGCTCTCCTGTGCTCAGTGGCTCGATTGGTGATGTAGCACCTCAGGGTAAACCAGACGTTGTCATCCCTAGTTCTTATGTTCCATGACTGTGGGAAAAGCTAATTTAGCTAATCTGATGAGAATGGGAGATCTCCTTAGTGCCGAATTATTTTTCATGATACCATATGCTACTTTTTCAGTTCAACTTTAGATGAAATTATTCATAATCTAATGGTCTGTTATTTCTCTGTCTGCTTGTGGTTCTGAATTTCCTTCATGTGGTACAGAACATTTACACAAATGAGTGTCTTGAAAGAAATTCTGTGCTAGAGAAAAGACTTGTGATGTTTCAGCGGCTGTAGAATAGCAAAAAGTAAATTCTTGGCATTTTGCTGCATAGCAAGGAATTTAAAGGTGGAAAATTGCAGTTTTTTTCCCTTTTCTATAGAATTGGTAGGAGCAGATGCTTAGGGTGTGCAGCAAATGTGCAATAAGTCTGACTGACTTGAGCGGCAGCATGAGGGTTATTTTATTGCAGGAAAGAAGTTGTTCGTGCATAATTTTTCCAGTGGATTCTGCACAGACTTTTCTTTAACATAGTCCAGACTCATCTGTCCTCTTTGGGCAGGTCTATGAACATTCTTGAGCTGGTTCCACTTATACTAGATGAGAATGTGGCCCTATGCCATCCACATCAGTTGTCATACAATCCTAACTACCGGTGGCCTGTTCCAATGCTTCTCATCTTAAAATCAGATTGATTTTGTTGATATCCAAGCAATTCTAAGAACAGATTAGCTTACATTTAACATGTTCATCTAAACTGTAGGAATTTACCCTTCTTTTATTGGGAGCTAAGATAATGTGTAGGATAACTGTAGGAATTTACCCTTCTTTTATTGGGAGCTAAGATAATGTGCTTAGCTTCCATTTACCATGGAGTCAGAGTGTTCTTACAGACAAGGAGCAACTGATGCACAGTAAAACCTAGCCCCCTTTTTATTTTGCTGTAAACAGTTTATATACCCCTACTTTGTCTCTTGTTTGCTTGATCACAAACAGCTTTTATTACTATGGCAAAACGTCAGTCTTGAAGACCTAGGAATGCCATTTTAATAAGTAAAACAATGCTTGGTCCTTAAATTCTCCAGGACAGCAAATCCTGGTAAACTTCAGGGGGCTGACCATCTTGACTAGATGTAGGAAACTAATTTCAGGACCCAAGCTTGGAAAAATGTTTGGTTGTGTTTTGGCAATGAACTTTGATTCTGTGAGCTTGCTTAGTACCCCACTAATTACTGCCTCTGATTTGAGGAATATCTTTAGAGATGTATTATAATTTGTTCTGAAAGTGATTCAAATGGGCATATTCTGAGAGAGAGGCCATATTTTTCTCATTTATAAAAGTTCACAGAAGTCTATTGACACTGTTATGTCAGCAGGTAAATACTGTGGTTGAGACCCATATCAGACAAAGTAAGCTTTCTGAAGCCATTCATTCTAATGAAGTTTTTTGTTATTCATTCTCATCAAAGTCTATTGGGAGGAAACCGGTCAAATTTTCTGAGGGTGCAAGTTATTCTCTCTCAGTTAATTTCAGTGAAGCTGTTCCATTTTAACTAGCAGAGAATTTGGCCTGAGAATGTATGGTATGCTTTGTGCACATCTATGTTACCTTCCTCTATGACTCATTGCAAGAACTGTTTCTAAGAGAGAAGCCCTTATTTTTCTCTAATTATGAAGAACATTCTACATTTTAGATGCCATTTCACCTCTGTCCTACGCAAATCTGGTGTTTGTCTCTTTCTCCTTGCCAGAAGAATAGATGAATCATGAAACCAAAGTAGTGTTTATCATAGAAATCAATTTTACACTTTAAACCACTGCCTCTTGTCAGGTATCACTTGCTTCTGATCTATGTTTAGTGCTGTGTTGGACAATTGGGCTTTGACAGTTTGAGTGTAGAATTGAAAAAGTTATTTTCAGTAATACTATCATCCTTCCAATACGTTTTAGGTATTTGGACTGGTTAAATGTATGCTTAGATGCGTGCAATATGTGTATAGCACGTTATTGGTACTATCAACACTAGGTTTTCATCTTCAGTCTAAATCAATAACTATAAAGGTCATAGATTTTTAAGGGCAGAAAGAACTACTAGATCATCTGTTCTGACCTGCACAAAACATGAAAATCCTTGCACAAAGCTGTGTCTTTTTAAAGTTATTTTTGTATTACATTTTCTTACCTTGGTGGAAAAAGGGCAGAAATATAAAATGGCTGTAGTTGCTAAGGGTTTCTTAAAGGCAGAACAGCTACTCCTCCACCAGTCCTCATTTCCCCAAGCACTCAAGGACTGTTTAGAATGATACTGCAAACCATGAAACATATTCTAAACTAAGCCTATGAGAGGTCTCACTGAATTAAAATTAACCAAATTCATGAATGTTCACAAAATTGGAGATTATATTTCCTTGAATATTGGGGAATCTAAAATGGTGATTGGGAGAGAGGAATTTATGTTCTAATGCCAACTAGTCCTACATTAAAGTTGTACTATGCTGTTTTTGTGATTATTTCCTATTACAGAATTAGCCAAATGTTCTATTCATAACTAGGGCCTCATTGTGCTAGTCACTATTCAAACACAAAAGTGTACCAATATGAAAACAGAGCAATATGGTAACCAACAGATTACATACATAGGTTACATACATACATAGATTACATATAAAGGGGTATATAATAATGTAGCATTAACCCTACCAATATATCTATAATCAAAAGAAATATTAACTCATTGTCTAAGTATTTGCTGATTGCACTTACTACAGGAAATACCTTGAGGACTAGAAACAGCAAATACAACAGCAGGTTTCATTTTGGTAAATAAAGCAAGTATTTCTCTGTGCCACTTATTTTAAGAACTGGGCCCAAATGCACAGAAATGGTGCATCCACACATGTAGGCATGTGTGCTTGCAGCAGCTCAAATAGCAGTGACACAAATCTGTGCCAGGGATTTGTGCCTCAGTACACATGCCTGAACATGCACTTTGATGTGGGGCAAATTGTGCCACTTGGGGCAAGCTGACTCTGCCCAGCTCCTCCTGGATCTTCAGCCAGGGGGAGCTAGAGACTGGGGCCAGTACATATGCTGGCCACAGCAGTATAAAAACCTGCCCTGGTGAGTAGCTCGGGGAGCTTCTGAGGCCTGGCCAATTGGTATCTGGGCACACTAGCCCCTTGTGCCAGCTGGACTGCTGAAGCAGCCCTAACCTAGAGTGGCTAGGTGCCATGCACCATGCATGGCCACCAGGAGTCTCTGCCAGGAGCTGGCCATGACTGCCCTGATGGCCCACTGCTGCTCCTGGATGGGGGGAAAGAGGAGAAGAGGGGTTGTGTGCCATGCGGGAGGCAGGCAGGGGACCCACCCCTCCCACATAGTCACATGCAGTCCCCTCATCCCCATGTCCCTACTTGCCAGGGACACAGACTGGGTCTGATCCACCTCTGCAGCCTTGCCCCACTTTTATTTGCTACAGCATGCTGAGGCAGTGTGCTGTGGCAGCAGGGGCATGTGGCAGGCATAGAGATGCTCTGGCCAGGTGCTAGAGCATCTCTCTGGAGGACCCAGCCTCCAGTTACTTCAGGGCATGCTCCAGGAGTGCACCCTGCACCACTTTTTTTAAAGCATGCATTTTTTTGTTTTTGATATTGGGATTTCCTGGTAGAGTCTGTGGTATAAATACGCAGTTCAGGGAACATTTTTTCATTCCCAGCATGCCTCTTGCAGCATCTCAAACTACTTTGAGATACCACAACAGGCACATGCTCTCTTGTTTGGACCTGGCCACAGGTTGAATACAGAACAACTTTTTTCTGCATTCTCTCTGGCTTGACAATTGAGGTTTTGTGTTGACATTTGATGGCATTTCATGCAAAGAGACTGTTGTAGTTGGTACAAAGGAAACTTACAATATACAGTACAAATAAGATGGCAGCGGTTTGATTTTCTTTTCCTAATGTATATTTCTGATAATGCCATTAACATTAGCAGGGTTATAACAGTGTTGGATGGAATTTGTTCTACCTTAGAGTGTTGTTAGTCTTAGGAAACTTGTCTAAAAATAAGCTACTCTGATAAACCCTTATCAGATCCCTGAATTTGGTGATATAACATTGAAACAAACATTCAAATATAATAGTCTGAATCAAATTTGGTAAGGTGCAGGTGAATATATAATACAAACGAAAGGTGGGCAATGGAAATTGGGACTAGCATTAACAATATCAGAGCAATACTTTTGTCATACTGATGGCCTTTCTTTACCAATTTTGGCAATAGGTGTTAAAGATACAAAACCTTTCCTGTATGCCACCCACCATCCACATGACATACAAAATAAAATACCATGGACCTAATAAGACTTAGCTTTCCAGAAATATAAATAATTTAATCAGATTAATGACATTGTTCTACCTGAGGGATTCTATAATTAGTAGATTATTGAAGCAGCATGCAAGTTATCTACTATTAGCACCTGGAGGAATTCCTGTTGTCTTAGACGGTGGAATCAAATGATATGAATATTTCTGTCATGCAAACTGTAAAGATAATAAGCCTCTGGCATTTTGTAAGCTATATAAATCCACGGATTTCATATTAAATATTTAAAGCACAGGAGGTGTTATTTGTTAGGCTTCTGATAAATGGAGTTCAGCCATTACAGTCGTCTTTTTCATTTGGTAAATCCCTCTTTGTTTGAGTTGCTTTCAAGCCTTTTTTATTTGTTTTCTTTTTCAGTTGTATATTGTTTCAGTTCCTCTGGAGGTATTTTTTGGACTTTGCATGAGAAACATTCAAAATATTTTTACAGAACGTTTATCCTTTTGATATAAAGAGGAAATTTAAACCAGGAGTATAAACAGATGTGAAGCAAGCAGATCTCAGCTGAAAACCAAAGAGATCTTGCCTGCGTTATTTGGAAAAGGCTGCCTTTCTTCCTAACATATTTACAAAGCAGAAGCTGCTCAGCCCTGATGTGTGTTCCATTCCCATGGTTTATTTGTTCAGAAATGATACAGAGGAATAGAACTTGGCAAGGTCAAAGTATACATTAACGTATCATAATGAGGATATTGTATAATACTTGGAGAATAAAGGCCGAGAGGAAGATTGCTGATGTCTTAATAAACTGCACAGGTAGAACAGAGGTTTTATAAGATGCTAAAAATATGAGAAGTGCTTGTCTGAAAGCAAGTCCTTTAAATTACCAGACGACTGAAACTGTTAAGTGCAAAACTTTGTTGGGCAAAGTGTCTCTCTTTTTAATAGATTGCTGTGTCGGGCTGAAGCTGCAGGCAGGATAACTGATGACCTTTTGAAGTGCTTTGGATAAATTATGGTTTGTGTGTAAGAGATGATAATGCAGTTAAAAAAGATTTATGTAATAGTTCTTCAAAGAGCCTGAGACATTAGCACAGGGTCATAAATTAGCAGGATTTTCAAATAAGGAATTACTTTACTGGGAGGGTCCTGGAATTTTATCCCATATGGTTTTGCCTCCAAGCACTTGCTAAAGTTTAAGCAAGGAGTTACCTGATGAGCCTCTGAGGCAGCTGTGAAATTACAAGGAAGCCTGGCCTGATAAGAAATCAATCGTGCTTCAATAGCAATCAGGTTCTTCCTCTGGTAGAGAAATTAGCTGGTACTTTTAGGGCATATGTCAGAAATTTATTGCTACCTCTTTTGAGACTGCAAGCTGAATAACAAGTTGGAAGCTATCTTCAGTCTTCCAGGCTTCAGTGGTGGGCTAAGTAAATCATTTCTAAACAAATATGGTTCAAACTTTTTTACCTTTATTAAAAATGATAGGCCTGACTAAGCAAATCCTTATCAAATCAGAGTGGGGCCATTTCCCCAGTTGATTAGAAAATCTTGTTTTTAAAGGCTTAATACTCAGATTTCGTTCTGGGATGAAACTTGGAACACACCATCCAAACTCAGAAGTTATGATATGATGGTTATTGGTATCAGGGTTTTTCTTCAGCAGGTTCTCCAAAGAATAGGGAAAAATAGGGAATTCTACAGTGGCTGGACAGTAGCAGATAATGCTATGCCTATCCCTTCAGCACAGCCACCTTGGGACCTAGAGGAGGGAGATGATCTCTTCTCTCACCAGATAAAAAGGTTTCATGCTGCCACCTCATGCTGTGTTTGCTTGCTGAGCCTTGCTACCCGAGTTCTTAGCCAGGAACATGTGCTGTCTTTTAGTAGATCACTATATTCAAATTCATGCTGTTTATTAGGGGGTTTTGCTGATCATGTCCTCATAGAGCATAATATGGCATCACCCTAAATTGAAAACCAAGAAGCAACTGAAATGGGATTGTCCCTGCACTTACATACATCCCCAGTTCTCGTGCCTCCTGACCTAACTTTTCCAGTAGTGAGATGTCTCTATATAGATTAGTATATCTAAATTATTTTGAGCCTTTTTCTTCCTGCCAACCTAGAGTATCAGGTCACAATTTTGGTGGCTCTCTGTTTAATCCTCCTCTTCTCGAGTGGGACTGGGGCTCCGAGTTTCGGCCTCCTATTAAACACCCCTATAGTCCCATAGCAGGAACATATGCTTTCTTAAAAGAGCTCCCTTCTGAATTTAAAACTTTGCAGGAACTTATCAAGATGGTCAGGAGCCAGTGGAGATTCTGGTGAAGGGGGAATATAAACATTGTCATGTTATTTTAACTGCACAAGCAGATTCTGCACATGATGACAGTACAGCTTCAGAACAAGAGTGGGGAATTAGTGCATGCAATATGAGCATATCTGGCAGCTTCTTTCGTGTGACAAATAGGAATGACATAGAAGGGATGTTTATTGTCTGTAATGTGTATTGTCTTGGAGACATAAAATTACCAAGTTTGGGGAGTGTCTAATACTTCTACTGTAGACTTTTAAAGTATCTGGATTTCTCAATAGAAGGGACAGTACTTATTGTCCCAACCCATTTATCTTGTGCACAATCTATTGCTGTATTTGCTTAACATAACCTTGCAACATTACAAAAATAATAAACCAATCAGACATGCCATTAAGATAAATCAGTGTTCCTCCACACCCCCACCCTCTCCACACATACCCCTGTCAACCCTTCTCATGCCTGTGCAATATTGCTCACTCTCCCTTTTTTTGCCTTTCTCCCTCAATTCCTTTCTGTTGTATATGAATGCATACACCACTGTGTTCCTAGTTTGGAACCTGCTATACTCCCAATTTTAAAGGAGACCTTCTACCCCTACTAGCTAGCACCCTCTAAAAATATTGGCAGTGAAAATATTTCCTTTTTCCTCCACAATGACAAATTCCCAGCAGTCCTTCTGGACGAGCAAGGTGCAAGCTATGCAGGTGGCAGAGAATCAAGTCCACAGTTTATGAAAGTGAATTTTGACAGCTGACAGTGCAAAACTTTCTTGCTACACTACACTTAATTTAAAAGCCCCAGAAAGATATAGTTCAAGGTTAGTGTGAAGTGAGAATGTGTATCATCTTTTAATCTCACTGTTCAGCCTAAGATCGAAAACACAATAAGGAAGACATTTTGGGAGCCCTCTCCCTCCTCAGATATTCTATCAATGCACAACTGTTTGCACAACTTGGACAATTATCAGTGTTTTTCATTTTGTTTGCATGAGCTGTGGCTGTGTCCGTGAAAATGCACTCTGATTAGGTATATTGGTTCATTCCTGTACCACTTCAGTTCATTAGGCTAGTCATTAGATAAGTACCTTTTATTACAACTACAGCTTGGATGCAATTAATAGTTTTCTTTTCTCTCAATTGGCCAGAGACTGAGCAAAGATCATTTGATATAGTGTTCTCCTACTCTGATTTTTTTTAAACCTCTAATTCTTATTTTGTGGACTTCGTAGGAGAGGAAGTGTTAATTATACTGTTATGGTTATTTGTCAGTGTACAAAGATTTGTTTACATATTGGCTCTTCTCCTAGATCCTGTATTAGCAAGTATGATGCTACTGATTATACATACATGGTTTGGCTTTCAAGTCAGTCTTACTGGAACCTCAGGCTTTGCACCCGTAATTTTGCTGATGGAAGTAACTTCAGATGTAGTTTTGCATCTGCACCTATTTTCTGGGTTTAATGTCAATTGAGGTAATCTAGACATCCAAGTTCTTGATTTACAGCTGCAGATGTACATTACAACGGCAGATATGTACATTACTGTGCCCTCATATCAAAGGCACAAAAAAGATACAAATGCATGTATTAAACATAATGAAGTACATTAGGAGACTAATTCAAACAGAGAACTAGCAGAAGCAAGAAACCTGAAAGGCTGACATTCAGTCCTTATTTACTCCCACTAACAGTATTACTTTCCATCTCCAAAATGTTTTTCAAACATTTAAATAAGATGAATGATATTGTCAGGGGAAAACCATGTGGCAGGGGTTGTGCTTGCTGCGATATTGTGGCGCCCTGAGGGTAGGGACAAGCATGCATTTGAAGTGCTATGTATTCTGCAAAATATGCAGCACCACAAGCATGATGGGACATTTGCATACAGTTGTTGAAGAGTCCAGTCAGTCAGAGACTTGCAAAGAAGGCTGAGATCCCAGCGTGCTTTTTGGGGAACCCCATCTCTGGACATGCCTGAGGACAGCGGAGCACAGAGGAAAATTGCTGATTGTTTGCCAGTCTGAGGACCATGTGTACCCAGGGACTCCTTCTCTTCACTCTCAGCCCCACAACCTCTTGTTGGGATTGTAAAGCCGCAACTCTATAGGTCAATATGTACACTCCAAAAGTTTGATCAGTTATGCTGTCAGCCTTGAACTGATCCCTGCTGCCCATGCGTCCTGCAGTTCCTGATCCAGCAGTGCTGACAGGACATATGTGTGCTGTACATGGCCTTGCCCTATAGTCCTGAAATCCTACACTGTCCTACAGAATCTGATGAGGATTATGCCCCACTGGATGCCATGCCATCTGGGTTGCTCTGGGACCATTTATAGACCACATACTGGCGTTTCAAGGCACATAATATGAATGCTGACTTCTGGGAACTCCTCATCCTGAGGATCTGGAAGCACAAGTAGTGGCAATAGAACTTCAGTATGTGCTGGGTTACCTTCAAGACAATGTCCACTGATCTTCCCCCACCCTTGTGTGACAGGGCATTAGCAGAAGGACAACGCTCACTGTAGAAAAGTATATTACTATTGCTATCTCGAAGTTCAGAACCCACAACCCGTTTGGTTCAAACAGCTCCACAGTGGAAAGGCCAGTGTGGGAGGTATCCCTGGTTATCTAATGGGAGACAGCACCTTGCCAACCAGAGGAGGCTGGCAGGGAGTGGGTGTTGCCAACCTTGCAGAGGCTTCACCATCTAACTATGATAGGCTTGTACACTACTGTATATGTGGCACTGTGTGAAGTCACCTATGGCATTGCCCTTGGAAAATAGGCCTCTGGTGTCCTCTAAGCTTCAGGAAAGGTACTCAGCAGTCCTCTTTGCACCACCTACAGCCTTGTCCAGTTACAACAGCCTTCAACCATGCTCAACCAATCTTTGAGTATTCAAACTCAACCACTCATTAGTTCTTGGTGCTGTTGCTGAGCTTGCAGATAAGGCTGATATTCTGATGGAACAAAAATAGATATTTTTACTGTATGGCAAGAGGTTTTGCAACAAGGATTCATACTGTGTTTTTCAGATGATGGTGCAGGACTGTTTTCGAGTGCAGCTGCCAGCACAACCTAGTTCAAAGACTCAGCCAAACATTCCCCAGAGTTGACTCAGATTTGGCAGTACCCTGGAAACATCTTGAATTTGAAATCTGTTTTCATGTTGAATTGGATAGATTCTGTCTTGCTCACAAGGAACGATGGCACTGAGCAGCAAGTCAGCATGGGGATGTGCACTTGGCTCCACCTCCCTGAGGTAGTAGAGTTTGAGATCAGTCACTAACAAGACTCCCCAGAGCCAAGGGGAAAGGCAAGGGGAAAACCTGGGATTCTGGAGGGCTGGACTACACCCTGTAGCACAACACATAACTGTACATGTACTGCATGTGGCACTAGAAATCATGTTGCCAAGAAGTTCCTATTGGAAAAAAAGTTCATTTCAGTTTCACCATGTTTTTCCTACTACAAGCCACTTGAAGTACACTCACTTTTTAAATTTGGAAGGGTGTTTTTAGTGCTACAAATACAATGTCTGTTCATGGTCTGAGATATCACTGAGGTAGTGGTGTTTTGTGCTGCTCCCTAGGAAGATTTTTGCCTTACAGCCACAACTTAGCCTGGTGTGACTTAACTATGTCTTTTAAGGAAAAAATGTGCATGAGATAAGATTGTCTTGGTGTTTTATAATATAGCATTGTTATGCTGTGGTATAAGCAACATTGCAAGGAAGTGAAGGATTGCTAGTCTATTGTAGGTATTTGCATGGTGAATAGTATCCTATAATATTACTTCATTGGTTCAGAAAAAAGTTATTGTTATGTCCTTAACTTTATCTGATCACCCGGAGGAAATAATGGAGGTCCTGACAAACAAGGACCTGGTGGCAAACCTATTCAATTTAATTCAAATACTCGAACTTGATGGGTTAAGGATAAAGGTACAGCCTTATTCCTAAAGTCCATTAGTATGTTGTTTGCTACATTTTAGATGTATTTTAATAGATTATTTTTAGTGGATACTAAAAGCAGTGGACTTTGAGACAAGGTACAAAGCTGTTAGTAATATGTAATTTAGTTGTTGGGCCTTGCAAAGTTGATAGTGGTGGTATTATCTGACAGTAAATCTTAGTATTGCAGGGGTTCCCCATCTTCCTTCCTTCCTTCTAGCTATCCTAGGTACTTATAAGCCCCTATTACTGAAGTGTCTGAGCACCTTGCAACTAATAATGAAGTTACTAGCATATGTAATATATACTTGTGAATAGTGTTTTACAAACCTGCTAAAGTTTTTGCTTCTATGGAGCTTATCATCTCAGTTGTAAACGACTTGATACAAAGTAGCTAGAAAAGATATTAAAATGTATCTTTTAAATAGTTTATATTTATTCATTTTCTGGTATAGGACAGTGAATTAGATTGTGAAAAGAGGAAGGGTTTTGGAAGACTCTGATGCATATTGTATCACAAATAGCAATGAGTTTCTATAGAGCATACTTTCTACACAATAATTGATTCAATTTGATCCAAGCCATGAGAGAATGAGTTTTGTGGATACTTGAGCTTTCTAGAGGGGCATACATTCATAACCCTCACGTTTAAGAGCAAAGGTGATAGAGTAGAAGGAACCAAGAGCACCTATAAGTCAAAGACAGAATTTTCACAATTGTCACATGCACTAGGCCACCTTTACAGGGCCTGATCCTGATCTCAGTAAGGCTACAGACAGAAGTGCAGTTCCCTGCTGTAACTGAGAACACTTTGCAGGAAGCATTTGGAGTTACAGTGATCCTCCAGACCAAACAGAAGTTCGTGTTGGTTCCAGCGGGGAGGGAAATCTAGTTGCTGGCAGCAAGCCTGCAGCCTGTTTCCCCTAGCAATGGCTTTTCCTCCCTGTCAGGGTGAGCTATTTTCAGAATGGGAGGGGGAAAGAGAGCAGAGGCAGCTTATTCTAAGGGTTCCCCAGCCAGTGCTGGAGGATGGAGTGGGTGAATTGGAGCTCTTCCACTTTGGGAGGTCTCTAATACACCTTCCCCACCCTCCAGTGGGGGCTGAGAAAACCCCAGCTCAAACACCCTCTGCTCCCTTTCCCCCCTCCCATTCTGAAAATAATGACAGGCTGGGAGACAGTGCAGGCACAAGTTACAGAAGACACTCAGTTTTGAAACATCTTCATCTGAACCCTCATGCAGATAGGGCTTTGATTTTCACCTGATCGGCTGTTTTTGAAGCATTCTGCAGCTGCGCACTTGTTTGGTCAAGTTTTCTATGGCCAAATCAGGTGAAAATTGTCACTTCTGTCTGTCATCTAAACCTATAATGTAATGTCAGCATTAGACTAATACTGCCTAGTTCCAGAAGGTATTAAACTTGCATAAAGCTTTTGCATTCATGAATATCACAGCCAGACACACCTTTACATAGATATAATTGAAAACCAGGTCCCTCATTTTTCCATAAAACACTTTCTCCAGGGCATTGCCTTTTTAGATTTTCCCATGACATAATGCTATTATAAATAATCTCTGGCCAATAGCACTTCACAGCTGCATAACTTGTTCACATAGAGGAGGCAGACCTCAAATGTTCCTCCTTCAAAAGCATAGACCTCTGAAGATTATGCTAAGGGACAATCTTTATTCCTTTGGACCAATACTTATCTTCAAAAGGAGACGGGATGCATATCTTGCTGGAGTTATTTGACCCCAGCAGTCTTTCCTGCCCAGAGCAGGGGGGCTGGACCCAATCATCTCACAAGGTCCCTTCCAGCCCTAAACTTCTGTGAATCTGTGAATACAGGGACCTAGGATAGCATTTTATCGGTTCATATTCCATTCGCCACATTATTACCATCGTTTATTGGGAAATGGTGCTTAATGGAAATGCAAGATCCTGGAGATCTGAGCATCCTATTCCTGAAAAGAATGATCTCCATTTAAGTCATGCTAATTCTGATAAAAATGCTAATAAAAATTAATTACAGCCTTTTTAATCTCTCTCTCTCATTTTTAGTATTCTTTTTAAAAATGAGTGTACTGAGAGAATTAATCTTGTAAACAGGATGGGTGTACACACATAAACATAGTGAACTGTTGCCTCAGTAATCTATGGGAAGGCAAAACATCTCTGCCTAACATAAAGCTCTCAAGACAATTACAAACAATTGGAGACAGTTTAACAGTGATCATCCAGCTATGCCATTTTCTTGATAAGCTCTGGGAAAGTAAACTAGGAGGAAAGTTCAGAGACTTTGAGACCTTGATTTTAGACCATCTGCTTGTTGATACATTGGCCCCATTTCTTCTCATCTGTTTATGTACATATATCAGCACCAGCTGCCCACTCAAATCTTAACTGCTTGGATTAATCAGGCAACCACCTGATCAAAAAACTGGCCTACAAACTGGCAAATAAATAAAGAACTGTTTTTAAAATGTTAGAGTTTGGGGGGTTTGCTTCAGCACTGGCTGCTCTCTGGCAGCTAAAATAACTAGCAGCTTTTTTCCAGTGTTAAAATAAAGGTAAAAATGCCTTTGAAATTTGTACTCTGAAATTCCACTCATCTGCCTAATGTTCTTTTTTAATTAGAAGGATACACATATGACTTAATTAATCAAGCCTGTCTTAGGGAATTATGCATTTATTAATGGTTTCTGCACTCAAACACATTATTAAGGGATTTGTGCTAAGTACCTGACATGAAACAGCCTAATTTTGCTTGCTTTGCTTAATGTATTGAGAAACGGCTTGTTGATCAGATTTCAAAACATTCATGCTATGAACTAATGTCCTATTTAGAGTGCTTAAAATGCAGCACTTTGGCAACTCAGCACTCCAGTGGTTTGTATTTAAAGCATGGTGGAGGGGAGGAGGGAAGAGGAGATCCAGGAAAGGAAAGGAACTCTTCTGATTAGTGTGCTGAAAATAAGTAAGAAATAGTATTCTCTGTTCAGACTTCTTAAAAGAAAATAAAGTGGTGGGGTGTAAAAGCATTCTTTATATATTTTCCTAGGATGCTGAAGGACACCATTTTAAAATGACTCCAAATAGCTTCCAGCTGCAAAGGTGTCCACCCTAAACTTTTATTCCAGTGTGTTGAATATTAACTACCTTCATTTTGGCCTGTAAGAACAGTCGTGATCTTGGTGAGCCACTGGGGAAGGGCCATGTCACACATTACACGTAGTACATATTAACTGCCCTTAAAATGCAAGTGTCTATGTGTTCAAGCAGTAATATGTTTGCTAAGTGTGATTGTATTGTAGCAAAGTTGCAACTTTTTGTGGGAGGAATATTGTCAGATTTGTATTAAGTAATACATGTTCAGTTATTATTGGACTGCTCCACAGAGATAGTGAGTAATGTACTCTGGTGTGGTGTTAATGCTCAGCTGATTGTTGGTCACAGACCTAGCACTGGTTCCAGGACTCCTTTGCAATGTGGGACTGGGACCAACACCAACAGTCAGCTGAGTGTAGGTCCCAGCCCTCTCACTGCACCAGAGGCAGTTCAACACTGCTTGCAGCAGAGACCTGGTTCACCCCAAGGTCCCAGTGGCAGAAGTGGCACCTTCTCACAGACTCAGCTCCTCATGCTTCCCTCTGCTTGCCTCTACCAGCAGAGATCCAGTTTGGTGCAGCATGTCAAGGCCAGATGCTCCAGGGCTGGGCATTGTTGGGCACATGGCAGGGAGGATATAGACTACAGGCAAGGGGGTTGCATGTCCTCATAGCCAAATGTGCAAGATGCAGTGCCCAGTACTGGGCTTAGTGTTGAGGGGTGGAGGGCACAGCTAGCTCCAGCTCTCTCCAGTGTAGGCTGAGAACATAGTAAGCATTACCAGTGACTGCTTAGAACATGTTCTAACTTTTTATATGGCATGGTAATGTTTACTATGATCTTGGAGGAAACACGTGCTAAGTGTCCCATGTGACACAACCCTGTCGTGTTAGGTAATTAGCTGTAAAACAAAATATACTCCCAAATCTACATGGTTGCCATGAAGCTCAGTTCACTTTTCAGACTCCTTGTAAGTGAACCAAGTTGCTTGAATTTTAAATTCTGAGTTTGGTCATTTTTCATTTGGTCTTCATGTAAGAGCTAAGTCTCTGTGAAAGTACAGTGTTTGTCTCTTTCCTCTGAGACAATCCTCTGGACTGAAAAAATAATGGAAGCTTAATTGTATCCATAGGCATTTCTCTATACTTAACCATGTACTACAAACTTCTGTGAGTAAATCTAAATTCTTCTAAATCTTCTGATAGTTCATTTTTCCAAACTGTTTTCTAATATTTTGCTAAAAGAATTGCAATCAATTTGCTGATAATTCCATCCTTTAAACAGACAAACCGAATACCTACACTGACTGTGTAATATCTTAATATACATTATTTTTGAGTTGTGAGTAGCATGCAGAGGATTCTGCATATTACTGCACAACAGAGAGTCCTAACAGACTATAGTCTCTACTTTCCTTTGTAGAAGTTGCACTGTTTCAAAGCTACAAGTTACATGCTTAGGCAAACGGTGTACTAGTTTATCCCTTAATCAGACTCTCAGTCATGTTCCCTGGCATGAGGGCTGAGGGTCTTCTAATAAGCTGTAAACATGCTATGACTGAAGATTGGGATGAATGTTAGAGAGTCTAAGTTAAAACGGGGGTCTTTAAACATTGAAATAGTAGCTTTTCAAGATATCTTATTCCATCTGAAGTTGACATGGAATTATGAAATTATCACAAAGTGTGTGGGTCTGGTGAGAGAGAGATCTGAGATCTAAGCTTAGCAGGGGTACATGTAGAGGGGGTACAATGCCATGGTCTTACCTTCCTTTCAGATCACACTATGGGAGCAGCAGCCAAGTTTTATTTATTAATTTTTTTTTAAGTCCTGGAATCGGGTAAGAATTCTACCTCCATCCCTTCTCCACTGTGGTCAGTGCCACATTTTCTCCCCTCCCATTTGCCCCCTCCTCTGCCCACTGCTGCAGCAGTCCCCACTGTCTCTAGCAGCCCTAGCAGCTCCTGCCTTGCTCCAGCCAGGCTCCATGGGGAGCCAGGCTCAGCTGAAGACAGTGGTGGTGGCAGCACACAGTTTGCTCCTCCTTGCCCTTAACCGTCTGGGTGTTACATGCTAGCTCAGGAGTATGCTCAGGGAGGGGAAACCCACCTGTTGCTGCTGCTCCCAACTGAGCCCAGGTCTCTGTACAGCCCAGCTGGAGTTTGGGAGGAATAGATCTGGAATTACCCCCACCCCTGGGCAGCCAGAGACAGAGGGGACAGGGCCAGTGGTGGGTGGGGGAGGGAGCAGAAGGAAGGGGAGGGCACGTGAAGTTGAGCACCGATGGGGAAGGGAACGGGCATTCTTACCTGATTCAGGGACTTAAAAAATGTCCCTGGCTGCTGCTGCTTCTGTGGTTCAATCTGCCCATCCCAATAGGTGGGGGATGCTGGGGAGGGTGCAGCCACCATGACAGCACTGTTCCATGCTTCCTGTACAGACTCAGTCTGTTGCCCCTTTGTGGATGCGATTCCTTAAGACCCAAGTGATCTAGGCCCCCCCCCCACGAAGATCAGTGCTGATCCACAAGACACATTACTAATTCATTGTTTAGAAAAACTAATATATGGGAAGGAAGCAAGGAATCAAAGTAAATTCAAGAGGCTTAGTTATGGTTTGATTAGTCTTTGCGCGTTCACTAGAAACAACCTCAAATCTGTGAAGGTTAGTTCATCACTGAAGGTGATCAAGGTCATGTGTGAGCAGGATTCACCAAAATGATAGCCAAGAAAGTGTCTTCATTTCACATAAACATACTCCAGAAGGAAGGGGACTAATTTTGTCAGCCTTCCAGAAGGGACTCGTGCCATTGTCCTCTTTCATGTCTGTCTTTGGTTTTATTTTAAAGTGAGGCAGTTCCAGCAAGTGGCAAATTAAATTTGCCTGCTCTACTCTTACTGGTTCATTTCCCATCATAAGGCTCGTCTCTACTTGAAAGTTATTTTGAATTATGTTTTCCCACTTTGACTACTTATATTTAACTCTTTCAAAATAGAAGTTAAGTGCTATGCCCAACATGGAGGAAGTCAGTGTTGGAAACTGTCTAGCACCAGTCCACTGGACTGCACTTTTCTAAAACAATATGTTGTTTTATTAGTTTCCTATGACTAACTGCCTTTTTATATTCAATCTTTTATGTCAAACCCAGCTTGATATATACAGCTCTTTGCATTCAAGCAGATGTATCTCCTTTTTTTTTTTTTTTTTAAATGAAGACAAGAAAATATTGGACGTTACTCTCGCTGTCACTGGAAAATGATTGTATTCAGCTGGAAGCAATTTCTAGACTTGCCTGCCATTCAGTGATTGTCAAATGTTTTACAGACAGTAGACATGGAATTTAAACTTTCATAGCTGTAAAAATTATTATGTCAAGACTAACCAAAAATGGGACCATAATTCCTCTACTTTGGATCATTAGAAATCATTTCTAAGACATGTGCTCAGAAGCCTAGTAAAACTGAGAGCCATGACGTGAAATGATGATTTATAAATTATGCATGTTTTCTCTATTGTTATGAAAATGTGGTGTTTTTGGTATAGTTAGTAGCTTCTAACGTTAACATATGTTTCTTGAAGATTACAAGTATTCTATACACGTTGTTCTTTGCAGAGGGTGTACGCTTGCATCATGTCAAGGCAATAAATCTAATAAGAAAGTCAAGTGGTACATTGAATAAAGGTGGGAGACTATGGGAGACTGTAGGACATTTGTTAGATTCATGATAACAGGAGAGATCTGGTTAGATGACAGGGGCCAAATTAGAAGAGTAGTCTTTTTTTGTCAAGCACAAATGGAGAGGAGAAAACATATTACCTAGAGACCCATCGACCCATCCAGCACAGGTGGTAATGGTACAGAGAGGTATGCTTGCTCGTACCAAATATATGTGATAATGTCTGTAGTACTGTCTTCAAAGCAGCAGGTTTTGGTACTATTCCTGAATCTGTTAGTCATCTGTTGATTGATTCTGGGCAAATCTCTTCCTTTCTCTGTGTGTGACAGTTAAGTTTGGTTAAACTGAGGTTGTAAGATCTTCATGGCAAGATCTCTTCAAATATATGTACAATGCCTGGCAAAATGGAGACTTTTATCTTGGTTGGGACACTTAGGCATTGCTATTATTTGAAAAAAAATCTTTGGATGCCTTTGGCAAGCAATTGCTGCCTCCGTGTATCTAACTCCTAGTTTCAGAACTGGTTAAGTAGATGAGTTTTTAAAGTAACAGCTTCTTTCCCTAAATACTTAGGCAGGCATTTCCAACTTGAATGATTAATAAAACAAAACAGCTTTTTTGAAATCAGAAAATAAAACTACAGGGGTTTTATGTGTTTATACATAAATTTAGAGTATGGAAATATGCAAAAAAGAAGTAAAGTAGTAAAGCCATTTAAAGTATGAACTTGTGGTCATAAGTAAAACTTGGAAGGATGTTTATCATAACTGGAATATTACTGGATGATGCAATCACTTGATCATAATATGCAGAAATTATAATTTTTTTATAAGAGCAGACCATATTTAATTGTGGGAGGGGTGTGATGTGAAATGTTTCTTTCATTTGTAAATGCACAACCCTCCTGTGGCATGCAGCAATTTATTGAAAATGTCCTTGCAGCAACTACAAAAAAATTTAATGTGGAAAAGTAAAAATTATGAAATCACATAACTATTTTAATCTTCTATTCTAGTGATAAAAATTACAATTTAAGGATGCTCCTTTATTTAGAGGAAGATGGCAATTGGGGGATGGTCCCTCAGTTAGGTAACTGTTAGGTAGAGCAAACAAGGTTTGAAGAAGTTGTAAGCTGCTCCATGATTAAAGTTTGTTTTTCTTTTCATTCATGTATGCATGTGTTTATTGAACCTTGTGATCACTACATGGTGTTAGAAGTGGTAAATGAGAATGACCTTGAAATTCTTGGATTTGAGATCTAAACTGAAGAAGAAGTTGGATACTGAGAGCAAATGAAGCAATGAAGCCTCATGGAAGGAGAAAGGTCTCTGTAAATGATCTGCCTGAATAGTTAAGTAAAAGGACAGTGAGGCAGGGAAGTTTTGTAACCTCCACTTGTCTTTCTAATATTGGGCAATATAGCAGACAACTGGAGGGCATTCAGACAAGAGTCTGAGTGGTATCTAGGAGACTCAGGGGCAGAAGGGAAAAATAGCTAAGTCAAATTCTCGGTCTAATTGTATATTGTGGGGGAGAAATCCCTGGCTGTTTGAAACACCTTTAGGTTTGAAAAAGGCCAAAATATGCAGTTAGGTGTAATGCTGTCCAAATTTGAGGAGTACCATATGCCAAGAAAGAATGGGACTTTTGAAAGACACAGATATTTTTATGTGTAAGCCAACAACGGGGGAAAGTATAGATCAGTAAGTTCCTGAATGAAAAGGACTGAGAAAGAACTGTGGTTTTGGGAACATGACAGAATCTCTGATTAGAGGTAGGATTATTTGTGACATTACAGACACTGAATTATAAGAATGGCTACTGCATGAGGAAGACTTGTCCCTAGAAACAAATCTCCAGGGGCGCTTGTACACATGACAAAAATTGCCCTTTTGCGGGTTTAATTGCATCACACTTCACATGTACGGGGGCTTTTTTTGCAATTTAAATTAATTTGTTGCAGTGCAAAATAAACCACATCCCAATTTATTTTAGTTTGCATTGACACAAATTACAGTGATACAGCCATTGATCTATCATGTGTATATGGTAATTTACTGAATGATGGGTAATGAGTCTCTTTGTCCACCAGATGCCACTACAGTTTTTAGGTAGTGAGCCACTCTGTCCACCAAATGTCACTTCAATTTGCAGGTAGTTGTGTGTAGTGGGTATTTTCAGACAATAGGTGTAGCAGTCCATCCCAACATGAATCAATCTTCTGCTCACCTGCACAGGCATCCCCACCCATCCAGCATGGACCTGGCCACGATGCCTGCCTGGGCTGTGCTGCCCCTGGCTATCTGATGGGTGGGAGGGGGACTGGTTGCCAGTGGCCCCGTGAGCCCAAAATCTGCCCCTGATTAATGTTAGGAATAAAAAACTACTTGGCCACTTTGTGCAGGTGCCCAGAAGTAGTTTCATTTTCTGCCAAAAAGCAAATTGTGGCCACCTACTCCCAGGACGGCAGGAAGCAGCTGCTGCCCATCCAGCATGGCTCTGGCCAGGGTGCCCACCTGCACCATGCTGCCCCTAGCTTCTCAAGGTGGGCCCTGATTCCAGTGGCCCTGTCAACCCATAATCCACCCCTGCTTAATGCTTAATAAAAAATATACTGCTTGGCCACCTTTTTCAGGTGCCCAGGAGTGGTTTCATTTCCTGCTAAAAAGCAAGTTGTGGCTGTCCACTTCCAGCCCCGGGAAGTGGCCATCACTTGCAAGGATGGGTGCTCACCTGGGGCCACCAGGTGCCCACTGGCCAGGGTGCCCACCTGCAGCCAGTGGGCCCACTGGGTGCTGGCCACTAGTACCTGCTGCCGCCATTCCAAACCCTTCTGTCCCCCTGCCACCACTGCAGGATAACTGCTCTGCTTCACTGGTGCACAGCCTTTGGTGCCCAGGTTTGGGGTGCATGGGGCTGCAGGACAGCTAGTGTGAGAACACCTGGGGATGCTAAATGAAGTTGTGAACATTGTCATGCCTGTCTGTGTGCTGTTTTTATGGGAACAAGGGGTCAGGGTGGTACAGGCGGGCCAGGTAGGGAAGAAATATCTTGCCAAGAGATCTTGCCCCATAATGCCATTCTAATTTGATCTTCATTTAGTGCTGACATAGCCAGTGAGGAAATGAATGATGATAGAACTGATCCACAATTCATAAAGAGGCTGCACTTAATGGTCCTGCTTGGTCACAGAACACCACTTGCTGGGTTTCTGTTAAAGCGCCAAGTGAATAAATGGTGGTGGGAGTGAAAATTCAGCCACAACTAGTAATGGGCAAAGTCTGGGGAGCTATGCTCTGCAAAGAAACTTCCAGTAACTGTTGCATGCTATGCTGGAGCCAGTGAGTTGCGTGTTCTGAATGGTTTGGCTCCGCTGGTGGCAGGAGGGGGGCAGGTTCTGGGGAGTTGCAGCGAGGAAAAGACCCTTTGCCAACCTCAGTGTCCCAGACTTTGTGACCCATTGACCCAGACACTGCTCCTGGAGGCCCCTGCCCTGCTGACCAGGCTCCTGACTGTCTGGGACACTGCCTGCCCCTTCCCTGGCATTGGGCCAGGTACAAACTTTACGTCTGGCTTATACCTGAAGCCTCAGTCACCAGGGTAAACCATGAAAAGTGGTAAAACTAAAGCATGAGTGGGACATTGGGGGGGTGGGGCAGGAGGGCTTGCACTCCAGAAAAAACTGTTATGATGCCTGCATGCTAGAACCTGTAGTCCTGGAACTGGACAACTCCATACGGCTTTAAATGGCAAATGAAACCACTCTCAGCAGATCACTTGAATCAGCAAAGCAGTTATTAATTCTGTGCCAGTGTCGGATTTAACGCATTGAACCATGGCCGTGAATAAATCCACCAACCTAATTAATGACATGGCTGGGGGGATGGCAATTGAAAGTCTGGCACCACCAAAACACACTTTGTGATGGGCAAGACTCTGGTCAGGAATGTCCAGGAGGTTACCCCAGTGCAACAGAGGCATGGTGTTATGTGACCCAAAAAGGATTTGTAGCCATAATCAGAGCTGGATAGCCAGTTCCTTATTTGAGCCATTAGGCTGAAAATAGGTAGGTGCGAAGCTTCAGTCACTGATTCGATTTGGCGGAGATTTGGCCCAATACGGCGGCCGAATCTCAAAATCCGAATTGAATCAGGAGACCCTTTAATCTCTCTGAATTGAATCAGAACCCTCCAAATTGACTGAAGAGATTCGATGATTCAGACATAGACAGCTTTAAATGTTTTTTCTATATACCTCAAGGTACCAGGAAGCTTGTCAATGCTGAGATGGTGGGCAGATGGAGCATCCCATGGGAGTGGTGGGGGGTCCCCATTGTGCTCAGCAGCAGACCCAAAGTAGACCAGAAGCCCTTCTGATTCACTTCTGGGTCAGCCACGGAGGACTCCCCTCCGCCCCCTGACTCAGCGACTGGTACCTCCTGGGTCTGGGTGGGCACCCAGGGTCCCTCCATGGCCGATTGCTGGCCTGAGGGGATGCTGTGGGGGGGTCCCCAACATGCTCAGTGGTGGACCTGGAAGTGGACTGGAAGAACTTCCAATACACTTCCGGGTCTGCCACCAAGCACTCAGGGGGGGGTCACCTGCACTCCTGTGGGATGCTTCATCAGCATTCAGAAGTCACACCTGGTGTACCTCAAGGTACGTAGAAAAAAACATTTAAAGCTATGTCTATGGCTGAATCACTAATTCTCCGAATCAGCATCAAATCTTCAGATTCGGATTCAGCCAAATTAAATTGGGACAGTGATCTGAATCAACAAGTCAAATCACTGTCCCTCAAATTGGGCTGAATTCAAATTGAATATGGCTCGCTTTGCACACCCCTACTGAGCAAAGCTTAATTTCTGCCCCCCCAGTGCCATTTATTTGCTCACCAGTTTAATGTAAAAGAAGCAAGTGGCTTTCTGTGAGCCCACCTGAATGTTAAATGCTCCTGCTTTATGACTAGTGGGTCAGTTCTGTCAGTATTCATTCCCTCACCAGCTATATAAGAAACTGAACGGGGACTGGTGTCTTGACACATGGGTCACTGGTGGGTAGCCCACTGTTATGCCATGCCCTGAAAGGGACCCCGCAGGCACTCGTCATCAGTACATGACTCAGTACATTAGCTACACTTTGCAGTTATTTTTGGTACCAAAACTTGTAAAAAGCCATCCAGAACAAGTATGCCCATAAGATACAAAGTTGCCAGCATGTCACCAGCATGGCGTCAGCATGTCTGGTGTCCAAACTTTGTGCACCAAAAAGAGAGTCGAGGGTGTGGGAACTTCCCTGGAACCATTCATCTCAAGACTTATAAATTGAGGGCAGAGTTCCCTGGGTACCCCTTATGGATCCAACATGTCTGATGCTGGAGAAACAAGAGAGCAGACCAGGGCCTGTAGCAGACTAGAACCACTTGGTCCTATGCAGAAACCAAGATTCTAGTGCAGGTGCTGGGGGACCCTGAAGTATTGCACCAGTTAGTCAACAGCCCACAGGCAAACTGGCACATGTACTTTGTTGTATCCAGAAGACTTGCCAATCAGGGGCGCAACAAGACAATGGCCCAATGCTGGGTCAAGGCCAAGATTCTGTGGCTGCTTTCCACAGAGATGTTGCAAGAGCATAGCGGCAGTCACCCCAGAGTGTGATGTGTTGCCTTACTTGAATGTCCTGAACAGACATGGACAGAGGTCTCCATGCCATCCTCTGCTCCAGAGACCTTGCTGACCATGGCTCCGATTTGAGCTGGCTCAAGTGAAGAAGATAGCAGCAGGATACCAGTAATGGCACCTGGAGAGTCCTCTTAGTAGGAAAGACCTGCAACCTCAACCTCCACACCAGGTATGTGAAGACCTCTTTAAGTCACCTAAACTGACACCGGGCTTGGCGCTTGACTTATACTAGCTCCTGCATGCCCTCACTGTGGGCCGGGTACCTGGGGCAGTGGACACATGCTGCAGTGCCACTCACAGAAGATGGGGCTGGGCTCAGCTGGTGCAGCCCAATCCCCTGTGAACAGTGTTGCCTGGTTTATACCAGCTGAGCCTGGTGCCACTCTCTGGGAATGGGGCCATGCCAGCCAAGCACCAAGCGGCGCCAGGGTCTGTGCTTGGCTGGTACAGCTGACCTCAGTACTCAGCAGTGCCAGTCACAGTAGACAGGGCTGGGCTTGGCACTTGGCTGGCGCAGCCCCATCCCCTGCAGGTGGTGCTGCTGCACCATGCCAGCTGAGCACTGAGCCCAGTCCTGCCTTCTGAGGGTGACGCTGGGCTCAGTGCTTGGCTGGTATGGCTAGGCTCAGCACTTGGCAGCAGAACTCACAGCGGATGGGGCCAGGCTCAGCTGGCATGGCCCAGGCAGCACCACTCACATGGGGTGGGGCCATGCGAGCCCAGTGCTGAGCCTGACCCCATTCTCTGTGAATGGAGTTGTGGCATGTGTCCACCACCCAGGTGCCTGGCCTTCAGGGGCCAATATAAGCCAACCCCATATTTCTGATCCGAAAAATTAGGTCGACTTATACACCAGATCTATGAAATTCCTAATTTTTGGATCAGAAAAATGGGGTTGCTGTATATACCACATTTTACCTATACACAGTGAAATATGGTAGTTAAGAATGTGCTTGCAGTACAAGACACAACATTCATGTCTCCTCTTGGCAAGTCTTCTGAACACAATATTCATGTCTCCTCTTGGCTATTGACAAATTTGTAGGAAGAAACCAATTATTCCATAACACAGGAAGCAACTTTATGGAAAGAAATGTACCTATAGACACAGATGTAAATACTGTGGTGCAGAAAGAGGAAATTGGTGACCTGTAGCTAATGACCTTTGTGCTATGTGCAGAAACACAGGTGCCAGAAGTGCAAGTCAACTGGATCCCAGTACAAGGATCCAAGTACATCAAACTTTGCAGGGAAACCTTCCCACCAAAAATAAATTGGAAAGTCTGTCTGATACTTTACCAGTCCAAAAGGAAAGTTAAATTTCTTAACGACTCATAGAAACTTATTAAAAAGCTTCAGAAAAGATGGGGATAGGAAAGTGAGTGGTAAACTGATGTGCTAGTAATCTCTCTTCTGTAGATGGGTATTAGTTGATTTATGTGTTAACTATTTTTTGTGTTCATTGTTAAGAGGATCTAGTGATATAAGTTATAATTTAAAGACATTCCGTTATTTAGAAGAAGTTGATAATTGGGAGATGGTCCCTCAGTTAAAATGCTGTTAGTCAGGTGGAGCTAGGCGGGGTTTGGAGAGGTTACATAGTGTTCCACAGTTAAAGTTTGTTCTTCTGGTTCACATATACCTGTGTTTATTAAACTCAGTGATTGCTACATCTCTGAGGGCAATTTTTGTTTCCTCCCTTTCTCTTTCTTTCTTAACATAATAGTGACCTGTAATGGAGCCAATTAGCCTGGCTCCTGCTCCTTGTTTCCAGCTGTTCTTTTGCAGGTATTCAAGCTCATCTCTGTAATAAAGTTTGGACATCTGTAATGTCAGTTTGAAGCAGCAAAGTTTAGCTAGTATTATGTGACTTGCAAGAGGATTGCAAATTACTACTATCACATGGACCAATGTTTGAGAACCCTTGCATTGAGGACCGTAATTCCCTTTACCCATAGTTCTGTGGTACTAGCATGGAGGAAGACTGCTGCTTTTCCTGGTTTGTGAAACAGTTCATCAGCAAACTAGGTTTTCCCAGAGACCAAGTTTGATTTTTTTGGAGTGCACCAAGAAGCAGATTAGTCAATGCCTAATTCAATTTGGTTTCAACGAAAAAGATTTTCATTGCCAATTACAGAAATAAAACAGGAAAACATAAATTAAAAAAAAAAAGATGATATCAGTTATACATTTAAATTAAATTAAATTGGGCTGGCTTTCAGTGGCTTTCAGAACCAGTAATCTGCTTCTTATGGTTGCAAAGAAACTGAAAAACATGAAATGTAAGCCAATATATGGATGCCTGTCTAAATCTGCAGAAAGCCTGAAACAAGAGCTGTAAGAGACTTGCAAGTGATCCTTATTCATATGAATAAAGTCTTCATTGAGAAAGCTAACAATGATATTTGAAATGTCAATTTGCTGCTGTTCAAAACACCCAGGAAAGAGAAGGAAACCAGTCAAGTCTTTTCAGCATTTCAGAGATCCATCAAGACATTTCCCCTTTCCCATTTCTGCTATATGTTTCAGGGTGTTTTTAAGCTTTCCTTGGAGGCATTGGTTGCTGGCTGCAGCCAAAGCTAGGGATTTTGACTGGAGTGTGCTAGTGCTCCTGCTGGGACCAAAGCCAGAGGTCTTGCCCCTCGGCTCAGGGTCAGACCGATCACAGACCGATCAGGAAAGAATATTATCCCTTGCTCAGATTGGTATAGACTGTGGGGGTTTTAGCCTTCCTCTGCAGCAGGGATCTCTTGAGTGTATAGACAACCGTCTATAGAAGAACATTGGTGGCTGTGGTTCCCATGCTTTACCTGTGGCAGGTTAGGGTGTTATATCTCATACTGTATCAGGGTTGACAGCAGTTTTACAGAGTTTAGGTAATGGATTGTATAAGGTAGGGTAGTTTGGGTAGAGACGATCCTGCCTCAGGCAGGGGGCTGGACTACTGACCTCTAGAAGTCCTTTCCAGCCCTACTTCTGTGTCTATGATTGCAAGGTGCCTTAATGAGGTAGTATTTATCTGGCTTGCCTGGTTGGCTCCGGCCACAGACTTAATGACTGTACAACCATGCCTTTCTCCTGAAATAGTTTCTTGACCCTACAGATTTTCAGCCCTGGTTCCCAGAATCTGCCTTGCATTTTCTGGATCATCTGGCTTCTGGTTTTGGCACTCTTTTGCCCATTAGTCTGGATCTTGACCCCTGGTTTGCATCCTCCTTTGGGCCTTGATTTTATCTCATTTCCTGCCTGCAGCCTTGAGGTTCTTTTTGGAGATGGATGCCAGCTCTACCCACTGCACAAGACTATCTGTAATTCAGTCCTAACTTTTAGAAGAGATTAAAAGATTGTGTTTTATCAATTTTAGTGAAAGAAAAGTTGATGTGATGATTTTTTTTATGAACACACAGGGATTAAAATACAGACAAAGAGTTATTTAAGTTAAAGGACAATCTTGGCACAAAATCAAATAGGTGCAAATTGGTGACAAATGGATCTAGATTGGATGGTTTATAACCAATAGATGTGTGAAGTTCTGAAATGGTCTTCTGAAGTAGGGCAAGGAACCTAAATTGCTTCAAGATGAGGCTTCATAAATTTATGGATGGAATAGCTTCATCACAGAGGTGTTCTTAGTGCAGTAATCTTTTTTGACTGGTGTTTTGACATTGGTTGCTTGCATTTATAGGAAGTGTCTGGTAGTCTCATACCACCTCCTGGTCATCTGTAAGGACTAGAAAAAAATCCCTCCTTTGCCATAGCTGCTTAAATGTGCTATCTGATTTCTGAGCTTCCTATATTTTTACCCTCTTCTAAAGAATTGAACACTGGCTGAAGTGAGAGATGATGGAGAGTAGATGGAGCCATTTGGTTCTTGGAAACCTTTCAGAGGTCTCGGTGATGGGTCTCATTCTTGGTCTCATGGTTAAACCAGTTACCAGTTTGGGATCATAAAAGCAATCTTCTACCAGATAAGATTGACAAGGTCTCTTTATCTCTTCCTTGACCATGCAGGCCACTTCCCATGATAACATGAACAGATTTTACCTAACAAATTATCTTTGGCAGTAGCCAAGAAAACTGTAATAACCTTATCTCCCCTGCTTTTCCCGTGAGACTATTTTTTAAATCTTAGATATTGTGTAAAAGGGGTTAAATTGGATTTTACTGAAATCCCTTCCAGACAAATATGTATTAGGTGCTTGCCCATGTCTGCAAAGGACTGCACTGAAAGGATGCACCCTCTTATTTTTTTTTCTTATGCTGCTTTCTCAGCTAGGAGATAGGGAGTTTGGTTGGGTCAGCAAGGGTAGGGCTAACATCTGAGAACAGGTAGGAAAAGCCTATGCAACATGTGCTTGTGTCTTTTTTTATTTAGTAGGAGTGAACTTGTATAGAGAGTTAATTGGCTTTCATAGGTTCCCCTCCCCACTTCAAACTTTCTAATTCATCTGGGACTGTCTTGCTGGTATTGCTACCTGACTTGTAGCTGAGGTTGATTGAGCTGTTCTTTCAGGATGCTCTGGGTTTGTCCTTCAATATGCTTTTTGGAGATAGGATGGACTTCTGAGGCAAATAAGCAGGGGCCCTTAGGGGTTCCTATGTTCTTCAAGACCACTGTGGAGTAAAATTGAAGTTTTCATGTCAGGAGATAAGGAATGTTTAACTTGTCATGTTGCTTACCGGGTAGTGAAAGGCTTGCTCTTTAAAGTAAATGAGATGGATAAAAGGTGACCCAAAGTCCTCCTGTGCATGTCCCTTGAAGGAAGGATTTGAGGAGGGAAAGTTAGGAGGCACCAGGAAATCAGCCCGTGTGCACGTATGTAAAAAGTTAGCTATGGTGTAGCATCTCTGTTCTCTACATGAATAGCCAGTTTAGTTTTAATAACATCAAGTACCCTCAGGTTATTTCACATTTGATGGGAGGAGGAAGGCAAAACAATACAAAGAAACTCAGTCCTAAATTACTGATTATGTAGTGTGAACCTATTACATGCCTGGTATATGAAAGGCTTAGGGTGGTGAAAGTCTCTCTCCATTGTTAACTTACCAGAGTCATGGTCAACCAATTTAAATCCATCCCTGAGTCTACGTACTTTAGCTGTGTCCTGATAAATATAGATATATTTCACAGTGCCTGATCCGTCCTTGTTTACATGTGCTATCTCTGCCATTTTAAAGTTAAGGGATTAATATGTGCTTGTTTTGATTAATTAAAATAATGGTTAGCAAATCAAACTCCTCCTCTGAATGGAATTCTTGCAATACATACAGTAGTCACCAACCCTGCATAAATCTAAGCTCTCAACCATTAATCAATCTACAAAGAAAACCATAGGCCTCTGGACCCCATGCTTTATCATCTGTTCTCACCATAACTACCCCTCTTTTATTTTCTTTTGTATTATTAGCTATCATAATTTGTGCCTTTCTTGGCAAAGACAGAATGTCAAGTGGTTGGTTTAGACATACATATTTGCCAAGTGTCAAAACATGCATGCTTATTTCAATTTCAGGCCAATATAATTTCTGTTCCTGAATTGTTTGCAAGGCAGTCCTGATTCTTGCAAATGTATTTGTTTTATGTGCTCAGTAACTAGTTTAGACAAACCATTTTGAGCCTATAGATTTTTTTACTGTTTACTCTGACAAATCATTATTTATTGTCTATGATTGGCCACCTACTTCACATGGTATTGCTTCCAGGGTTTGAAATATGTGGAGGCTCCTGGGGGGACTGAGCCCCTCCATAAGAGATGAGCCTCCCATAAGAGATGAGAGCCTCCCATGAGAGCCTGACTTGCACCTTTCTAAGCAGCTCCGGTGGTGGTGGCAGCTCCTTCCAGCTCCTAGCTGCCACCGCCACAGACCCCCCCAAGAGCCCAAATATAATTTGAACCCTGATTGCTTCTATTCTAATTTGATAAAACTTTTAAACAGAAGAGTAAGGAATAACATAAGGAGTAGACTGCACTCCCTTTAGCACATTTTTGTCTCTATTTGAAGAAGGGTTTCTCTTGCACACAGCTGTGCAAAACTAAAAATGGTTTGCACTCATGTTCCTGAGCAACCACGAAGCAGAATAACAAAACAAGTTTGCATCAAACTGATTTATGTAACGTAGCTACAATATTCACAAGAGGGTTGTACTGGGTTTGACCAAAAGGAAGGTGTGCAGCCATGCTATTAACCCTCACCAAGAACAAAACTACATTTTTAAACACAGACTTCCGACTCTTAGCTTCTTCGGTAAAGCATTTAACTTGCTTCAGTTTTCAACCACTTACACCGTGTTCTTATATTTCAACCTAGTTTTGCAGTTAATTCAGTTCCTTGCTTAAGGGTCCAAAATTAGGACTTTGGAACAAAGGCTTCTTTTGCAATATTTTTAATATTGTGGTTTTGCCTCGTGTTGATGGAGTTTGCCTGAGATTTCTTCAATGATCCAAAATCATTGGCTAAGGATAGTTTCCCTGTTGAACTACCAAAATGATTCTTCAGGAACAATGTTTGCATGCCCTACCATTCCTTTCATATAAAAAGTGTAAAATGTGTGACAAAAAACAAAAGCTATTTTGTCTCTGTAATGAAATGAAGTTGTGTTGCCTTCTTTGCTGCTGCTGTTTAAAGAAACAGTTGGTTAAATCACTAGGACCAGAGGGGGAGAAAACAGCTGCTTTCCCTATGCCCTACAAAATTTTTACCTCTTGACTTCCTGGTTTACTTGGCAAGGATTTTAAATCAGTGTTTAAACAGAGAAACATCCTGACCAAATGAAGCCTTGTGTTTCTGAAATGCATTTGTAGATCTTGGGTTTTGGGGGTTTTTTTTTTTTGTTTTTTTTTTACTATTTTACAAAAACATGCAGCATGACAGAAATATTTACCTACTTGTAGAATAGCTTTTTGCTTTTAAATGTTAAAGTCCTATATAAGGGAGGTAGGAGGGAGAAATCTAAACCTCAAAGCACTTTTCAAAATATAAGCAGATTATTTTAAAACACTGCAACACTTGAGTGGGAGGGAGAATCCCGGTGAGGAAGAGAGTATCGGTGGTGAGCTTGAGTTCAGTTTTCAGAGAACTCCAGAAGTCAGAACTGTTTGACTTCTTTTCTAACTGGAACATTTTCTGAAGTTTTTAGCGCACATACCTGCCAGGGCATTTCCATTTCAACAGACAAATCAATTGGTCACGGTAGATTAATTTTCTTCTTAGGTCAGAGGGTGGCTAAACTTTTTGACTTGTGGGCTGCACAGCGGTTACAGGCTAAAGCTTCAGGTTGCATTTGTCCACAGTCTGCTGCTTCCCTTTGCTGACGCATCAGGTACAGGCTGTCTTAAGTCACTGACTCTTTGCTTGCTTAGCTATTGTAGTTATTATTCCCTTTGCTTCAAAGCACCATTATTTCTCCTCTGAGCCTGCCTTCTGCCCTGTCCTCATTAATTTGTGGTAACAACAGGAGCAAATGGAAGTAAGTGATGATTTCACACTTGGTTGTTACACTGTGGCATAACTGTTGAGCTGAGGGCTATACAAGTGAAAACGTCTCCTGCACGGCTGCACACTGTACTAGTCTGCAAAAAAAAGATGATGGAGGGCTGCAAATAACCTTTGGTCTGTACTTTTGGCCTCTCTGTCTTGGGTCATTCACTCAGCTGATGTACTGACCCTCCTGCCAACAGGAAATATCTGCTCTAAACTCTATTAATAGATTATATAAATGACACCATCAGCGGAGGTTGCAGTTTGATGTTTCTGTGGTGGTAGGCTCTCTTTTTGATAATTCAGCCTGTGGGCTGAGGGGGTAATACAAACTGCTCAAAAATCCTAAATGTGGCCTCCAAAATTAATGAGACTGGCTTGAACACCAAATATAAGTCTTGTGATGCAATCGTAAGCTGTGAATTGGGGAAGCTCCACTGAAGCTATACTGACTCACCCCAATGATGACCTGGATGTGTATGTGTACATGGGTTCTGTCGAACATGGTGGAAATTAACAATAAAATTGGCCAATATCTATGTAAAACTATACTAGACATGCTTCACTTAGTGAGTTCAAGCTGTGTATGCATTGGGAGGAATGGAAGGGGAGAGATGCAGCATGCTGATATTAGGAAATTTTTTGAACACCTAATATATTTCTCTCTGTAGATGAGGTAAATAAACTGCTAGCATCATCCATCATCAACCTGAATATTTTGGGAAGCACCCAAACACTGAATGGTTAGAGATAAACCATTAATATGGGTATTGCATTTCTAGTGTGGGGGGGAGGGGGGAATCATTGAGTATCCTGTTATATACAATTTTCAAGTGTTTGAACCCTTGAAAGGTTCCAGTCATCTTACCCATTTTAACTGTAAAGTTTTAACATTCAGATACTGTCTTAATAGGGCAATTGTCTGAATCTGCTGCCAACCTGGCCTGCCTGCTCAGTAAACCATTAGAAGAAAAAAAAGACTTAACTTCAGACCTTAATAAAACTCAGGATAATATTTGGACTTTAGAGCTGTCTTTGTTACTCCATTACAATGAGTTGCTTTTGGATAAAACTTAAACAATTTTAGGGGGGAGGGGGGGCTCAGCTCCTATTTACACCCTGAATAACTTCACTTTTCATGTCACTCAAAAGGAAGTGTGGCAGACTGTCTAATAAACCATATTTGAGATTCACAAATAAATTGCATTTCTACTGTCTGACTCAGGGGTAATTGTATAGACAGATGACCTTGTACTCGGGTCTGGGCTGCACAGAAATACTACTGAGATCAGAATCATTGAGTTGCAAAGAATGCTATATAAATGTTTACCTAGTAATTGCTACACAGTGGGCACAAATACATGAGACGTTGACTGTACAGTAGCTAAAAAATACTGCACAGTAGCTTATCACAGCATATGCATCACAGTGCTAATCTAATATGCTACTGTGCAGTAGTGTCACCTAAAAGATGTTCACTGGCAGTACTGCACAGTAAGTCCAGTTACTGCACATTTATTTAGTACTTGCTAATACAACTACTAAATACATGTGCAGGAACAACTGCACAGTAGCGTCTCATGTAGACTTGCCCAGTAACTCTTCTGTTTTACTGATGCAAAATTGGTATTGCTATCCCATCAGTTTTCTGCCTTTCAGCAGGAAACTTGGTCATTTCTGCAACTGGGTTGGGGAAGGAATGGGTACAGGACCAGGACTAGCTGAAGATGAAGATGGGAGGAATGATTTTTGCCCAATTATGCCTTTTTTCAACAGAAAAGTTAATTTTCTTTGAAAGTATAATTTTAAGGGTTTCCTAAGGTCAGGACTAAAGTTTCATTTGATGTGTCTGACATTTAATGTTAACAATTTTAGAAACCAGCATGGATCTTGGGAGGAGGAACACAGATTGCTCTTGAATTGAATGTTCGATGCAACAGCAG
Source organism: Gavialis gangeticus (assembly GCF_001723915.1). Lineage (NCBI taxonomy): Eukaryota > Metazoa > Chordata > Crocodylia > Gavialidae > Gavialis > Gavialis gangeticus. The sequence goes on from NW_017729024.1 coordinate 94,306,837, forward strand.
TATTTCTGTAAACAGTTTTGTTAATAAAGAAGCATTTTTTCTGGAATTCGTGAACATTTTACTGGCACATGGTACATGAAATAACATTAAACTTAGATTTCCAGAATTCTGGTAGTATTTTGAGTAGATACATCTCTAAAGACACTTCCCCCCGCCTCTGTCTCTGTCTCTCTGTCTCTCTCTTTTCTGTTGAGTGATTGCCTTCATAGATTCTTGTCTTGGTGCAGGTGTCCTCCTACCCCTCATATATAGATCTATAGATATAGATATATATATACACACACACACACGCTACTAAGACAGGAGTCTGTGAGGACAGTAACACAAAAAAAAGAGTAGGGGTTTTTTTTGGTTTTGTTTTGTATTACCTTTGTATATGCACACACATACATACTCAAATCCAAGACAA
>NW_017729024.1:94312245-94317998 GCF_001723915.1 Gavialis gangeticus
AAAACCCCCCCCCCCCCCCCCCCGTTTAACATGAGGGGAAGCCTTTTTTCTTAGATTTGAGTATGGGGGAAGGGGACAGGGCAGTCTTTACCCCACCACTGTTTCTGACCCCCACCTGCCCTCTCCTGCCCTTGCCATTTGCCTCCACCTTGCCAGCTGCTGCTACTTACTCTGAGCCATGGTTCCTGGTTTCTGTTTCTGGCCTGGGGCATGTACAAGTTCTAGCCCTGCCTGGCCAGGAAACAGAAGCAGTGGCTCAGGCCCCAGCTCTGGCTCTCATCCTGGGGCTGGGGCTGGGGCTGGGGCTGGGGCTGGAGCTGTCACCACTGCTGCCTAGCTGGGTGGGAGCTGGAGCCAGCATGTGATCCATATGCTGGGCCAGAGGCAGAGATGGATCTGGACCTGCAGCTCAGGGTGAGTAGCAGTGGTGGGGGAGATGGAGGGGACAATGGGATGAGGGACAAGCAAGGGGGGAAAGTGGTGGAAGGGGGTAGGAATGGGGAGTGTAAGCACAGGAGGGATGCAGGCACTGTGGGGGTGGGGACAGATAGCAGGGTAAATTGGGGGCACAGGCACTGCAGGGTGGATGGGTCAGGCAGCAACGGGGGAAGTGCAGAGGGGCAGGCTTCAGGGGGACAAGGGGTGGGGATCAGGCTGCCTGCCTTCCCTTCCACCTGCCCTGCTGGTCTCCCCTTGCCTAGTCCCCTGCCACTGCCTTCTCTGCTGCAGAGGTGGGGAGAATGAATTTAAGATACTTCTCCAGTAATTAAATTCTATACATAGAAAATTGTAGCATTTTTCCATGTGTGGAATCTAATAATTGGGGGGTCATCTTAAATTCAAAGTCATCTTGTATTTGGGCAAATATAGTTTATGTGTGAGCGTGTAGATTGGATATGTTTGGACAGCAGTGTTCAGTATGTGTTCCCACACCCTAGATGTCCTTGCATATTGTGACCAATATGCAAATTAGCCTCAAGTTCCTTCCTTTTTTTTTTCTTACTGTCTATGACTGAGAGGATCCTGATGGCATTCACATCTTTGCAACATGCAAAAGGCTTAATAGAGCACTCTGAGGTAATTTGTTAACTGTTCATCATTTTTGTATAGTTTGGTAACCCATTTAATTTAAAAAAAAGAACGTCAAAAAAATAGATTTGGGGCACCAGTAGAGATCTTTGCTAAGCCCCTTACAGGACTGGAGCTCCTTGTCATGGAGATAGCTGATGTTAAGTCTTTAAAATGTGCCTGTCCTGTGACATGGCAGTGCTCATAAATGATGGGCAAACATGATGCACACCATGCCTCAAGTGTTCAGTGTGAAAATTCTTCTTGAAGCACACTCTGAACACAAGGGAAGGTAACAGTCTGGAGGGGTGTGTGTGTGTGTGTGTGGTGTATTACTGGAATACCAATCCCCCAAAACAAGTGAGAAAAAGGTTTCTTGGGTTTAAATGACAGTTAATTCTGGACTGGAGACAACATCCTTCAGAAACTGAGGGTGGTGGTGAAACAAATACAAAAAGTACAAAACCAAACTTCTTCCCCAAACTGAAACTGAACCTTTTGGTAATAAAAAAAATCTGGGAAAATCAAACATAATGCAAATCTATTTAGTTACTATTCCTTTGTATTTTCTGAATGTGGCTGGGAGTGTGGAAAAAGTGCTGAATACCTCAATGACATGGTATTTCCTTTAAATTTGGTATATTTTAGAACTCTGGAAGAAACTCAGATTTGAATGCTTCTCCTTGGGGCTAGACCCAATGATCTCACAAGGTCCATTCCAGCCCTAAACTTCTGTGAATCTGTGAGTCCTTAATGAACCTATTGAGTTTTGCCACTACTAGTATATACAAGTAAAAGTAAAAAAAATACATGTTTTTTCTGAGACTGTAAATTGACAATGAAAATAATCTTTCCAGTATTTAGTTCTAGACAAAATAAAATAACATCTTTGCTTGTTTCCTTTATTGGACCAAGTTACCTTGAGCATTGAGCCTATCATTATCCCAACCTGATGTTCAAGCACTCCAAGAGTGGAAACATTCTGGCAGTCTCGAGCACAGTTGGTACTTGTAACGTGTTATATTCATGATAATGGATTCTCAAACATGTCAGCGCACAATCTCAAGTACTGTACAAGTGGATACAGAAAACCAAAAAAAAGATTCATAAAAAATACTTGACAGCATATTTCCAGTGAAGTACAAAGAATGGTGCTTTCTCTGAATTATCAATTAATTAAAAAATACCTAACTGATTCTTTGTTTGGCTGCCAATGCAGATCTTCCTGAGGTGTAAGACAAGGTTAACATGTTGGCTTTTCTTGTTCCCTTTAGAGGCAACATTATCTCTTTTAGAGCTGGTCTTAGACAAATATCCTAAGATCTCTTCTTCTCTTTTATTTCTCCTTCCTCTCGGTGACCTTCCACTGACCCTTCAGTGCATAAGGGCTAAATAATATTCTCTTTACTTGAGAGCAAAATTCTCATGGGGGATTTTAAGGCATACCTTTGTGGAAGTATTAAATGGCTACAGAAGGAAGCTATTGAATATGTAGTTGTGGAGTTGATAGAGCAAAAGCATACAGTTATAGCAGGCTTCTTCCTCAGTGACAGCAACTTATCCAACTATTTCCACACACATCTTGTAAAATACCTAGCATTTAAAAAGTGTGTTACAAATATCAATTATTCTTTCACCCTTTTGTGGTGAATAATTATCTTCATTTTACAGAGTGGGCTTAGGCAAGAAAAAAATGTGGAAAAACCAGCTAGGTGTATCACTAATCCAGTTGTCTGCCTGGTTTCAGGCTGTGATCTGAACCTAGACCAGTGTCCCTACTGGCCAGTAAAATATAGCAAAGTATATTTTCTCCTACAGCTAGTGATGGTCAATTGCTGTTGTTTGTAAAGTACCTTTTGTTAGGGTGACAGTATTTGGATCTTGGGGAGCACTAGATTTACAGTTGAATACAAGCTTTAACCTGTGGCCTAGCAGAGCTGCTAACCACAAGGCAGAATGAAAGTAACCATCTTAACCATGTTAACCATTTTTCTGAAAAAGCAGCAAGTGAGTCTGTTTGAGTCTGTGTGCTGTAAATGAGGTAAAGTTTTAGGAATGTGGAAGATGGTACAATCTGAGACAGAAAAACAAACTGGAATGTGAAAAACAACACATAATTGGTAACAGAATCTGAGATGAACATGCAAAAAGGTGAATGGTGATCGGTGTAGAAGCCTCCAGAAGCTTCCAGGTTTTGGTCAAAGTCCACCCATTGACTGAAGAGCAGGAGTCAAGGTCTTAGACATGAGCTCATAGCAAAAAAACGTGTAAATGAGCGAAATGCATAGGCAATTCCATGCTAATGAAGCAAACAGTAAACAGAGGCGGAGCTTGAGATCGGAGGAGAAATGGGTGGAGCAGGAGGAGGAACGAAGGTGGAGTGAATGTTAATGAACCTGAACTAAAGTGTATAAATGTGAAAAGAACTATTGATTGAGGCTGCTCCCCACATTCATAGACTAGCTGTCTGTGAGGGAGCTCGCCCAAAGCTGTCTCCATTCTGAATAAAGCTGTTGCAAGCAATGCTGGTGTTTGCTCCCTGCCTGCTCTGGCTAACGAGTAACAGGATCCATGAGCAATTGGATCATCATCTTTCTAGTTGTTGGGCACCGCATGGAGTTGGGGTGTAACACCTTTTGCTGAAATGAGCAACTTTGTCCCCTGTTCTGGTTCCTGATCTTACCATTTCTCTGCCTAATGTTAAGTCCACTGAATTCCATGCAGATGTTACTAATTTGCAGTTGTGGGAATCGAGTGAGAACTGGGAATCGTTTCTGAGAGAGCTCCTTCTTGGATTAGTGCCCTATCTGTTATTACATTTACTGTTCCTAAGGAAGAGCATTATACTTCCCTGTTTTGATTGTAGATGCCTTTTGTTCTTTCTTGTTTTGTTTCTTATAAAATCCGTGGGAAATAGAAATCTTAATATACTACTTCAGCCCTGCCTCAGCCACTTCTGTGTGTCCTTCAAAATGTATGTGTGCCATTCAGAGAGAGCAAGCTCCTACCAGCATCATGCGGTATGTCACTCTCCCATTTCTGTGAAGATTTTTGGGAAATCTGTGTGAAGTGACACTTGCATTACCTGTAACTACGTCAGATTCCTTTGACCCTTTCCAAGTCCCTCATTCTTCACACAGACACAATTCTTTTACCTTTTTAATGAGAATACTCTTTACGCATCTCTAATGTCTGGGTTGCAATTTAAGCCTCAGAGTAGGTAGAGATTTGGGAGGTCTAGGTTCAAATCTTTTCTTCTGCCAAAGACCTTGTGTGTACTTGGATAAGTCACTAAGTATATGTCTGCACTGGCTCCAGAATGTTCTCAAGACTGGCTGAAGATGTTAGCCCAGGGCTGAGAAATTATTTCAAGTTGGGGGGCCACTTACCAAGTTTCAGTAAGCTGTCAAGGATAGCATGGGTAGCACCGCCCCTTGACAGGTGCCTTGCCCCCTGGTCACCATCTTGTGACCAGAAGTCCTGCCCCCTGATGCTTGACCTTTGCCACCAGAAGTCCCTCTCCTTGCCCCCCAGAAATACTCCTTTCAGCAAGGGGTTTTGCCATCTTGGAACCAGAAAAATACCAAATTTTATTCTAAAGGTTGAACATATACAACATTCATTAATTTGATTTCAAAAAGTATTTTTGTCCTGATTTACATGTGTTTATGTAGTGTACATAGAGGTGATTGCACAATAGCTTAAAATGAAGTCTTACTCTTGTATATTGGGGGGTGGGTATAGATTTGTGAGGGGCTATGGGTATGTGGGGTGTGGGGGAGGGTGTGGGTGTGTCTTTGGGGGGTGAAAAGGTATGGGGGTGTGGGGTGAGGGAGCATGTGTGTGTGTATCACACACACACGCATGCATGAACACACACTCTGTCGCTCCCTGCACACACACACATAGTCCCCCCTGCACACACACGTTGTCCCTCCTTGTATGAACACACATGTACTTGCACACACACTCTTGCCCTCCCTACACACACACACACACACACACACACACACTGTCCCTCCCTGTGCATGCACACACATGCATGCACACGCACACACACACTGTCCCCCTCTATGCACGCATACACACTGTGACTCCCTTCACATGCGTGTACACACACACAGAGTCCCTCCCTACAAACACACACACGCACACACACACCCTCCCACTCCTGGCCTCGGGGTATCGTGGTCCAGCCATGTAGCCAGGAGCCACATGGTGCTGGAGCAGTGTGCAGGCAGGGAAGTGGGGAAATGGCTGGGGGTAGGGTGGGGCTGGGCTCCTGGGTCCTGCTGCCAGCCCCCCTGGGTCCTACTGCTGCTGGATTCTGTCGTCTTTGACAGGCAGCCAGGAGCAGATAAATATTAATTTTATAAATTTTTTAGGGGTCCTGCAGGCCAGACAGAATGATCTGGCAGGCCAGATATGGCCCATGGGACATATTTTGCCTGTCCCTGTGTTAGCTCCATCCCGTGCATTCCCACTTTGCACACAGCAAACCTGGAAGGAGATAGTTGCCTAAATTTTAACCAGGCAAGTTCCCTACCTGCCTAAAATTACACTTTTGATATGGGCTTAGTAGCTCAGCACTGTTTTATGCCTAAGCCTGTCCACCTGTGAACTAGGTGTCTCCTTGCCTATGTTACTGTTACCTCTCAGCTCCATGTTCTTGGGGAACCCTGACA
>NW_017729024.1:94318009-94318524 GCF_001723915.1 Gavialis gangeticus
ATGAGCACACCCCAAAGTAATGGGCAAATCTGGTAACAGTTACTGAGGTTGACAGATCCAGTTGTCATGCTCTGATCACCCCTATACAACACCTCAAGGACTGTGCTGTTTTCAACAGACCAAGGATATATAAATGATAACACTTGTTTATTCAGAGAGCAGTGCCTTGCTTACCATTCTGCTGTTCCTCCCAAAATCCCCAGGCTTATGTAACAACTAAATAACACTCTTAAAGGTATCCACACTGGACTGAGCTATGCACAGTTTGCTGTAGTAGCCATCATCTCCATTCACGGAAGTGGGGAGAGAAAGAGCTTGATTGTGACTTTCTAGCCTTCTGGTTCAGGTACTTGCCTAGGTTCTGGATGTATTTTACATTGAATAGTCATTGGATAGTGAATGCAGAACTTGGACTGAAAGGGGATTTCAGGGTCACCCAATCCAGTGCCCTTCTGTTGGAGGAAACCATACCATTTACTTCAAACTGTCTTGGCAGCACCTAGGAGGCTTCTCAA
>NW_017729024.1:94323524-94337326 GCF_001723915.1 Gavialis gangeticus
CTGGATGTATTTTACATTGAATAGTCATTGGATAGTGAATGCAGAACTTGGACTGAAAGGGGATTTCAGGGTCACCCAATCCAGTGCCCTTCTGTTGGAGGAAACCATACCATTTACTTCAAACTGTCTTGGCAGCACCTAGGAGGCTTCTCAAGAATCTCTTTTAGATCCTTAATCCTCAGATAGATAACCTGGACTGTAACATAGGTGTCTAATTTCCAGCTGTATGCTAGATAATCATGGGTATAGGGGTAGGTTTACACTCTGTTCCTGTAGTCTACTGCAAAGAGGCACAGCTTTTGCTCGAGTGGTAAAAGGCACTATCCTACTGCCGAATACTTATACCTTGATGGTCTGAGTTCCCTTCAGAGGAGGGTGGAATAGAATCTGAGTCTCCCATACCTCTAACTACCAACTGCTTCATATTTTTAAAGAAAAGGAATTTATAGTGCCCTATTTTTGAAAGAAGGCACCAGGGGACTTAGATTAGTGAACATCAGAGTATTGGCTATGTAAAATTCTGTTGTGATTAGTTCTATGACTTTATTCAATAACTTCAGGTTTATACTTAAACTGTTGTTGGTACCAGGGATAAACTTTGATCCTGTGATTCCAGAGATAATGTCTGCAGTGTATATAATTTTCCATATAATAAATGCCTAATGCCTCTTTCTTAAGTAGTCATTCACTTTTATCTATAAAAACTAGCCTATAAAGAGATGTGTTCACTGGCAGGCCAACTTCTTGCTTTGTTTTGTATACTGGAGTGGTGCACAAACTTCTGGAGTAGCAGCTCCGCTGAATTATTGTCCATGAGTGCAATGTAGACTTTTGTTGACTGTGCCGTGTTTGTGCAGGATTATTCTTTTAATAAACACAAATGCACTTGTTATAAACTATTTACAAATTATGCAGAAAATGTGGCCTCATGTTAAAATAGTTTTAACAGGTGAATACGATATGACTGCTATATTTATACCTTTTTTCTTTTGTTAATTAATTCTTGGAATACATTTAGAACATCTAGTTTGTATTCTTGTTTTTTAAGAACAGAAAAATAGTTAGTAGAAAACACTTAAAATGGAACAACTTCCTAGCAACTGGGAAATGTCTTCCATTAATTGTCATTACTGATGATTTGAGATGCCTCTAATACAGGTATTTTGTAACCTATTTTCTTCTCCTGTTGATTCAAAGAAATAGCTGTGGAAATGATAGCAAGAAGGTGTTATTTCTATGTTTATACAACGGAGAGGACATAAAAAGAGATATCTTCATAAATGCTCCACATTGGACTAGGTCTGTTCTCAGTTAGAGCAAAAAGCAAAACTGATGTAGGTTTTGTGGGGAGAAAAGTTAGGCCAAAGCAGAGCACTGTTAAAGATGGCAAACAAAATGTAGAAGTGTAAATACAGGGGCTGGGTTGGCAGCAGCAGTGGCTGCTATGCTGGCACCCCTTTGAAGTGGGTGCCTTAGGCACCCACCTGTCATTAGGTTACTGACAAAACGCATTGTTCAAAGTTTCTTTGGTGTGTTCAGCTCTGACCTGATGTGTTGGAGTCTCAGGAAAGACATAGGTAACTGATCAGCACTCATCAAATGCCTTCTGGTGCTCTTCATAGCTTTTAGACAACTTTTCATAATTGTGAAATGAAGACAGAAATCTTAGGTAGCAAACATTATAAGTGTGCTGGGAGGAAAATGGATGAACTAGACTAAGAAGCCATGTTGACTGAGGGGTTTTATAGGTAGATTAAGAATCAGATTGCTTGTATCCTCATGCCTTCCTGGCCTGTAACAGATGGGATTGAAATGCTCCTCAGGGGATGGCCTATCTCCTACTATGTGGGTGCATCTACACGTTGCTGTATGGCAACATTGCTATGGCACTGTGCTTTACTACTTTCTTTGAAAGTATTAAAGCATGGAGCAGTATGGGTGGTTACTGTGCTGTGCATGTGGCACATAGTTAAATTTCGCCACTATGTTGCTGTAGCGGTACACTATACTTGGGGAGCATGCTGCTACGGTAATGTATTTGGTGATCACGTGCAGACACATGTGATTGTGTCGTCACTATAGCACATTGTACAGTGATGTAGTGCATTGCTATGTCACTGTAGGGCAATGTGTAGACGCGCCCTATTTGTACAGCTCCTAGCACAAGGGGGCTCCAATACATGATGCAGTGTCTAGGCAGTGCTGAAATAGTAACTTGTAATTGTATCTTTCTGTGAGTAAGAAATCATTAGGGATTGGCAAATAAATACTGTTTTTTATTGGGAAGTATTCTTTTTACAGCAAATATTGACCACATGTTCTGCATTAGCATTATTTTGCTCCAAATTCTGAGATTTATGAGACCCCAGCCCCAACACCCAATTTCACAAACTGAATCCCCTCTTTCCTCCTGTAGGAAGAAATCATCCCCTATCCTCTTCTTCTCTGTCTGTCCAGTGGAGAAATTTACAAAGGTTTTTAATAACAGCATCATTATATTTGGTCACTTAAAAGCTGTGAGTACTTAATTTGAGCTTACTCTGAAGTACAAGTTAAGAACTACAGCTCCTACTTAGCCCATGTATTATACAATGCTGACTCAACTTCACTCAAGATCTTTGAAGGATCAAGTGCTAATGCCTGACTTCCTATCCAGAGGTACTTTTGCATTGAAGTGAAGGGCTTCATATAGATTCAGTGTCTGCCTCCAGAATCAAACTTCTCTGTGTATGTCAACATGTGATTGTACCTCTGGGCTCACATAACAGATAGATAGATATAGATCTATCTATATAGAAAAACTAGACATCTACATGCAAGCTACTAAGACGGTATTTGTAGAGTTTCTGTTCAAACTATGGCTCTGTGTCATTGCTTGCAGCAAATTAAATTTGGATGAGTTTAGTGAAGTATCTGGGCCATGAATGTTACCCATTACCCAGAGAAGTGTAAATGTAGTAAAATGAAACCAAAGGATATAAAGTCCAAATATCATTTATGGGATATATGTAATATAGCCAGTATCTTCAATTTAGGCAGCCTATTTTTGAACCTGAAATTAAAACTTCTCACAGGTATCTGCAAGTTGACATCATTATGCGTATTTCTTACTCTTCAGTAAGAATAATAAAGGGAAAGCTACAAATAGAAAGTTGTCTGTGACCTTTCAGCTTAATATCAAGAACTGTAAGAAAAACATCTTTTTATGCTAGTTGCAAACACCAGATTATGAAGAGTAGGTATATATTTATGTGTGAGAGAGAAACCAAAGGAATAACAGCATTTAGCAGAGCTCCCCAAAGCTTCATTTTGGTCTCTTCTCCTTCGTTCACCTTTATTGTATTTAGATTTAGGAACAAAATAATCATTCTACAACACCCTTTTCCTGTAAAATTCATTTTAAAAAGGTGTTTGTTTTGTAGAATCTTTTACCCGATGCAGTAGAGAGATAGAAAAATGTCAGCCTCAGACATTTTTGATCTCCTACTCTTCACAAGCACTGTGTTCATCTCTTAAATGCAATATACTTATAATCAGGGTGAAGGCAGCCTGACCTTGTGTGATTCTAAATAAATCATGGGCAGCCAGATTTGGATGCTTTTGAAAGTTAGCACAAGATTCATCCATCAAGGTTTTAGTTGCAAGTTATTCAGTACTTTTAAGTTTTTTCTCTATTTGTTGCTTAAAACCAGAAAGCCTTGCAAAGCAAAATTCAGGGATATTTAGAAATTTCACTTCTGCACAATGGGACAAATTCTGTCTTCAAACTCTGAAACTCCTTACAGCAGTCTTTTTCATATCAATTCACGGAAAAAAATACAACTCTAGAGCCTTATTAGACTTTCAAATGGTATCATTCAGTTTGAGAGAGCTCCTCTTTGCTGCTAATATTTGCTCTTTTGCCACCTCTGCCATCAAAGCTGAAACCTCTACCATGAGTAATTAAAAACTGAAACTGTTGTTCATAGCTCAGGTGTTCAAGGTGCCTGTAACATTTGTGTATGAAGAATATATTCATGTTTCCATCTCATAAGATGTAGGATTCACTGTCTGAGTAAATATATCTCTGTATGCCAACTCTAATCATATTCATGCTAGTCTATAAACGGCGTCTTCTGTAGTCTCCTTTCTGTATTGGTTTTAACTTTGTTTCCACTGGATAAAGATGTAATCCCTTTCAGTAAGTTGAATAATCCTTAAAAGCTAGGACTGCCCAAGTAAACTGTACACTGCTTAATTTATTGATTGTATTAAATAGAAATTAAATCACACACACATGCACAGTTTCTCTAAGCAATGTGATCACCTATTTGCATGTCATCCTGTTTCCCCCTTGTTACAAGGTGTTCTATCTTTGAGATGAAACAAGTGAGGGCTAAACTAATTAACTAACCAGCAGTGATCTATAGTCTCAGCACCTTGCATTCCTGAAGATTTATCCCATTTCAAATTCATTGCCATTTCCCTCCAGGGAAATAAAGATTGCTGCCTATTAAAGATGGGGACAGAAAAAGGCACCTTCACTGGAGACAGCCTGTACAAGAAAATAATACTGTAATCATTCCCTCCAATCAGCTGAAAAGGATTAAATCTTCTGCTTCTAAAGTAATGTTCCAATTGAGCCTTGGGGAAGAATAATTCATGATTAGGGAGAAGGCTGGTCTAGCAAATGTGAACATTATGTCCATTACTTAAACACACTTCCTGGGCTGACTGCTAATGTACCCAGGGGACCTTGCAGCAGCAGCAACTGATAGGAGCAATGAAATAGGCCGACAAGGACAAGAAGTATTATCATCTGCATTCAACAGCAGTACATAGACTTTACCACTGTTAAATCACTGCCTTTGGTAAATAGCCCAGATAACTCATTTTAATAGAAGAATTCTTCTCTTCTTTATGTGTATTAAACAACAGACTCTTATGAGCTGTGGCAGTGTATTGATTCCTGGGAAAGGCAGCGTGAATACCAATTCTGTAATTTATGCTGTTTTGTGGCTCTGGCTGTATTTGTTATGCATAGTGTATTAAACATTCAATAGCTCAATTTAATCTTTGCAGCCAAATTGCGCAGCACATCATGCCAGATAGTGGTTGTTTCATATACACAGCCCATCTGCTTCCTGTTCTATAATTCATTCAGCAGGCAAAGTTTCTGGCAGCCTCTGGCTACCATATATATATATTTGTTCCTAGAGGTACCAGAAGTGGTTGGCATTCACTTACTTTTCGATGTTTCTAGTGATGTGTATGATGAGAGGGTGTGTGTGCAAATGAATGGTGTGTCTCCATTGATATGGGAATCTTGGGAGAATCTTTCCAAGTCATTGCCAGTAAGTATTTTCAGAAGCTTCTGTTTTTCTGGGTATTTTTTAAAGTTGATTAAGAACAGCAGAACAAGATACTCTTCTTCCAGAACAAGTGTGTCCATACGTGGGTTGAAGTCAAAGCTGTGCTCTGGCTTGTGGGCTAGATCCCAAGTGTAAAACATTAATTGCACAAGGGAGGAAGTGTTGTAGATATGATCGTCCAGGGAATATATGCAAAGCAAGACTTGTTAGGTAATATCTTTCATTGGACCAACTGCATAGTTGGGTGGGCTGTTAGAGAAGTTTTCAGGCAAAATGTCTGATTGTCTCAGTTGAAGATGTAGGCAGGGTCACTCTTACGGTGAGAGTCCTTTGATGCTCTTCCCATAATTCCCCTTGCCAGACAAATTGACCCATTTGATTGGGAAAGAATCCTAGATCATTCCTGAGCAAAGAAAGTTTGGGGTATGTACCCCAGATGTATCTGGGTGAGTACAGAAATCAGGGGGAAGAAGGAGGTCAGGAGAAAGCAGTCATATGAGTAAGGATTTGCTGTGGGATTGTAATGCTTGTACTGGGTTAACCGTATGAAGATTACACACGACAGAATATTACAGTCTGAACTGCTCCTTGGGTTGATTGAGGATTTATTGGGATATGCTGCTCAAGTACATATTGTGTTGTCCCCACCATGATCCCTGTGCCTTCTAGGCCATGACATCATTTTTAGGTGATGTGGTGACATTATATCTACATAAAAATAAAGGAATCTTGTCTGAAGAAAAAACTGAAACCTTTTGGAAAGTTTGGTTCTGAAAATCCACAAAGTGGAATTTCAGGAAGAAATTCTTTATGGTCAGGGTTGCCAAACTATGGAATGGGCTTCCAAGGGAGGTGGTTGTTTCCCTTACCTTGGAAGAGTTCAAAAGAAGATTAGACAGGCACCTGGCTGGGGTTACTTAACCCCAGCAGTCTTTCCTGCCCAGAGCAGGGGGTTGGACTCAATCTAATAGGTCCTTTCCAACCCTAGAAATCTATGAAATCTATGACGTGGGGTATCTCCTTGATCTGGGTATGGAAAGAATAGCAAATACACACTGTCCATGTTATGACTTGCTGTAATTCTGAAAATAATACAGTCTGGGATTACATTTTTTTGTTTCTCTGGGACAAATAGCAGTTGTGAGTGGGAAGTAATTTGAAGTATAGCTGCCAGGATGTTTTTGTACATGGGGAGCTAGGGTTTGAAGTCTGGCTCCAGTGCCTTTTCTTCAGGTGAGCCCAGAGTTTATTTTGATATTCTGGTAACACTTGGGGCCAAAACTCAATGAGAGCTGTTTGTGTTAGGTGTTGAACAGGTGCATAGCAAGAGACAGTTCCTGCCCAAGGGAGCTTTAAGAAGAGGCTGGATGCCCACCTAGCTGGACTCGTTTGAGTCCCATTTCTCTTTTTGGGGTTTTTGTTGTTCTCCCGCCCTGGCGGGGGGTCGGGCTAGAAGATCTACTAGGTCCCTTCCGACCCTTAATCTATGAATCTATGAATCTATGAGCTTACAGCTGATAAAAGTCAGGAAGTAGTGGGGCAACTTCTCCCAGGTCATGACAGCAGAGCTGGGAACAGAACTCCTGAGTCTCTGGGAAAGGTCCTATCTACTAGATCCAGCTGGTTTCCTTCTGGTGCCTTTATCTCCCTGACCTTATCCCACAGGTTTTCTCCAGGGTGGGGGATTTGAGTTTGTTCTCAATGTACTCCAAACCTATTTTGTTCATGAGTAATTATTTTGGGAAGGAGGCCATGACTTCCACATTTACTGTCTGAAGTCAATATAAACAGTGAGACACCTCTTAGCAAAGGATGGGTTTGGGCTCTGGGACACCTCATCTGTGTTATGAGGCTTGAGGCACAGAAGGAGTTTGCTTAGTAGCAAAACGGAGAAGTGACTTGATGCTAGGCCCAGAGTATAAGTGATTTTGGACCTGTGCCACTTGGAGCACAATAAAACATATGCAACTTTTCTGAGGGTTTTGCACTGGACCAAAAGAGCGCAGTCTATTTTTTCCAAATGTGAATAGTTGAACTGTCACTAATTTTTGCTTGTCATGAGCTGCTCCAGTTGACTTACAGCATATAGCAAGGGTATATGATGCTTCTGTCTCTTAAATGGCATCAACACCTTTTGGAAAAATAAACAGTAATTCTAGTGGTATTTCAGGGAACATCTGATAAATGATGAAACCTTTAAAAAGAATACATCCAAAGACAAAATGCAAGTGAAAAGTAACCCAACCAAAATGACTCAGTTTACGGTACTCACTTCCACTGTTAAAAGCAATGCATTTTTCATGAAAATGCTTTTTTAAAAAAATTAAAACGTAGTTACTTAATTCTCAGATATGCTGCAGTAGGTCAGAGGTATAACATTTTTTGTTCATAGCTAAACACGGATGGAAAAGGACAATTAGATGGAGCCAGAGGTAAGAGCAAAAACCTGCAAGCCCTGGTGCCCAGGCACTGGCCACCACATTATTCTTTCCCTTTGCATGTCCTTAACTGGTATATCAACAATGCATTTTTTTTCATTTTTCCATTATGACTCATAATATTGGGGTGCAATATATCCTCAGTAGGTAAACCATTGATTTTTTCTTTCATATCAGTCTGATTTAGAAATACCCATGCATATTCATGTTGTGGTGCTGTTAGAATTATCTACTTTCTAAAGGAAATCTAGAGGGTAATTCATTTTTAACTATTTAAGAGCTGGATAAAGATAATTTCAGTCCATGTCTCTGAAACCATTTAGTGCCTCTAAAAGTCACTAAATGGATTTAGTGATTAATGATAATTGATTATTTTTTGCTGGCTTGTTCATCACAGTTGAGCTGTAGGCCCAGCTGTGCTTAATTAGCTCCTGCAACTTAGAAAACAATATTTTGAAGACATGCTCATGATGAAATGAAGCCTTTTCTGTTAACAGCATGCTGAGGGCACCCTGCCATGGGAGAATGCTGTGTTTTTTATTAATTGCACAGAAACATGCACTAAATATTACATTAAGAAAGAAGGTACATTACCCACTACATTTAATACCCAGAATAGGCAATAAAAAGAGGTATTGTTCGATTTGGTGCCCTATCACATGACGTGTGTGTATATACACCCAGTTAATATTTCTGTTTTTAGTGCACACTACTTACTATTTTATAAATGTATAAATGCCAGTGTTTGGGTCCCAAAACGCTTTGGGATGCTGGGTAAGATTTTGGCTCTTTTTAAGTTTGCTTTGAGACACTCTGTCAATGTGAGTTAACTTAAAGTCATCTCAGCTCTGTCTTGCAGTCTCCAGTGAACAGAGAAGGGCATGTTTCAGGGAAGCATTTCAAAGGGTATGGGGATTGTCCAGTGGTCAGGACACTGGCCTCTAAGCATGGTGTAATGCCATTTCAATCCCATCCCCTTGTGTTCCTGGTACTATGGTGCAATCAAGGGATCTGAAATGAGAGGTAGTTTGTAACATGAGTAAACTTTTTATTCAGATATTTTAAAAGTGATGTCACTGCTAGTCTAAACACACTCAGTGAGATCGTCAGTGTTGTGTTTCCTCACATTGCCCCTTCCGAGAAGGGAGAATATGAAAGGTTTGACTGGGTCTTTATAACCACTCAATGTTTGGCCTCTGCTGAGATTTTTGTGAAGCAGACATTTGTCCTCTAGGAATGCTACCAAGACTAGCTAATTCATTTCATATAAGCTGTGAAAGCTGCCATCACTAGCTAATAATGTGTTGACTCGGTAAGTATTGACTTAAGCTGCATTTGAACCAGTGAACTGAAGGTGAAAGGCCCCATATCCTGCTACCAATCACCTGAGTCATCTGTTATCTCTAAAGTAAACTTTGGCATGTTTTTCATGATTTCAAAACAAAACATGTTATAACAAAGACATACACATTCTTCTTGCTTCCACCTTTGTACAGTTTTTTAAAAACAGTAATTCTTATAAACAATCATTTTTACACAATCATTCTTAGTACAAATAAATTATTTTAAATCAGAATAAATGGTGGATATGGACAGATATGGGAATAACTGATATTTGCAGTAAATCTTTATTACCCATCATGATAGGTGATAATGTAAGATGTGATGACTGTTGGACAGATAAATAGCAACTATGAAAAAAATCATTAATTCAAATAACTCACTGGGTGTTATTGAATGTTTGGCATCCATTACCTTTTTTATCACAGGTGCACTTCTAGTGTTATTGGTGACGGTTAGATTTAAAGAGATGAGTAGTGTTTGCAAGGAACATCTGGAGTGCATGTGTGATAACACTAGAGCTTTGTGCTCTACCTTATACTGTACTAAGCACTGTCAGAAGGCAAGAAATGGTTGGCTGATTTACTCATTTCAAATACTTGATCCATGTGATATCGATGGCAATACGCTCAGATTCTTCAGTGGGCTGGAGATTGGGCACCCCACATTAAATAGCCCAGCAATCTTGTTTTCAGCTGCTTCTTTTGGTGTTGAATTATCAACACTTTCAGAAATGTAGAGGATACTTTTTCCCACCCTAAAACAGACTGAGACATTTAACTGAGATTTTGCAAAGTGCAAATCTAGGCCCATTAGCACACACAAGTAAAAGCTTTAAATTTTACTTTCAGCACTGTAAAGAGATTCTGCACTCTGACATGTGGCTGCTAAAAGGATGTGACAATGTGACCTGGCCATATAACGGAGAGTTCCCTTTGTAATGAATTGAGCCTTGATTTCAGTTAGTGTTTTTTATGTTTTGTAATTCATGTTATGATAACCTGCTGAGCTGGTAGGTTGTGTAAATGCAGAGTGCAGCTGTCCAAGAATCATTACAAGGCAAATAATTTTTCCTCTATATTATTAGATAGCAAATCCCCCTCTTTGCTCCCTCCCTACTGAAGTAATTTCTCACATATTGCAGCTGAAACCAGGAACCTCTAACCAAGGTTAAGAATCAGACAGATGCTGCTGAGCATTGTCTGGCTTCCTTTTGGATTCTTTTCTAGGTTATTTTTCTCTGGCTCCAGATGTCCAGCACATGTGGCCAGACTGGGCCACACAGCATCCCCTTCTTCAATGAAAATCTTTGAAAATTATGCAGTAGGTGCCCCACCCCCTTCTCTTCTTTGTGGCTTCAAATAAAACCAGAAATCTTGCACTCTTGAATTACCTCCAGGGTCAAATGCATAATGTAACAGCTTACCTCCTGTTTGATTTCCAACCCTGGGCCCTCTGGGGATATATCTTTATTGTTGCGGCATTGCCTTGTAGCACTACAGGCTAACAGATCAATTCAGCCTTCAAAGCGTCCTATCACCTGTCGATATGAAATTCTAGCAATTACTGAAGTGGGATGGCTGCAAAGCGGCTGAAAAACATTCTCTATTGATTGGTTCATTGCTCCAGAGTATGATGAACTTGTTTAAGAAAAATTGATCTGACAAATTGATTTTTTTTATCAAGGAATCTTATGAATGCAATTTAAGTCACAATATTTTTTTCCCTGCAGATTTTTTTTTTTTTTTTTTTTGTGAGAACTCCATGTAACAAAACTAGGAAAAGTATGGGGATTTTCTCTGAAGAACTTTGAATTCTTCCTCTAAGTTTTATGGGTCATTTTGGAAGCTTTTATTGCTTGTTTTTCACAGTAAGTGCATATTAAAAAGTAAGGTTGTATTGCAACATTTAATGCAGGTAAATATCCCTCCAGGTGTTTCAGTCTTTGAACCAAATCCTTCTGATTTTAATCCTTCTAGTTGTCCATCTGAAGCCAAGGCAAGTGGGATTTAGTTTACAGAGCTAATTTCTAAGAATGTTGTACGTTTAAGGAAATTGTTAGTTGCATGACTCAAAACTGTCCCACAATACAATGCTGCTGCTACTTCTGACCAATTAGCTGCTGCCTCTATTTTTTGCTGCTACTTTATTGCAGTAGCACAAAAAAGCCCTGTTCATGGATCAGGATCCTGTTGCGCTAGGCGCTGTACAAGGCATTGATTGCATGAGGAAATTGGATCAGGAACCCACCACCTTTATATTCAGCTGTGTGAGATTTGATTTAAATTGGATGACATTTGGAAATGCAAACTTTTCTTGACAGCTCTTATTTGGGCCACAAAACTAATAAGTGGGTGAAAGTATAATACTGCACCTACCCAACAAAGTACTTTGAGGTATACATCACAAATCTGTCCCTAAGGTATGTTGATAAGGAACAAGGCAACACAGTGCAAAGTTACTACCGGCTAGCTCAGTGCATGCTAGCTTTGGAACAGTTGACAACATTAGTGCTCATGGGCTAATAAATTCTGCCTCTCACTTCTCAGTGGGAGGTTATTAGCCTATGGGCAGTCCCAGGTGAACGTGACTACATTGCTTTTAGTTCCAGAAGCAACATGTGCAGAGGTATTGCAGGCAGCCCTGTACCTAGACTCCTGGAGGCCCCGGGTGAACTTTTAGTATCGGGGCCCCCCTTCACCAGAGATAATGATAATAAAAATCAGACAATGGGAAAAAAAATTACCATTTGTCCTGGCCTGGGTGGCCACCCACTTCACCCATGCCTGTGTCCAGCCCTGACTGCAGGGTATTTCCATATAGCGTAGCCACGTGGTCCCATATTGACATGCCCCATTGTTCAGCAATGGCAAAACTAGGTGTTGCATCAAAAAGCTCAGCAGCATTTACCGTATGTCAGGCTGTTGGATTGTAAATGCCTCATCCATAGAATTTTTGAAGCCATTTACATTTGCAAGCACTTGAAACTTCTGGGTTTGTTTAGCCCTTTTTTGGCCTAAATCTCTGTACAGCCAAGGCCTCGACACTTGGGGTCTAGTGTGAGCAGTCCATTAATACGCATGAAGGTAATGTCTATGTGCTCCTAGATGAACCCCTGGTGATAAGAGGTAAAACTGTTTTCTAAGTGCATGCATGCTTTTCTGTTTCAGTAAACTTACTGATGTTAAAGGGAGGAGACAGTGGATCCAGAATACATGCGTGCGCGCGCATACACATACACCCCCACCCCTCCTCCCCGCTTCAAGTTGTCAGTTTTATTATTAAAACAGAGACCTCCTGTTTCAAGTATTTCCCAGATAACATGTGGGCTCTTTTCAATGCAAAGCTCTGCTTTCAGCAAAATTGTTAATTATAGATCATAATAAGCTGTTAGGAGTGAAACACACACATAATTTGAAAGTGAAATGAGGCACAGTACATAGATAAAGCAATTGTTTATTTAAGAGGTGATTAGCAGCAGCAAAACAAGCAAACTGATACTTGAACCTGAAAGAAATTACACCCATTTGGAATCGTTAAACTATTTGCTTATTTGTGCCTTGCAACCCAATACAAAGGTAATGCATAATGATGTGAAGTCTCCTGCCCCCCATGTGCTGAGCAGTTCAGTAGATACATGCCATGTTTGAACTAACATGATATTAAAAGAATAGCCTGTCAAAGGGAGAAAAAGGGAAATGCCTCAGTTTCACAGAGGAACACAACTGAGATTTAAATTGTTCTATACTATGATAAATTATAAGCCTTTAACGGCACTGTAATCACTGAATGAACAAAACAGTTTGCCTTGAGTAATTATGCCTTTTGGTTTCTTTCACTTTCAAGTTTATTCTCTTAAATGTTACACAGTGTGCTTGTTTGCTATGTCAAAGAGTATTAATCTCGGCGAGAAACACTGATTTTCTGCAAGGGTAAGTGAGCCCAGAAACATTCTGAGTTCAGATCAAGCTGAACACCAGCAAGTTAATCTAATCCACTTTCTTTGACATTTAACTGGATATTTAATGTTATTCTCCTAAACTGATGATTGCATTTGAAATGCAAAATGGCACTTGGATATCACTGCAATTGTTGCCCTACAAATACATAAGATGTTTAGATAATTAAGAAGGCAGTTGTACAAACTCAACCCTGAGAATTAGACTTGTGCGAAAGGTTTTTTTTTCTTTTATGAAATGTAAACATGTTGCCATTTAACTCCTAAGATCACTCTTTTTACTTGAATACATCATGACCCTGAAAGGTCACTTTGCGTTAAATTTGGTTCCTGTAAAATTTTGAAACAGAGGAGGAGAAAAAGGAAAACTATAGGGGATGATTACTCTGCTTTAGAGCTCTCCAGTGCTGAGTAGTTCCCATTTTCAATGAGGCCTATGGGTTATGGTTCCTTTCAATAGCCCTCTTTTCCTCCCTGGCAGGCATTATATTCTTGGTTAGGGTGCCTGCTGTCTCTCTTTGGCACCTGTGCAGGCACTTACCTTTTGGAAGCTTTTCCCAGGCACCTAATGAAAACAAATCAAATGATATAAGTGCTGCCTCTCCATCCTCTTGGGCAACTGAACAGAGGTGAACAAATGCTTCAAACAGAATTATTAGGGAGGGTGCTGCTGTTAGCTGGCACTAAACACTGCAAAAAAAATAAAAAGACCAT
>NW_017729024.1:94342326-94358512 GCF_001723915.1 Gavialis gangeticus
GGTTTTCTGGTTCTTTATTTTGTTTAGTCCAGCCTTCTTGCTTCTTAATTCCTTTATTTTTGTCATCTATGAATAGTAAAAATTCTAGATTCAATATAATGGGGTGCAGTGGGAATGGAATAATCTGCCTTTTAAAACATTTAAAAAAAGTGTTAAATTTAAAAAAAAAAAAAAACCATGCCTGCCTGAAGACATTAGACTAAAAATGTTCACTAAAACAGCAAATCATGCAATGAATATTAGGGAATAGTCACATTAGAAGCCTGGCTTTGAGAGTGATATGAATCCAGTTAGGTCTAGTCCACAGCGGTAAGTTGTAAAGATATAATTAATTACCTTTGATACAGCATGGAAGAAAAACTATGGGATAGACAGGACTTGCATTCTTCAGCACCAGTCTGTCTAACTGTAGCCAATGAAACTTGTCGTAATTAAAGGGCTGCTAAAATGGTTTGCTTAACCAAGGTAATACTCTATTAAAGCTGAAAATAATTAGAAAGCCGGTAGATATTTTAGGTCTGTTTCTTATGATGAAAGGTTGAGTGATAAGGATGTAGTTGTTTCAGTGTGTGTGTGTTTGTGTGTGTGCGTGTGCGCGCGGCCATGCTGGAGATTGGGCGGCCCTCAGGGAATGTTTTATATCTATAGACAGTCACAATATCTGCTGAAGCTGATAGGTATGATGGACACCTTCAATTCAGACTGTGTGTGGGAGTCATTAAATGTGCATTTATTTAGTGATCGCTGAACAAAAGACGCCACTGCCCAAATCATAGATCAACCTGAAAAAGCCAAAGTAGCAATGCTGTTTGAGAGAATCTTGGCTGGAGACTGAATATGAATGTAGAGGGTTGATGGCTGGTGTTTGGTGGAGCAGGGTGTCTTTGTGTGCGAGTGAAAAGCACCCAGAACCAAAAAAGCCATCAGCATAAACTAGAGGAGCATTGGTAATATAGTCTTGAGAGATGCTACAGGGGGAGATTTTTAGTAAAGTGCTGACTGGAAAGGTGGCTTAAAGTTGTCCATAAGTAAAGAAATTACCTCCTCTTGTTTGATTCCTCTGCTTTTTAGCAAAATGGGACTTTATGTAAGTACATCACACACATTCTCCAAATCCAAATTACCCAGGGGCTTTCTTCTTCAATGATCTTTGTGTAAGAACCTTTACTTCTATCAATGTACTCCTCCATCCTCTCTCACTGTTGTAGCACTGTGACTTTTCTTACTTAAAAGGAAGTTTCTTAGAAACAAAATATTTCTATTGTCTGTATTATGTTGTGACAATAGAAATGAATTAGGATTTTAAAAAAATCTTTCAGATTTTTGAATGAAAAATATTAAGATATTAAGAAGCTCAAAGTGTTATGTGTGTTGATTATGATAATGTTTTATTATAGTCTGCAAGTCTCCCCTGACCCTTTTGGAGGATTTTTCTGAGCACTAATACTTCTTTTGTGTTCATGTTCTTGTCATGAACACAGATGTAAGAAAAGATTAAGGCCTAAACAGTTCACATAGATTTTTGGTTTTGTTCCCATATGCCTCGTGCACTCTTTGATGCCAATTGGGAGGAGTGGCAAAGGAAATGTCTAATACATTGAGAAACTATCCTCCCAGCAGTTTTGGCCTGATCAAAAGCCAGAAGTACCAGAAATTGCAAGAGAAAAGTATTCTTGGGAGATTTCCAGCCGAATTTTACAGACCAAATTCATTTAGATAATTTAGATAATTAAAAAAAAAAAGATTTGGCCTCATATTTCTCTGAACTAAGATCTCCAGATCATGTGAGACTCATGCACCACTACTAGAAATTGTGGAAATACTTCCAATTACCTTGCAGTAAGTTTAAATAGAGCATGGACCAGTTGAGAATGCAAGCAATTACAGGTTTTTTTAAAGCTGTTTAGCCTTCTCTGGTATTTTGCTTCTATCTATTCCTGCCTTCCTGTCTCTCCCCTCTTCCTTTTATTTCTTCCTTTGTTAACAGGCTTCTCAATATTAAAGCTTCAGGGACATCTCAGATCTATCTGAGGCAGCAAAATCATTGTAACATGCCCACAGGAGCATCCTATGGTTTTGACCATTTATCTGCTGACCTTGTGTGCCTGATAAACAATGCAAGGCTGTCCAAATTCACTCCCTCTGTGGGTTGTGCGTCTCTCCTAGGACAGTTGCACGGAGACACGATAACTTGTCTTCATTAGGGCTCTGACTCGTAACCCAATTAATGGTGTCAAGAAATGAAACACGGTCCTTGAGTGCAGCTGCCTTTTGAAAGCAAGTCCCAACATGTGCAGCATTGTAATAAATGATGCACCTAAGAGGACACACTAGTATACTCCACATGCAAATGAGAGCTCCAGGAGAGGGGGAAAGGGAACACTTTGCTTTGTAGGTTGATATTTTTAATTCTGAGGAGGAATTTTCGTATTTAAGAAAGCAAGGGGGCTAACTCTGTGAACAGAGCTTGTACTACACTTCTCCATAAATGTATGTCATTTTATTTTAATCCTCTGCAATAGTTTTCTTATTACAGTCTTTTCCCAGTCTAGGATTGGCCCAGCTCATGAGCTGGGCCAAACTGTGCATTTAACACACTTCTGCCAGGAAATGGGCTACAGTGAAGTGAAATGGTCAGATAATAACTTTGATGACCTATGACAATATTTAAACAACGCAGAAACTTTATGTGCCAGTGATGATATCACTTATTTTAAAGCCTTTTATCCTTGGCTGGAGGTAAAACCTGCTCAATACCTCTAAATAGGGCTTATGTGAGACTTGGATCTGTTGATGGCCCTCTGCACAGGATGAATTTTACTCACTGTCTGCCGGATCCCCTGTATTTCATACATATAATTCTTGATAAAAGGAGATGTATGAATTTTTCTGCAAGGAAAAATAAACCCTGCGTGAAGATGCCAAGGGAGTCAGTTATCCAAGAAAGTTCAGGTTGTTGGCTCAGACAGCGCACTGCTTGAAACAAATAGTAACTAAAGAAGCGTGCAGTTTTCCAAACCATTATAGCTGGCTAATAGCAGCAACACTTTTGAGAATTTGGTTGGAGGCTAAATCTCCATAAACAGGAACTGAAATATTAGTGCCCATTGGCTTATCTGTACTACTGCCAGTTTTATTTTTCATGGATAACACAGATATGAAATAACCTAAAACTGAGATGTCCTCAGGCTAGGTTTGGTCAAAGCTTTTCACCTTTACCTAGTAGGTGCCATGATGCATTGTAATTATTTTTGTGTCTCCTTTTTGTCAAAATGGTCTTGAAGATGTACAGTCAATAGTTATTAGCAAAGAGTTATCTGAAAGCATTGTGGTAGGTAAATGACAGGCTCTCAAAACAGAACAGTATTCAAAAGTGCAAGTCACGGATGTTGGAATATCAACAGTATTACTAGCTCCCGCTTTGTCTTTAATCCATTCGTCCTGAAGGTGGTTATGAAACAGGTGGTGATGGCTGTAGTATGAGCCAGAGGGAATCTGGATGAGGTTTTTATGATAACCTGTGTTTTGTGATTTCTAATACTGTAAAGACAATGAGAAGGTATGTAGAGAGCCCAGGGACAAAGTGTTGTCATCTCCAGGCAGGCATTGTTAGCTCTGTGTGTGCACGCTGAGAGATCTTTAGTACTCTTGGAAAAGTCATTACATGATTAAATCTGCCACTTTGAATGAAGGGAAGAGGAAGATACTATTGACATTTGTCTGGGAAGCAGTGAGAAAGTGATTCATTTCCAGAACCTGGTCAAAGAAGAGTGTTACTTGGGATGGATACAGGATCCATTGCTATGGAAACCATAGATGGACTGGTTTAGGTTGTTAGAACAGAGAGAGAAAATAGAAAAAAAAAGGAAAAACAAACCATGTGAGCTAGACACCGGTGAGCCAAAGGAAAACAAGTCAAGGATCTGGTTGAGCTTATGATGCAAGAGCATTTATTCCTACTTAACCTTCACCAATAGCAAAAGGGAACCTTTCAGCCCAGTACCAGTGAGGCCATTGATAACTTTAGAGCATGGAATGAAGCTCAGAGATTCATCTTTGGTACCAGTGTTTTTGTTAATCTTTTTCCTGGTGGAAACATCTTTAATTGAAGATAATTTGGAGTTGTTGTTGGCCTCCAGAATAAGTGTTGCAAAAAGAGAGGCTTTGATGTCACAGGAGAGGTAAAGATTTCCCTTTTATGGAACTGTGTTAGGATGAAAGTTTTGGAAAGGAGTATAATCCAGGGTGGGGAGGGGGCTGTGGGGTTGGGTCAAGGGAGCCAGGGTCAGAGAAGCCAAGGAGCCAATGGGAAACAAACTTGTACCTTAACTCCCAGGACAACCTAGATTAGTGGTGCTCAACCTCTGGCTCATGGAGCTGTGTTGTTCAGTCTATGGGGCTCCTCAGCAGCCACTGCTCTCCTGCTGCCAAATTTCTGGACCTGTGGTCCAGAAGACAAGACCCTGTATGTCATATTGCTTTAGCATGCGGTCACTCCATGGCCAGATCCAGTACAGGGGGTTGGGCCAGCATTCAGGCAGTATCATGCTGTAGCTATGGACCAACTCCATTCAGGACCAGGTGCACAGACCAATCCCATACACTAACCCCACACTGGATTAGGCTCATAGATCAACCCCTGGATTAGGCTCATAGATCAACACATCAGTGTTACTCTCTATCACAGCTGTGGATCACCCCTGCACATAGGATCTGGCCTGTAGACCAGCCCTGCACCATTTATCCAGACCATGGGGCCAGTAAGGTTGAGCACCACTGCCATACAATTTTTCATATCATGATAAAGCTCTCCTAAGTTTAAATGTCCTGAAAGAGAGAAAACAAGAGAGAGAGAGGTCAAAAGTCTATGCTAATGCTATTAGAACTATCAGTAGTATTCTTTTCTGTGAATCATGAACAGCTGCTGTTGAAATGTCACCGTCACCTCCTCTGAGGTAGTTCACAATGCAGAGACAGGTACCACCTGCTTTTCCTCACCAGAGAGTCCACAGGGCTTAGTTTTGTCACCTTTCTTTTCAATGTGTACATTGTGGTAAGGCCCCTAGGGGAGATATAAAATGCTAAGGGCTACCATATCTTAGTATTTGGATAACAGTAGCAACTCATGTTGTCTTAGTAAGCATTAATAGTGCTTTCACCCTGCATTTTGTGTCAGAGGGAAATAAGGACATAAAGGGAAAAAACTTGACTGCTTCATAATTTATCCAGAAAAGCTGGAGATGATGTTGGAGGACAACTGAAAAACTCATTGCAGTTCTAGCAGGCACTGTGGACTCTCCATCTAAAGAGCATGTCTACCCTCCAGTTATCAAGGTGATGTTGGGAGTAATTTAAGAAATATCTTTGTTTATGGTTGTCCTGATAATGTCAGTGGCCAGAAATGCCTGTCTTCATCATTGGCTGTCAAAATATATTTGAGGAAATCATCTAATAATTTAAGTTGCAGAATGATACCTAGGGAAACTAGATTCCCATATCTGATTTCCCTTTAATGGAAAACATAAATCATATGTTTACTGGGAGGGGATGAGAACTTAAGAGATACCATACTGGATTAGACCATGGGTCCATCTAGGTCAATATTCTGTATTTCACAGTGGCACAGGATAGATACTAAGGGGAAGAATATTTATAAAGAGTTTCTCCAGACTGAGTTGTCCCCTGCCCCTCTTCATACAGGTTCCAAATTTTAGAGGCCTAGGTGGGCCTAATTTGCAGTGCTACTATCATGGGAACAAAAGAGCTAAGAAAAGCATGACTCTTCTTTCTAGAGGAGATGGACTGTTGCCAACTCTATTAATTTACTCACAATAGTTGATTTTTTTTTTTTTACTTTGACAAAGGATTATGTGAAAAGCTCATCTTGTGTTTGAAGGAAAAAAGGTTTCTACATCTTGTAGTAGTGCAGAAGTTGAAAATGGGATATGTTGCATCAAGGCTTAGAAAACAGAAGGCAAATGAAAAGAGCCCTACACTCTTTTTTATCATGATATTTAAGGCAATATTATGATTTGGGGGGGGAATTGATTCAGGATATTTTGGATATTTGAAATAGATACGTGTGTGCATACACACACACTTTGCTTTCAGCTGGTCTTTTTCTTTCTCTTGTGGACTTGTCTGGCAGAGTTTGCCTGAAACACCTGACCACATTAATAGGCTCTCATCTTGCTAAGAAATGTTAAATGGGTTCTGCTGATCCACTAAGGCAGGTGGCTCATTACCTTTCTGATGTATGAGATGTGGAAGTAAATATGTAGAAAATGAATTTGGCTGACAGTGTAGAGATCTGGAAATAGGAATTTTAAAAGCATCCAAACTTGACAAGAATGTTTGAACCAAACTCTATCTTATTGTTCATTTCTATGTTAATAAAATTGACCTTCAATAAAAGCCATTACAGAACATTACAAGAATAGGTCATCTTTTATTTTATATATATAGTCTCTGAACATCTAAAACACTTCAAATGCTTTGGACTTTGTTTTTTAGCATCTACCCAGACCCTGGGAGCATTGCTGGATAGTGCAGAGAAAAATTCAAGGCCATGGCTCTTTCTTCTTCCCACTTCAGAAAAGTGTTGGGGGTTGGGTTTGGGCCCAGTAGTATATAACATCAGTATTATTTACTTATGTGCAGGACTGGAGAGCTTCCTGATTAAAATTTGCAAATGGCACAAAAGTCAGGACAAACACTTTGGAAGACAGTAGTAGCAGTATTCAAAAGAATGAGGATAAAATGGAGAACTGAGCTATGAACAACAAAGTAAACCTCACCAAAGACAAATGAACAAGGTGTAACAAAAGCCAAATGCATCAAGATGTAATGAGGAAACAGCTGATTTCTAGTAGGACTGCTAAGAGGTATTAGGGAGTTGTGGGGATCATAAACTCAACCTAAGTCAGAAATCTGATGTAGTCACAAATAAAGCATATGCAGTTCGTGGCTACAGTAACAGAAGTATTGTATGCAAGATATGGAAGATGATCCTACCACTTGACTAAGAGCTGGTTGGGTCTCAGCTGGGCTATTGTGTGGCTCTGGGCTCCACATTCTAAGAAGGATGTAAAGAAACTAGAGAGGTCAATGACAAAGATGATAAAGGGATTAGAATGGAAGCTGTATGATGAAAGGTAGAGAAAGCTACATTTGTATAGTTTGGAAAAAGTGAGATTAAGGGTCAAGGGATGCATGAAATATCTTCCAAACATTTGACTACTATAAAGAAGAGGACTGTTTTCCCTTGCTACAGAGGGTAGGACCTGAGACAATATATTTAAACTGCAACAAAGCAGATTTAGATTTAAATCTAAGAAAAAACTTCCCAGCTCTAAGAACAGTAGGACAATGAAACATATTGTTTAGAGATGTTATGGAATCTCTCACTGGAGGCTTTCAAAAAGAGGTTGGGTAGGCATTCTGCATTTGTGTTGGTGGGTGGGTTGCACAGAGAAGGGATTGGAAACATTTTCAGAACAGCAGGCTGAAATAATGCAGTTTGGTCCAAGGTGGGCTGGTGCTTCTGATACAGCTGCTGAATCCCCCCCTACAACCAATATATAGACTTTTCAAGCTGGACAAAATTGCTTGGTGGGCCAGATCCAGCCCATGACCGATGGCAGTGGTCTCCAACCTTTTTGGGTAGGAGATTACTTTTTGAATGAAAAAGCAACCCAATATCTACAGTGCGTTGCCACCTCCCAACCTGCCCCCCCCCCAGGTTGGTCTGTGGGGAAGGAAGGGGGGGGTGCAGATCGAGGTGGAGAAAAATTTATATGGGGGTGTGCCCTGCATGAGCAGGTAAGTCTGTGGGGAAGGGGAAAGGGCCATGTGGGGGGAACAGTGGTGAGGTGGGGAGTGGGGCACAGGCTGCCCTGCACTCTTCCCAGCAGGTCTTGGGCCGTGCTGTGTTTGGGGTGGGCAACAGTGGCACTAGGAGGGGGTTGGGAAAGCTATGGCATATTTTCAGGTGTTTGCAGCCCCCCACACACACACACAGCCCCGTTCCCAGCGCCGTTGCCACCACCACTGCTTGGCCCGAGTGCAGTGCTGCCCAACACCCACACTAGGAAGAGCTCAGCATAACCCCAGTCTCAGCCAACCCCACCCCACCCCATTCCACTTGCAGATCCAGAGGCACACCCCCCATGCCCCTCCGGGCTGCGCACCCTCCCACACTTCCCCAGATGAGCCACTTGCAGATTCATCCCATGCCCCACCCTGGCTGTGCAGGGCCTGCCCCTGCCCCACTCCTTCCCTCAGCGCTGTTGCAGCTGCATCTGCTTGCCCTGCCCCGTGTTTGTGGGGGGTCATGTGCCACCCCCCATATGTGCCATTGTAGGATGGTCTTTGCACCCTGCTGCAGCTGGCCCAGGAGTTGCTTGACGCCACATGCATCTGCCACTGGGTGGGCAAGGGACAAGGCTTAGCCTAGCAGCAGGACACATGTGGCATCGAGCTGCTGCCAGGCCAGCTGCAGTGGGGCTCAGGGCACAAAGTCCAAGCCACAATGGCAGCCTCCTCCTCCATGCACAGATAGTGGGAGCACATACACCAAGGGGACTCCGTCAGGATGCTCACAGTGGCGGGAGCTCCCTGCCCCTCCCCTGCTCCATGGACTGACCTGCTGGGTTGGGGAGCAGTGAACACGTGCATGTACGCATGTGCTTAACACCCCCCCAGCCTCAGATTGACCTGCAGGGTCTCTGCAATTGACCAGTCAATCGAAATCGGTCAGTTGGTGACTACTGGCCCATAGGTTCCTCACCCCCATATGATTAGGGCAGGAAGATAGCACAAATGTTGTGTAAAAATAATCTGTGTAGTGAGTCACAATGGGGGAAGTCTTTGTATTGAACAACTAAAATTTAGCTCTTTGCATGCATAAGAATTGCTTCAAATAATCATCAAAATACATCCAGTTTGCAGCTCTATAACAACAGGACAGGAACACAGTGCAATGCTTTATATGTTCATATAATACTGTTTCAATGCTGGATGTTATACAAATATTAGTAGCATTTTAAAGTCATTTAACAAAAAATGACTTAGAAATTTAGAAGCCTAAATTACCATATTGCATTTCAATGGGGCTTAGAAAGAATAAAGATTGAAAGAAAATAATCCATCAATGTGGGTATCACCATCCTTGTAACTGGGAGTACAATGGGAAAAATATGCCCTAACAACTATACGTCTACCACTTTCTGTAACTTAAACTCTACTAACCCTGGAGCTTCAAAACCCAGCAAATGGCAGCACCTACATATTTTGTCCTGAAGAGAACTTTGTACTTCCATATTGATCTAATCTTCACTGGATCCTTTTTGTTTATATTTTATTAATTTACTTACTTATTTTATTATAAATATGTTCTGTTTGCATTAGGAAAGGTTAAGTTCAAACCAACATTCTTTTGGCATTCAGTGCATGAAGGGGAGCGAGGGGACAGTAAAATTTTCACTGAGGCATGCGGTCACACCATCCAATATAATACGGGCATGCCTGCATGCCTATAACAGAGCACAGGGTGTGCTCTGTTACTCACAGGGGCATGAGCAGCAGCAAGGCAGTCTGCAGCTGGTTGCAATCCCAGTTAGACCCAATTGCCTGACTGGGAACACGGCCTAGCTGTTCTCTATAAAAACAGGACTCTGAGCAGCAAAGCCAGCAGTCTGCTGCTAGCAGTCAGGAGAACATCATCTGACTGAAGCTGCTGCTCCTGACATTTTGGAGGTAAGGGAAGGAGCTATGAGGATGGCAGGAAGCTCTGGTCCTGGTGCATGACCTAAAACTACACCCTGCTGGGGCTGGCTGGTGTAGTGGGACTGCTGATGGCGGGGCAGTCTCCAGGAAATGCCACACCTGGGGCCTCTCCAGTGAAGGGCAAATATGGGGCACCAAAGAGCCTCAGCCCTGGCTTCCTTGCAGGTGACCCCATGGAGGGGAAAGAACAAAGCAAGGCCAGAGCAAGCCCAGGCTCACAGCAAGCACTGAGGCACACTAAGGGAGCTGGGAGTGAGGCTCCAGGGGGGTGGGACCCTGAATGTACGAGGGAGCAATGTCTGAAGCTCCTTGGGCAGAAGGATAAAGGGGATTGCAGCCCAGTGCAGGTCAGGGGATGAGGCCCCAGTGTGGGGGCGTGAGGAGACCAGGACAGTCCTGAGCAAAAGGTAGGGACTGGGAGCCCCAAGTGATTGAGTGGCTGGGTGATAAGCTAGACAAATAGGCTGGGTGTTAGGCCATGGATGCCATCTGCACGGCATGGGAAACAATATAGAGAAGGTCGGAGCTGTGTGTAAACCCTTGACATCAGGGCAAGTAAATGGGTAGCCTCCCAGCTTATTGACATCCTCTAATTGATACCAACTAAGGTGTGGTGAGTGAAGTAGGTGGACGGTTTGCCCAGAGACAAGTGGGCAGGCCAATAATTTGACCAGATCTGGGATGCCCAGTTGTAGTGTATAATTTGTAGGCATTGTAACATCACAAACCCCTCATCCCTCACCAATATCAAGCATGATAAACTAAGGGCCTTGTTACATGGTAATTTTGGGCAGCTCCTGGAGCTCTTAACTACTGTATTGTTCACACATTAACCCATGAAACTGGTTTGAAACAGTCATTATACAGCTCAAAGTTATGCTACTGCAGGGCAGGATTATCTCTGCTCTATGTTGTTCAGCTTGTGTTACACTAAGATGTATCCACTCTAGGCTAGTGTAAACACCCCATCCACCTTCCCTTCCCACTCTCCCTTTTCTTTCCCTGCTGGCCCAGATTGGGCTCATTGCCCCTTCCATAGGTGGCAGAAGGCCTGGGCTTCGGGGACTTAGCCCCCCTAAACTAATTTCACAGTGGTTAGCAACAGCAGCATCACTACAGCACTGCTTGGGATGCAGCCAGGCCAACGCCCCATGCATGTTCAGCTCCACATGACTGAGGAAGAAGCAGCTAACTGCACATACATTGCACCATGCAGAGCACAACAGGAGTTGTAGTTCTCATGCTGATGATGCACTCAGCCCCCACAAATAATATTTTTTCCTTCCATCTATGGCCCCTTCCCTGCCATCCCCAGCATGCCAGATCTCTGCTCACTGCCTGCCCTCCTCCCTTGTTTACTGGTGGCTGTCTGTTCTGGGGAGCAGGCAGGGATGGGCTAACCTACTTGCCTGGCCACCTGCTGCTCTCTGGGCCATACAATGGGCCAGAAAGTTCAAGCAGCCACAAATACTTATCCTGGGAGCACTGGGAGGTGGGAGGCAGAGGGGGAACCCTGGAAGTGGGATGTGGGGAGGGGGAGGGAACCAGGAGAGCCCTAGGGGTTATTGGGGAAGCCCAGAATGGGAGGAGAGGATTCTTACCTTTCAGTCTTCCAGGCCTCAGCTGGCCTGAAGTGTGACTGCTCTACACTTCAGCTAGCACTAACACCGATTGATTAGCACTGTAGTTTAAATCCTGGTAATGGGTAGGTTACTGCATTGTTGTTTCAGAAATTATCATTCTTTGAGCAAGTATATACCACATCCCAGGTGCTCTTAGGGAGCATCCATTTCAGATATATCCTCCCCACCTGCTCCCACATTCACATGCCAAGCCTGGATTCCATTCTTCATTTCTGAGTTTGGTACATGGGAGCAGACACAGGTCTCACTCAATAGTGACATTCCCAAAGAGTGCCAGGGATGCATTGTAAAAAGAGACCATGGCTAGGGACAGAAATTACACACAAACTAGTATAAATGATTGGAAACCTGTAACACAATACAAGTTCAGTGCACATAAATTGCTTTCAAAATGGCTGAAATTAGTTCCAGATAAACCTGGATGGGAGTAGCATCAGATTTTGCTGATTTTTAGGTTAAATTGGTTTATGGAACTTCTGTCTCAGACCGCCCCAGATTCAAGTTAATTTCCAGCCCCCCAGCATCCCAGGATGCTTTGCACCTCCCTCGCAAGGCCCTGCTCCCCCCCAGCCACAGGGTGGGCAGGCTAGCCTTGGTCCAAGCTGTCTGCTTCAGCTGAGCGGGGGGACATGGTTTAGCATTCCTTAGCTTCTGGCCTGGGCCACTGTAGGCATGTGACTGGATTTCCAGAATAAAAAGTGAATGAACATCTGTTCACTTGCTTATCAGTTCAATCTACACAGTTTAGACTAATCTGCAAAGACTGTATTGATTCAGCTTCAGGCTTTTTGACTGTCAATTTCAGGCTTTTTGACTGTCAATACTTAGCCCCTGTGTCCAAAGTCTCTAGTTCCAACTAGTTTAAGAAGCTTCCCAGTGAGTCAACACCATTCCCAGATCCTTGTCACAATGCACCAGTCACACAGGTGGCTCTGTACATGAAAAGCGGCTATTAAATTGGTCTGACTTTCATTCTGTGTTAATTGCCATTCTTTAATTTGCAGTGTAGATTAAACCACAACTGTATTCAGTGCTACCTATGTGTAGCAATTAATTTTGTTTGGGAAAGGAAGTTAATGGCCATTTCCTAGCAAAAGATCTAAACTGATTATTAGAGCATCAGCATGAAATCTACAGCAAAGCTTTTGTCTTTTTGACATTTGACCTTTTTCATCTGCATCATTACACTTACTGGTCTACGAAGTAACTTTTAGAATAGTTGTAGAAAACATCCAGTAGAATAGTTTTATTACTGGATAGACTGTTATTTTCTACTGAAAAACTTCAGAATGCATTATGCCTGTCCCTTATGTGGGTGTAGAGTATGGACCAGGAGGTAGGAAGAGGCAAATAATACATTTCATGCATGATGCACTCTTTATATGGGCTGGGTAAAACTGCAGTGGATTCTGTGTTGTACCCTAGTGACACCCAGTAACTTCAAGTTAGCAAGAAAGGGAGAGAAATACAGTAAAAGCTCTGTTATCTGGCATCCTCTGGAATGGGAATGCCAGTTAATTGAGTGACCCCGGCAGCCGTTTCTCCTGCCACATCTGGGGCGTCTCTCTGCCCCTCCCGCCGCATCGTTGCCCGTCCCATGGGTCCGGCAGGCCCCGTGGGACAGGGAGGTAGGCCCCGCATGGCCCTGCACAGTCTGTTATGCCCCTGGGCTGTGGGGGCTCGGCAGCACAGGCTGCTTTGCTCTGACCGTGGGGACTCGGAGAAACTGGAAGTGCCCACTGTGGGCACTTCCAGTTTCACTTTATCTTACAAGCCATCATACCTGTTAGTGGAGCATGCCAACTTGTAAGATGCTGGATAGTACAGCTTTTATTGTATAATATTCATAGAATGAAAGTACATTGGCTCCTCCCAATCCTATGGCAATTACACAGAGGTTAGTAAACTACATCCCAGTAATGGATATGGCAGTGGCATGTAGAAGGAAAAAATTCATCAGTTGGTGTGGGAGCTATAAAGCTAAGCAACGAAAATATTAGCATGTTTGTTCGTGCAAGCCCACGCTCTTCTTGAGGAATGCAGGTCAATGAATCATCATCATGCATCTTTCAGCAGTGGCTCATATCTACTTGGTGTCTGGAATATTTTAGGGAAGCACAGAACAGTTTAAGTCAGCCCCCACCCCGCTTCTCCCCCAGCGCAACAGTTGCAATCATCTGAAGAGATCACACTGAGATTTCCCCAGTTTCACCAGAAGAAAGTGAGTGACTGGATATTTTCAAGTACAGACTCTAGAGCATTGGCATTAGTTCCTGACATTTTTGTGGAACACCTAAGTTTGCTGACCTTTGGGGCAAGCGGCAAGGTTTCATCTGTGGTCTCAGGTTTTTCTCTCAAGGTGTAACCAGGATCTTATTGTGAAGGATAAATAAAAAAATTCTGTAGATATGCAGTAGTCAGACCGGTAGGAATTGGGAGTGTGTTAGGGAGTATTATAGGGTTCCATCAACTAGATTTTTTTTTTTTTTTGCTTTGTAAGACTCTATATAGAACCACATAGCTCTGAATAGCTAACCTTTGGCTAGTGATTTGTTTGAATTTTAGAGGTGTAGTCAAAACAAATGCAGGGCCCAGGCAGAGGTTAAGATGGGGCCATGGCTGGCGGAGGGGGGGTTGGCTCCCTGCCATTATGTGCACTCCTAGGGGGAGAAAGGGGGGGCACAAGTCTCCCGGATCTGTATGTGGGGTGGGTGTGGACTGCCCACTGTGGGCTTATGGCTCCCTGCTCTGCTGCCCTCCCTCCAGGGCCTCCACAGCCAAGTGGGTGGGAACTGGCATGGAAGAGTGGCTCAGGGAAGCTTGGTGCCACTGCCATGAGCCCTGCCCTGCCATAGCGAGGTGCCCCCTGCCTGCCTGGCAGCAGTGTGAATGGCAGCACAAAGTTGTTCATGTGCTGCTGCCAGATGGGCAAGGGGCACCTTGCCAGAGTGGCATGGAGCTCACAGCAGCAGCATTGAGCTTCCCTGCCTGGCCCTACTTTGCCCTGCCGTACCGGGTCCCACCCGCTGGGCTGCGGTGGTCCCAGGTGGCAGGGCAGGGAGGCAGCAGGGAGGGAAGCCCGAGCCCTCAGCAGTCAGCCCACATCTGCAGACTTCACTCTGGCTGTGCCACCTGTTGGGGAGGGGAAACTGGGCTTCATGCTCTGTTCTGCCTTAGCAGCCACCACCTCCCATGGGCAACAGCTGGTGCTTGGGCACTGCTATGGGGGGCAGGGGGCTGTGGACCCAGGTCTCTGGTCCCATAGCCCTGGCAGCTGAGGGCTCCCTCTGGAAGAGTGGGGGGCAGGGGCTTGTTGGCGGGGGGGGTCGGGAGTGAGGGGCACCAGCAGGGTCGGGAGTGAGGGGCAATGGCATGGGCAGGGCACCAGCATATCAGGGCTGTTCAGCACCACAAATCATAGCCATAGCTGGACCCGTGAGTGAAGGAGGCAGAGGGAGCTCTGCTTTTCCATGATAAAAAACCCCCCAAACCAAACATCAGAATGTCTAGATATTTAGAATTTCTTTTATTATAATAGAGGCACTGGTAGGCTTCCAAACTGCTTTAAAATTGTAAATGTATCAATAAAACATTGTGTTCAACTGATACCTTATTATATATAATGGTGTTTCATTTTAATCACAGAAAACTGTGGATTTTGGGGGTTTTAATCAGAGTATTTGTGGGTTTTTATCAGGGAATTTGCAGTTTATAAACAGATAAAACCAGGATCCCTGATGTGGCACCAGCAAATACCCAGCAATTCTCTAATATTGCACAGATAGGTCTAGTTCCTGTTTTGCTAAAAAGTGCTGTTCCAAAATGTAGTGCATGAAAGGTTTTTCTCAAGCTATTCCCAGCATAGCCAAATTTAGGAAGTCTCCCAAGAAAGTTAGTTGTTTGAAGCTGTTCATTCCAGCTTCCTGATTGGAAATATTTGGGTATTTTGGTAAGTAATCAAATTGCTTAACTAGCGTGAACTTTTGAAACATAGACCATGTCTTTGGTGCATTTTTATGCACCATACAGATGATGAAGTTGGGATTCTCTTGTCTGTCTGACATGTTCTGTGAGACGGTGCTGTTTTCTGGTATATCAGCATTGTTATGCTTCTCTCAGCTGTGTTTGTACTTGAATAACCTGAGACATTCAAGCTACTTTCCCCTGTTGGGTCAGTGTTTGGGTCCAGTTTTGACTGATTTGTCACTCCAAATTGCATTCAGGGCTGATCAATCCATCATAGACATGGCTAGCATTGAGATTTCAACGATCCAAATGAAGGCTAGCGGGCAGTGGCAAAAAGTGTCTGAGGCTGAAGTGAAATGGTATAAGTACTGATAGAGGATTTCTTGCTTGTAGAGATAAAATTGCCACAGGGAAAATATTTCTCAGGCTTTTGGAAGCTGCCTTTCCCCTGATGTTAACCTCATACCTCAAGCCCATTCTGGGTATCTACCCATCCTCTGTGCCCTCTGCTCCTACTTAGTCCTTATTATCACATCTTTCTACACTTTGGGGTAAATCAAACATAGATAATATGCTTCCCTGTCATGTTTTCATTGACTGCTTAACATAACTTGTTTGTATATGCAAACTCTTGTTCCACCCAGAATGAATTCAGAATTGGGCTCAAGCTAACATTTTTTTGCATAGCATTTAAATATGGTATTTGTGTTTGTGTGTGTGTGTGTGTGTGTGTGTGTGTGTGTGTGTGTGTGTGTGTGTGTGAGTGTGTGTGTGTGGGGGGGGGGGGGAGA
>NW_017729024.1:94358676-94387128 GCF_001723915.1 Gavialis gangeticus
GTGTGTGTGTGTGTGTGTGTGTGTGTGTGTGTGTGTGTGGAGGGGGAGGGCAGTGAGGAAGGAGTTTTTCTATTCACTAGTTTGCGGGAGTGCAGTGTACCTGTATTACTGTAGTGGCAGGCATTTTAGTCATGCTTTGAGATTGAAATGTTAATACAATTAACACAAGGAGAGTTTTTCACACTTTGTATATGTAATCTGCTATTTCTCTGGGCTCTCCTGGAAGGGGATCTTGCTATTCCTGCCTTTAATTAAGTTTTTCTGAGGCTTGTGAACCTCATAACTTTTATATATATATATATATAAACAAGCTGGCTTTCCAAATGCTTTTTTCCTCTCAAACTCCCACCAGCTGAAACAAAAATGTCAGTTCTTTACCATGATAATGATGTTACATTTATATAACACTTTCTCACAATAAAAAAAACTTTGAGTGGAACTGACAGATCACCCAGATTTGTGATACAGTCCTGCCTGCCTTTAAAAGAGCAGAATAAGAATAATTCTTATGTTCTAAATAAATAAGCCATTTCAAGTTAAACATCTTAAGGAAGCACACCCCTTTATAGGACCAATATGAGGACCTTGGAAAGCAGAATATAAAGCCATATTCAGTGCATTGCCTACTGATGTGTACTTTTTTGGTTCATTTCATCCTTCCCATTCCTCAAAGGCTGTTGCAGGTGTTGGAGCCACATGGCCATGGGAGGCAACGTCTCATTTCAGGTTGGACACACACCATCCATTTTGGACAATGAGTGTCCTATCCAAACGAGGCTGGAGAAATCCAGGCAAGCCAGATGGGTAATTGTCTGGAGTATTCAGGGAAATGGTAGGTATCACGGTTCACTGACTACCCAAGGTAGTTTGGCACATTTATCATTTTAAGCCATCCAGAATCAGAGTAACCAAAACCCAGTGGCCTGATCCTGTCAATTTTATTTTATTCAGTGCAGTCAGATTCTTGGCCTAAGCATTGCTTGTGTCTCTGTCATGAATAATGTTTCTGTGTTGGAAAATTGTGTGTATATAGGGGGCAGAGGGGGAGGGAGGAAAGCAGAGCTTGATAATAAGGAAAATGTCTTAAGGATTAGTTACTAAATTCCTGTTGATTTTTATCCTAGAGTGCACAACACCGATACAGAGCAGTTGAAGACCTGAAAATGGGTCTTAATTTATTCTTATTTTCTTTAAATACAAAGATATGCTCATTCCTGAGATTTTAATTTTTATCTTTTGTTTATCGTTTCTAAAATAAAAGGATTGAACAACTGGCAGACGCTCATATGCAAACTGCAAATTATTTATGCCTGGAAAATGGATCTTACCACTAAAAAGTTAACAGAAATCTCTGTATTTTTTATTTAAATCAAACTAAGTCATAACACTTAGTATTTATAATAACATGCACGTTGTCCACAGAAACTCAGAGAAGACCTTGGTTCACTTATGTAACAAAATTGATTTTGAAACCCCTACATTAACATAGTAGATAGCATATGAATGGATAAAACTGTGTCCATTATACTCTGTATGTGTGCATGGCTATGTATACATACACTGCTATATATATATATGGCATTATTGACTTTCATCAACAATGTAAATAAATCCCAAATGAATTATATTTTGATAGTTATTATATATTATTTAATCAAATGTTCTCATGTTTATTGACAAGGAGTCATCAAAATTAGGTTCATAGTCTTTTCAATACATGCTGGCTGACAGAATATTTAATCAATACTAGTTTCTATTAATAGTGGAGAGTGAACCTTATTTAACGTCGCCTCCTTTTACTTGACTAGAAGGATGTTTAACGTACTAGCCTCATAAAAATCCAGTCTCTCTCCTATAAAAAAAAAAAAACTGCTCTTCAATATTGTATCAGCTACAGGGGGAAAATAAAAGATGCTACAATTATATTTTCTTACCGGGGGGTGACCCCTAGTGTGAAACAATGGCATTTTAACATTCGTTGAGTTTTGAAATGACAGCATTTTGCCTATTGCATCAGATTTCTCATGGTATGCCAGTACCTAGAGAACCCAAGGTAATTTTTCATTTAAAAAAAAAAAGAGAAGTGTTATAATCCTGTCCTCACTGTCCAGAAATGTCTTGACATGTTTCTATGTTTTTGATTTCTGCTTTCTTAAAATCAGACCCAAAAAAGCCTTCAGAGACGAAACAAAAAACAACCTCCCCCATCTGACCCCACACACTTCCCCTTTAAAAGGAAAATTGTTTGCTTCAGACTCTGTCCTCGTATTGATGACTCAGTCACAGGGATTAAAACTGCAACATCATTAAGGCTTTCATATTAAACTTTCATGTTAGTCTCTGCAATTCTTATATGCACACATACATGCACTGAACAACTAAGCTCCCTGAGGAAGATTTTTGACAAAATGCACAATTTAGAAATGTGTATTACTTAAAACTGCATTGAAGTTGTAAGCTTAAGGTCTAAACAACCAGGAAACATTGGAGTCCAAGTTGCACAAACAGCCTTAACTCTGTTGCCCTGTGGGTATGACGGCAGAATTATTGATCATATAATTCAATTTACAATTTTTTTTCTTCAACTTCAGTGACCGATACAGTCCATCTTGTAGTGCTGGGTATTCTGTGTGTTCTGTATATGAAAAGTACGTGATAAGCAGCCCTTGATACAAGAGAGTACTACAACACATCTACAAGCCAAGTAAATTCATAGGCAAGCCAGATTCCTAATGAACTGTCTTGTCTTTTCAGTTGCACCTGGGGAAGGCAGAAAGTTTATGTATGTTACATTATGCTTTACTAGTATTCATAAATCCATTCTGATATGTGAGGAATGTGAAATCATTATCAAATATTAATTTGCTGCTGCTTTGCTGAGAAACATATATGGAATTATCATAATTCCAAATGGTGCCATCAATTTCAATAGGGGAAGAATAATTATTGAGAATATTCTCCATTCATTAACAAAAGGGACTTTGATATGAGGACCGTCAAATAATAGCCATATTAAAAATAATTTACTGCACATTTTTATTCTCTAATTAAGGATTTAGCCAATATGGGCTTGTCAGGAAAGCAATATCATTAAGAGAAAGGAAGAATTAAAAATATAATATTTAATCTAAATGGAGAAAATGTGAGAGAAACTTAAATAGGGTATTGTAACCTTTTGAGAATCTTCTTCTGAAATGAAATATTTCAAACCATTCATTTCTTCAATTATCTTGAGTCCCAAAATTGTGTGTGTGTGTGGTTTTTTTTGTTTTGTTTTGTTTTGTTTTTTGTTTTTTGTTTTTTTTCTCCATAATACTGCAGGCTATGTGCTTGTCAGCTGTTGTAACCTAGGGTAGCTATAATGCTTGTGAAATGGGTATTGGTGGGTAATGCTGAAGGAAGTGGGTAGTGGTGATTTCATAGGTGGCACTTTTTCCTTGAGTCAATACTGAACCCATTTCTTTGCAGGGTGTTAGAAGATACTCTGCTGTTGGAGAGACTGCCCTTCAGGTATGCTGCAAAATTGAAGTGCTGAAGTAGGATCCTCGTATGGCAAATGGGTTGTTCTGCATGAACAGGTTGAATGGTCAAGATTACCTTGGCCAGATTCCAATAGTGCTAATTATACTTCACTAATTTAAATTACCCTGGGAAACTCCTGTGGGTGAGATACTATTGTATAAACTGCTGTACAGTCTTTTTGTTTCATCTTGAAAATGGCTGCTCTTCAGATTCTTGAAGTGGCTTCACTGCTTTCATTTTGAAAAGTGCTTCAGGATCTCTTTGATATGAGCAAGAAGATGGAAACATACAATGTACTCATGAAACAATTTTTGAGGTGTCTAATACTTGCACATTGCATGTATTCATTAACACAAGATTTGCATTTCACTGTACTGTACAACTCAGTCCAATACTTACTTACTGAAAAACAGAATAATCAGTTATCTGCCCAGTTACTGTGTGCTTTTGTTTCTGGTCCTTCCAGAACATTTCTCAGTTGTTAGATCACATCCTGTGGTTGGCAGAGATGATGCCTGTCCTTTCACCTTAGGGGGACTCTCAAAATGTTGGTGGAGCAGGAAGATGAGATCTAGGTATCC
Source organism: Gavialis gangeticus (assembly GCF_001723915.1). Classification (NCBI taxonomy): domain Eukaryota; kingdom Metazoa; phylum Chordata; order Crocodylia; family Gavialidae; genus Gavialis; species Gavialis gangeticus. The sequence goes on from NW_017729024.1 coordinate 94,362,780, forward strand.
AAATGAGATTAGGGATATTGGAGATAACAGGTGACAACTTGGAGGTTAATTTTCATGACAGGTAAGCTAGTCTTGAGGTCCAAGACAGGTGGAATTTGATTAGGTTTTAGGGCCTCAATTTTTGTTCAGGTGACACAAATACAGATTTCTTGGACTGGATTAGTATTGTGTAGGAACAGAACTCTGGCTCCCCAAACTATCAGTCGCATCCTAAACTTTGTGTGAAGTTATACGTGGCTTAAGCGAACCTGAAAACTTCTATTTTGGGCTGTCTTGTAGTAAACTGACTTTTTTTTTTTTTTCCAGTAGCAGGTTTATAATCAGCTGACGTTCTTACCAGAATTAAATCAATCATATGGAATTAAATTGTAACTTTTGCTAAACTGTTTAATTATGGGATTGACTCAATAAAGGATTGATTGGATTTGGAGTCAATATGGACCCATGGGGAGGAAAACAATTTTCAAATCACTAGTGGATCTGTCAAGCTAGCTTTATTGAAAAGGTAGGTTGATTTTTGTCATTCTTCAAGTCACTCAATTAGCAGAGAATCCTTCTTTTTATTTATACAGCATGTTCCTGTATCCAAAAATAAATCGCCAAAATAAGTCACCGAAGGTGACGGGTTAACAGTTTGTCCTAAAAATGCTAATTAACACTTGCCATGTGCAACTGTCAATATTTCCAAGTGCTCAATGCACTAAGGGGCTGAAGTCTGTCTTTGGAGAGGTGTTTTCACATCTTCACTTGAGCGTTACAGGCAGAAAATATAAGAAGGGGTAGATACAGATCTTTCCAAATGTTTCTGAATTCAGATTTCTGTTGGGGAAATGTAACCCCTCACACTTGAAGATTTTAATTAGACATTGAGAGCTTCTACATAACACTAGTTTGGTATGTCTTCTTTTCTCTTATAGCTTGCCAATTTTTTTTTTTACTATTTTTTTTTTTTTCATAGTTACAGTTCAAGATGATATGTTTTATCTCAGGAATGGCTCTTGTAAATGGATCTTTTCTGCTTCTCATTTAGGCTCTTGTAAAATTTCTTTTTCAAGACTTTAGTAGATGGAGTTGATTGCTGTAAAGCTGGCCGAAGTATGCTGTCTAACTCATGTCTTTCTGTCTTTGCCTAGTGATCAATCCACACTGTGAGACTTTTTCATATTTTTCCAAATTGCACTACCCTAGAGAGATGGCTTATTTTTTGATGAAGGCGATGGGATCCAGTTCAACTTAGCATAACCTCATTGACTTTAACCCGAGCATAAATTTGGCCCAAGTTTCTTCAGTTTGCTCATTTTAGAATGTGTAATGTCTACTGACGTTCTTATTATTCAGCCTCACCTATTTGCATAACCTGTTCTGGCTCAGCCGTGGCATCCTCATCACTCTAACATGCTTTAAACTGTGCAGTGGGGATATGATAGTTATGCAACTGAAAGCTGAGAGTAAAAGCATTAACTCATGAGGACTGATGCAGCCAAAGTTCTTACAGAAAAAAAAATCCGTAAGCAAAAGGATATATTGCAACCAAATTCAATAAATAAGTTGGAATTTTTTTTATGATAGTGTTAGAATGAGGTTGTAGCCATGATGGCTCAGGAATTATTGAAGAGGCAACAATTTTTTTGGGTGATATCATTTATTGGATCAACTCAATGGTTGGAATGTGTTTTATTCATTTTGTGGGTTTTTTATTAATTTTTTTCTTCTCTGCTGCTCACACTGAGGCTGATTACTAGGTCATTCTGAATCCAAAGAAGAAAGAGAGAATGACTTAGTTGCTCTCCCATTTTTTAATTCCTGAGTTTTCTGAGCCTCCTGTCAGAGGCAAAACTCCCACTGTCTTCATATCGTGCAGGATCCACATCTGCCAGAGCAGCTGTTCCCAGGTGAGTCGCACCTAATCACCTGCTTGAACTTTGACTTACCATCTTTAAAGTTTTTACAGGGCAAGTGACTAATAATATGCTGCCTACCAGCTACAGGGCAGACTCTTTCTTACCAATGGTCTGTAAGTTATACTTATTCATGTCAAAAAGGTTTTTTTCCTTAAAAAACACAAAATAAACCAAAACAGACAGAAAAAAACCCAAACAAATAACTGTCTAGCTAATCTTTTCAGACAGTTATGTTTGGTAAGAACACTTACTGATCTCATTACATTTTGCATAAATGCTATGAACACACAGTTCTTCATCTGTGTCTCAGAAGTGTCCAACAATAACATTGCGCTTTCAAGACATACGGTCACAAGAACCAGAGACATCCAAACAATTATTAGATCCACTAATACCGTTTCACAGTCACTGTATGAGCTTTTGCATTACAGGGAGACTCGCTGAGGGGGTTTTGACCAGAGGAAGTGATTACTTCTAAATTTACCTCTGTAAACATAGCTCATGAATGACCCTGCTTGCCAGTTAAAGTAATTGCTATATGACCAAAAATTCAGTGAAATTCTTGACAATAGTGGTTCACGCAGCATTTTCCACTTATCAATAGTCCATCTTTTCTGAAAAATGTGGGTGTCTTTCCAGTAGCCAAAATACCCCATATACATGCAAGTCTTTAAGAGCACAATTTTCAGAAGACATTAACAGCCCAAGTCTGCTCTGAAACTTTTTAAAATCAAAACTCTAATGAGTTTCTTTTGCCTATTATGCTTAAGTCACTATTGAGTTTTTAACTGTATCAATGAAGTAGAAAGCCCAGCTCAAAAGGAAAAGTTTTTACTAACTTTATATCCTCAGCAGTCTGTCACTGAAAAGAGAGCATTTTATGCCAAAAATAGATCTAAGGGGAATGTGTAATGCTCACTCTACCTGGGGATCAAGTACAAAGTACCTTCCATATATAAAATTCAGGATTCATTAAAAGTAAGACTTTATCAGGTCGAAAGAAGAGGTAGATAATCTTGGATTTACCTTGCATTATACTTAATATTTTGTAATTTATCACTAGAGTATCAATTTTTGAGGCAAAGCTTATGAATGATTTAATTTGAAGAGCCATATGTTGAAGTTCATGGCATGCACAGTTAAAATGTATGTCTCAATCAGAGGTAAAATGTTCAAATAGACTGTATAACTCTAGATGTGTGTGTCTTGTTTGTTTTGTTGTTAGGCATCTGGGTATAGGTCCACAAAACAGGACTTGGACACTACATTTCTTAAGCACTGGAATAGAATGCTTAAGGTTTCTATGACTATCTGGCATTTCTGTTTTTGCTGCCAACCTAAAAAAACCCAGCAGCAACACAGTTGGTTTGCTCCACACTGAAATTGTAATTTTGATCTAGAACCGAATTATTTTTGCATGTGTGTGGTTTTTGGCTTTTTTTTTTTTCTGAACCAGATGAAAACCCTTTGGTTTGGTTTGTACCCTTGCAAAAAAAAAGAAAAGCAAAAGATTAGCTAGCTTAACAGTGGAGAAGATGGCATTCCCCTCTTACCAATGGCTCCAGGGTGAGAGCACTAGCCCAGGATGTGGCAGAGCTGATTGGTCCCCCATGACTGTGGTGATACTGTTTTCAGGCCTGATGCTGTCACACAGCTTGCAAGGGATATATCTCTGCCTTTTGTTGCATTGCACTATATAGAAATACCCTAAAGTGGCAATTAGCCTCCTAAATTCTGCCTTTCTGGATCCCTTTTTTCATTTAGTTCAGTGATTCTCAATCAGGGCGCTGCCACATCCTTTGAAGGGTGTTGGGAGATATGAGGAGATAAGCAGCAGCTAAGTACAGGCTCAGGATTGCCCTTGCCTATCTCTACTGCTTGGCCCCTCTGCAAGCAAGTTAGCACTGTAATATATACATTTATTTTTGAAACTGAGTGCCACTCAATTCACAGAAGTTATTGAGGGATGTCTTGTGTTCAGTCAGGAGTGCCTTGAGTCTAATGAGGGTTGACACTGGCTTTTAGGAACCCAGCCTCTATACCTTTGTTCTGGGCTAGCGCAAGCCCTCAGATTGACCACACCACCTGCCAGTTGATAATAGGTGAATTTATTGATGCACACTGATAACCAAAACCCCCCAATACAAACAATCAGACAATTCTATATCTACCAAACTTAGGGCTGTCATCAGAGTCAAAGTAGATCTGGTCAGGATGCAGGCTCCACTCTGAGGCTCTCTCTCTTGTGTCAGCGGCATGGAGGTGGGATGCAGAGGCCCACAGCCCCCCTCCAGTGGGGTGCATGAGACAGGCTGCTGGTATGCCCTCAGTCCATGGTGGCCTCAGGGACTCTCCCAGGGGATGAGGACAGGGATGGGAACCCCTCTTAGGGAGCAAAATGGGGAGGGACGTGACAAAGGGAGGGACCCTTTGTTAATCTCAAGTCTCTGCTTTGTACTCTCCTTCCTCCTTGACGACTCCTGATGACTCTTCATCCATGGCTATCTCTGGTTGGTTGTCCCTCTCTGGTCACACATCCACGTAGCCTTCCAGGCCTTCCCTGAATTTGGTCTGTTCCCTCAAAACCGGGACTTAGGTCCCCCTCTCTGAGGTGTTGTTGCTGGTGTCACTTATCTTGTGTTATGGGACAGTATAGTACATACTTCTTTGGTTCCCAGGCTGTGTCCTTGCTGTGTTAGACAATCTGTCTGCCTTGAAGGCTGTGATCTTGTGTTATGGGATGCCCCTCCACCCCCAGTTCTCAGGCTGTGTCCATCTGTTGGCATTGTTGTGCTAGACAGCCGGTCTGCTTCCAAGGCTATGAGAAGCTTTGTGTGTGTTAGACCCAAGCTTCCCAGAAATCCAGTTAACCCCTGCTGCCCCTCTTGAACTCTAAAATGCATATATCCATACCTATAAGCCAATTCTTTAAATACCATTTCTAAGCCAACAATGAGAGGTGCTGCAAGTCCAAAGACATTAACAGCCACTGATCTAGTCCTTCAGAGCTTACTTCTCATTATAAGTCAACAGGCTTTAGAGTAAGCCTATGGTAAAGCCTCTGCTTGGACTTCATCTTTATATAAATGTATATCTGCTAGGCTATGCTGTAAAGTACTTAGCATGGCCACTGCTAATAGTGTTGGTAGGGCAGCATACAGCTGAGTGTGAGCTAATTGCCAGGGCATTTGCTCAGCATCTCAGGTGAGTTTTGCTGCCTTTGCCGAGTAGTACCTGAGCTACCTTGTCTAAACTTAACTTAAGCGTATCTTTAGGAGCTGTAGTGAAAGTGGAACTTTAAGTCCCTGAATCACTTTTCCACTTTGGAACATGCTACCCCGTAAATGAATATTGGCTGAATAACTTATCTAAACAATCATTTGACGCTGTAATGGTCTTACTAAGTTACATTACAATAGAATGTTTAATTTTGCTAATGTGAAATACACATACAAATGCAAACTTTTTTTTAAACATCTGGCTAAATGATTTTACTTTAAATATGTTTAAATTAGAGGATTAAAATGCTGGCATGACATTGGTGAAATAATGTTGAGATGAAAGATCTATTGGTTTCACCTAGAATATGACTACACTTGATAAAAACAAATGTCGTTACTTTAAATTCTAGTACTTTTGCTCCTGTGTGCATCATGAACAACATAATTAATTAGTTCAGAAGTTGTATAAAACCTACATTATGTTTAAAGGAAATACTTTGGTTGTAGTGGCTTCTATTGCATTTAAGAGCCTTTCTAGAGAAATGCTATTAACCAGACAGCCCAATTAGGTTTGTAAAATAATGTTGGGGTGAACATTATAGGTGTTCTATGTTTCTAGGTGTCTGGGTCCTTTTAATGTTGTTTAGATCCCAGAGGTGCCCATGGTGAGAATGAGATAAAAAATTAGCTTGTCTTGCAGTCTTAGCAAATATCACTTTCAGATGTGGATTTTTCATAGCACTCCAGTGTTTAAAATCTGTCTCTCTCTAGTTGTTCTCTTTGGTCTTACTTATGTTTATCCTTCGGTAGCTGTTTGGCAGCAGTGTAAATAGGAGTGGATACCAGAACGATGGCCTCCAAGGAGCAGGTGCTGGTGCAGCCAGTATGCAAGTACCCCATCCTGAAGCAACAGCAGTCTGTCGTGTCGCTGCCACCATTGGTAAAATGCAGTAAGCTTGTGCAGGGTAGGTAAGATTCTGCCTGCCCCACCATCCTCTCAGTTCTCTGGTGCTTTGCACAATAACACCTACCTACTTACCTTTATCTAGGGGGCTTACTATGTCACTACTGTTTGGAAAGGGTGTTGCTGACCTATCTTTGATATCTCCTTGCTTTTTTTTTTCTCAACAAATGCTTTGAATGAAAATGTTTCAAACTTACTTCAATGAAAATGCAAGCTGGTGAAACATGAATTGCCTCCAGATTTAAATTGCACATCTCTGTAGAAGCCAGGCTATGAAAGAGGACTTAAGTTGAATAATGGATAAGGTATTAAAAGAATGGCTGTGATAATAAATGCAATACATTAAAGTACAGTCATTATCATTGTTCAATAGTCTCATTTGTGCTCTTCATTTCAACCACCCCACCTTCTACAGTACATCACCTAACCCTTTGATCTCTTTCCTTTTGCTCTCATATCCCTACTTCCCAAATCTCTGTGCAAGTGCCACCACAATTACCTTGCCATCTTGAGATATAATTACAACATTGTATATTTCAGTGCTCGTTTCAGTTATAACCTCTAAGTCAGCTCGCGTAACCTTGGTCTGACTTCTTTTTGTACTACTTTTAAGGAGGCTTAATGTGTATAGCCTTATTTCCTGTTATGGCATCTTTTGTAGTTTGGTTTTCTGTCAATTCTCATTTAACCCTTTCTGTCCCAGATACTTTACATTGCACATTCCTCAAATGTACCCTTAACAGCGCATCTAGATCTGCTCAGGTATAATAATTCTTTATATTCTGGCCCAAATTTTTGCTTTAATTTCATCTGTGAGGCATTAGTGACTTCAAAATCATGTATTAATCTGCCCCTTATCTTCAAACTCAAGTTAATAGGTCTGAGCTCTGTACATTCAAAACCCAAGAAATACTTGTATAGGAGTATAGTGATGCGTGGGTAGAAGAATGGGGGAATGAAAGGGGAAGGTCAATAACTATACAGGGCTGTGGAGCCTGCTATGGAAAATAAAGAAGAAAATCAGAGTGGAGTATACCCAGGTGTGAATGTATACACGTGTGCATACAAGGTAGCAGTAAGGATAAGGGTGGTATATCCGACCAAAGAAGTATGGGATTGTAGGGAAGAAAGGCAGAATGCTAAAGGAAGGTGTCTTGGAGAACAGTGCAAGGAGAGTACAGCTTCCAGAAAGAGTATGATTTTAATTTCTTCTGCCGTCATGTAACCCAGAACACAACCTGGGTTGGGATGGTACTGCAACCTCAGTCTTCTGTCAACTCAGTTCCTTTTGGAGGACTATTAAAACTTTAGTTAAACCCTTCTGTACTTGCAATTCTGGGCTAAGGTATAGACAGTCAAAAAGCCTGAGATGCAAAGACTGAAATGATCTTTCAAAGTTAGTCTAATCTGCATAGATTGAACTGATAAGCAAGTGGCAGACATTTACTTATGAGTCTGGAAATGGAGCCACAGGCCTGCAGTGGCCCAAGCCAAAAGCTGGGAGGCTTTAGAGCACATGGCCATGCTTGGTTGGAGCTGACAGTGTGGGCCAAAGCTAGCCTGCCCACCCTACGCCCGTGGTTGTGGGGGAGGTGCAAAGCTTCCTGGGATACTGAGGGACTGTGAGTTAGCTGGAATATAGAGGGGATCTGGGACAGAAGTTCAATAAGCCAATTTAAGCTAAATCAGTTAAGTCTGATACTACATTCATCCAGGTTTATCTTAAACCACTTTTGGCCATTTTGACAGTGGTGTATGTGCACTGAACTTCTGGGCTAGAGACAGAAATTGCACATAAACTGGTATAAATGATTGAAAACTGGTTCAAATCTATAACACAACAGAAGTTCAGTGCACATAAACTGGTTTCAAAATGGCCAAAACTGGTTTAAGATAAACCTTGATGGATGTAGTATCACACTTAACTGATTAAGGTTGAATTTGTTTATTGAATTTCTGTCCCAGATCCCCTCCAGATTCAAGTTAACCCTTGCAGGGTAGGCAGGCTAGCTTTGGCCAGAACTGTCTGCTCCATCCCAGCAGAGAGGTGTCCTCTAGGCTCCTGGCTTCTGGCCTGGGCCACTACAGGCATGTGGCTGCATTTCTGGAGTCAAAAGTGAATGTCTGTTCACTTGCTTATTAGTTCAATGTAGACAACTTAGACTAACCTATGAAGACTGAATTGATTCAGCGTTGGGCTTTTTGACTGTCTGAACTTAGATCTATTTTATCACAGATTTGAACTGGTTTCTGATGACTTATACAAGTTTATGTGTAATTTATGTCCCTAACCCTAGTTTCATAGTTGGTAGGGCCAGAAGGGACCTGAGCATCAAGTCGGACCCCCTGCCATGGGCTGGAAAGAATGCTGGGGCCAAACAACCCTGGCTAGGTGTCTGTCTAGCTTCCTTTTGAAGATCCCCAGGCTAGGAGCGAGCATCACTTCCCTTGAAAGTTGGCTCCAGATCCTAGCCACCCTGACTGAAGTAGTGCCTCCTGATATCTAGCCTGAATCTACTCTCCAACTTATGGCCGTTATTCCTTGTTAGTCCTGGTAGCGCTTGGGGGAACAGGGGCTCTCCCATTGCCTGCTGGTCTCCCTTGGCTAGTTTATAGATGGCCACCAGATCCCCTCTCAGACTTCTCTAGCATGGGCTGAACAGGTGCAGGTCTTGTAGCCTCTCCTCGTAGGGCCTGCCCTGCTGCCCCCTGATCATGCGAGTGGACCTTCTCCATGTTGTCCACATCCCTCCTGAAGTGCAGCACCCAGAACTGGACGCAGCACTCCAACTGCGGCCTGATAGAGGGGGAGTATCACCTCCTTGGACCTGCTCATGATGCATCTGTGGCTGCATGACAAGGTGTGCTTGGCCTTCCTGACTGCATCCCCCACATTGGTGGCCCATGTTCATCTTGGAGTCTATAATGACTCCAAGATCCTTTTCTGCCTCTGTGCTGATGAGAAGGGAGTTCCCCAGCCTGTAGGTCTACTGCTGGTTCTTCCTCCCTAGGTGCAGTACCTTGTACTTGTCAGTATTGAATCCCATCTTGTTCTCATCTGCCAACCCCTGTAACCTGTCCAGATCAAGTTGTAGCCTGTCCCTCCCTTCTAGCATGCCCACTTCTCCCCACATCTTAGTGTCATCCGCGAATTTTGAACAAGGAGATTTTCACCCCCTTGTCCAAGTCACTAATGAAGATGCTGAACAGTGCAGGCCCGAGGACTGAGCCCTGGGGGACTCCACTGCCCACATCCCTCCAGGTCAAAAAAGACCCATCCACCACCACTCTCTGGGTGTGTCTCTCCAGCCAATTGGTGACCCATCTGACTGTGTAGGCATGGACACCACAATCTCCTAATTTTTTTAACAAGAATGGGGTGAGAGACAGTGTCGAAGGCCTTCCTAAAGTCCAGAAAGAATATGTTCACCGCAACACCTGTGTCCAAGGATTTTGTGACCTGGTCATAGAAAGCCACCCTAAAGGGTTCTAATTTCTCCTTTCTCCTTTGACACACAGGGCCTAATTCTGAGAGTCATTATACTGATGTGAGATCAGAATCAGGCTTTTGTTCTCAAAATCATCCCCAAAGTGCGTGAAACTAACAAAAGAGCTCATATGATGCTGATGCAGCAAGCTTAAGCACATGCCTAACTTTATACATGTGTAGTCCTACTGATACCACCTAAATTTGGGACAGGGTACTGAATCAAGAGTCTAACCCCTCCACTAGGATATCATATGTGTCTGCACAGGGGAATGGATTTAGGATGGACATGTATAAAGAAATCAGATGAACTAGGAACACGTTAGAATGTGGCTATATTCCACTTTGATGATATGTGTCTTTTTCCTTTTCCACAGCAGGCTGCAGTGTTCTGTTTAGTTCTTCTCCCCTGCCTTCAGCCATGCCTCAGTATCCTTTCATACACACACATTGCTATGATATTTATTCAGATAGATTTTGATTTAACAATACTTATTTAAGCTTCGACTACATCACAAGCAATACATAGAAGATGGGGGTGGCAATGCAGTACAGCACTCTTTATTCGTTTTTTATTAAGTTCTTGCTGTAAAGTGAATTTAGTGCTTATTGGAAGTTAAGGGTTTAAGAGGCATTTATGTGAGTGGAGCTTTGTGGGATTCCCTGAGCAATCCTGCCAATACACACAAGTATAGATTCCTAAAGTAAAAAAGGAGTATTCTGATAATCTAATCTGACATTGTCCATACCACTGGCCTTAGAATACCTCTCTGTTCTCCATGTATTGCCCTGTTGTTCTAGTTCTTCATGCACATTTTGCTTGTGGGTTGGCCTTACAGAGAAGGCAAATGGACATAAGGGATTAGGAGGGAACTATGCAATCTACTTGTGGCTTCAGAAAAAAATTTGAACTCAGATCCCTAAAAGCAAAATTCTGTTGTGTTACCTTAATCCCCTCTACCAACTGTGCCCTGCCATGATTGAAAGTTGGTGTTTATCTTGTATCTGGAAAGCCTGGGTATATGAGATGAAGTCCAACTAACAATGATTGTGTTCATGCTGGAATTTTTCAATCCTTCCAGAATACAAACAAAAATAATTGTCTCAGATGCATAGTTAAACCATGACTTGCTTTTTTGGTTTATTATTATTTACCAAATAAATGAACCTGCTATGCATACATACTGTTGGGGTCACTTTAGAAAGTCATCTCTACATCCAGGTCTCTGATCTAGCTTTGGCAACTAAAAGCAACAGCCACTCAGTGGGAGAAGTTTACTTTAGAGTAGCATTTTTAGTCATTTACAAGCTGTTTATGTGACAGTTATAACCTAGGAGAATTCTAATTATTGACACTTTAAGCCCTCATTTTTTTTCACTGTGATAATCCTGACAACACATTTATAAGCAGTTAGTGATCTTTTGATAATAAACTGCTGTTTGTATGCTCATGTGTCATTGTAAAGAACTGTTAACACATTTATAAGCTATTATTAATTTATTTCTCTAATGCTCCAGTATTGCTTTCTTTATTTCTCCCCTGCTGAATAAACTAAATGCCATGCTGCTACACTGTGCTTAAGTGCCTTGTTCATCGCTTTCATTATTCTGTACCTTTTCTATTTCAAGCTGTACCTTTCCATTTCTCTTCCCTCACTTGTGTAAAGTGACAATCTGATGAATCCCTGACCATGAATAGTATGTGAACTTTACTGCAAATGGAGAACTAGGGGAGCAAATAATCCACATGTGTGTTTAAAGTATTTCCAAACAAGTTAGTCTCAGAGATGGAGTGACATGTACATTTTACACTGGTCTTAAGGATGCAGCATTGGAAAGAAGCTCATAGGCATATTGTGGAAACAACATCCCATCCTGTGGAAAGACTTATAGAAGAATAGCTGACTGGGGTCTGCAAGGCCTACTGGGAAAAGCACAAGCCAGAATAATAGGATGTTGTCCTGTGGAAAACATCCTATCAGGTCATGGCATTACCTGCTATCTGCAAAAAAGAAAATAAACTTAAAAGTTTCACCAGCTACAAGAAGTTTGGAAATTCATAAGTTTAGACATTGACTGTGAAACTAAAATGAATAATTACATGCAAAAAAATTAGTAGAGCTAAGCCTGGAGAATTGAGAAATGTGTAAAAATAAATCAAAAGGGATTAACCTTGGAAGAGTGTAAGTTGATGTATCTAGATATAAAAAAGTAGGAGATGGAAGAAACCTGAAGATGATAGCAAATACCAGGTGAGACAAGGATGTGGAGTGTAGCTTGGCAGCCAAGAAGACTAATGCAGTTTTAAACTTCACATACAAAGGAGGCATAAATTAGGAAAATAAGGGTTTGATGCATATAATCTAGAAGATCACTTTTGATTTTGGACAACCTATCAGAAATATAATGGCAAACTCGAGGTGTTTCAGAGAAGTTCAAAAATTGTTAGGGGTTGCAGAGAATAATTTATGCAGAAAAATTAAGAGGTATTTGCTGTAGATATGATTTAGCTAAACAACAAAAGTCAATAAACATACTATTTTGCCATGAGAATATATCTAGGGCAACTTTAAACCTATGAGTCATAGCATGATAAATGCAAATGGAAGCATGTAGGTTGAATAACTAGACTTCTTGATGGTGTGCTGTTTTAGCCTATGGTGTAATCTCCCAGAAGAAGCGGTGAAAGCTCCATTACTAGGGAGTTTTCAAACCTGATTGGAGAGAACACTAAAATACAGAGGATATAGAGGGAATGAGCTAGTAGTTTCAAATTCTCCTAAACTGTCATGCAGTCACTTATCTTTAAAATATCTAGCCTTCTTGCCCTTGAGGGAGGCTTAGTTCCAACACCGTCCTCACCCCCACACAAATATTAAAAGTAGCATTTGTAAAATTAAATTAAATTTGATGTATAATAAGATTCATGAACCGTAGTCTATCGGTATAAGGATATGTACATTAATGTATCACCTAGATTTTCTTTTGTTTGCTGCTACTTTGATGGTTCCTTCATACAACCCCCATCTTCAGCCTGTCATAAATATAAGTACAAGGCTGTTTACCTGAACCATAGCTATTTCCAGTCTCTTTTTAAAATCCCTACACTAGTTCTCCTGTACTACCTGGAAGACCTCCTTGGTTTCATTCCAAGATCTGACGCAATCTGATTATGCTTTTATTACTTGCCTTTCTTGCTCCCTTTATGCAACTCAAGAACACGCATAACCAGCTACTTCATGTGCCTCTGCTTTTTTCACATTAGGGACTTCTTCCATGTGACTTCATTGGCTTAACCTCACTTTTCATTTCCTCTTTCAGTGCCTCTTGAAGAGACATTGCTACTTCTAAAGATAGGGCTATAAATCTTGTTTTGCTCATCCAGTGAAAAAGGTGCATGAGTAAATACATGTCCCCTTAAGAGCTATAGGCTAACAAGATGTTACTCTTAATGTTACTCTTTAATTTTTATTGCTCTTGCCAATGTTTCTCTCCTCACACTGTATGTGTGTGTTGTGTAATTAGATTGTGAGACTTTTCAGACAGAAGCATGTTCCTATTGGATTGTTAAGTGCTATACCTTTTGTATCTGTATACCCCTGAAACACTTTACACTTCATATAATTGTTGGTTCTGTACAACTATAAGAATATATGTATCAATGTTTTGAAGGGTGAGCATGTTTTCTCAGTAAGCTTTTTATTACTGAAAGCCATTTTGATTTCAATGATGTGTACAATGTGATAAAAACTGAATGACAGAAATTATTTTAGGTATGAATTTTTATTTTTTTGGTACTTATAGCCCAACACTGAAATCCAAATGTTATCAGAAATTGGAAGCGGGTCAGTATTTCCATGCATACTTCTTCTTAACTCACTAGGATGTTACTTGTGCATTTGGATGTTAAGATAAAGTATTTGTTAGTAATCTGTGACATTTAAAGAAGAAATGAAAATAGTACTTCTGGGTCTTGTTATATAGGGCTGATAGAAAAGTATGGATGGTCTCCCAGTTACTTATTTGGGTGTTCAGTCAGGTTTAGCCTGAAGTGCTGTTTGTATTAGCAAAGAAATCTCTCTAACTTGTTTATTTGTATTAGTACTGAACATATTATACATTCCTCCATAAAATGCATAGGGCTGGCCTTTGGCATTGGTGACAAGAATCTGAAAAATACAGACTCAGACCCACAGTATTGTGCTGCCTTCTGCACTGAATGAAAGCAGAGTGGTAATAAATGCATGCAGGAGCAGAAGGCTAAATTAAGGTGTAAAAATAAATAGTATCAAATCACAATAAGTGAATCAAGAACAAAGTGCCATAGAAAGTGTAATGCAAAAATATATAGGGATGCCAGTTCAGCCTTTTTCATTTAAAAGTTGTTTAAAACCTCTTGAGCACCAGGTGTGGCAAAAAACAAGAAAACCTTACAGCAAAGCTGTCAGACACTTGTGGTCTTGGGCTTGTGGAAAGAAAGGTCACCCTACTGCCTTTCCAAAATGCTAACAGTAATCTTTCATAGGCAGCAGCAGTAGTTCTATTATCAGCTGAGCAAGACCCATTGTCAGTGATTGACAAGGTTTCCACCTCCAGATTTCTTCCATAACCATTCTTAACAACTCGGGGCTTGGAGGCTACTGCTTGTGATGAAAATTCAGCAGGGCTGAGAGATGTTGAAAATTCAACAGCAGGTCTCACGCAGCGTGCTTTAGCTATCATTGCACTTGGCTGAGAAATGTTCTGCTTAGCAATGCAGAACGTTTTAAGGTAGAGCACAGTCCTCCATTTGTGCACAGTAAACATTGAGTAAAGCACCTACGGCACAAAAAAGGTTAAAATTTATAACGGGCAGTAACGCACTGGTAGATACAGTGCTTGCAGTGCAGGCTAGATAACAAGGCTAAGTCATCTGAGCAACATCTTTCATTCAGATGAAATCAAATCGCTTTCTAAATGCTAATTAATAAAGTCTAATTACATTCGTCTGTAATAACTGTTATACCTGTTATTCTACCTACTTTACAGATAGTAAGATAGAATAGAGAAGTCAAGTGACTCTCCCAAGGTTAAACCAAATAGAAACCAGATCCTCTATTCTAACCCCAGTTTATAACAACTAGAAAACTAAATAAAGACCACTAACTTAGTCTAGATGGAGCAAATTAAATAGGTGCATTATAAACTTAAGACTTCAAAGAAGGATTTATAGCAAATCTAGAAAGCCTAGAAGTTTAATAATTTTTAGCAAAATGGGCATTTGCACAAATAGATGCTTGAGTTGTATGCCCTGTTGTAATAAGTGCATGTATATTTTTTTCTGCATATTTCCATGTCCTTCTTGCATTTGAAAAGCTTTCCCTGATCATTAACATCTGTTGACTGTTCAGGGTCTCAGTGTCATTCCTAGAGGACAGAGGCCTGATCCTAGTCTCATGGAATTTAATAGAGATTTTGCAGTTGATTTCAGTAAGAGAAAACGTAAGCCCCTAAATGAGCAGAGGCTGAATTAATCTGTCACTTCAAAGGTCATCCCCTCTGAAGTGAGAGACCGGCTTGAAGCACATTGGCTCGGACAGCATGCTAGAAGTCTGCACCAATTCTGATTCCGTGGTGTCAATCCAGTGAATAAATCAATGAGTTAAATTCCCAAAACATTCAAGTCAAATAGCATTCAAGGTAACTAAATTCACTTTATAAAAGAATTTATAGCTAGAATTTGAATGTCTGCAGCCCACCACTAATAGCTCTGTTCAGCAAATGGAAGGGAGAGTGCTCTTGTACTACAGCAGCAGACACAGTATTTGAACTATTGTATCTACTTTTCGAAAAGCAGCTGGGAACAATTTTCCCTTCCTCCTACTGTCTTCTCAAAGTTCACTCGAAAGGATGTTAAAAAATGTGGGGGAAAAGGAAAAAGTAAAATAAAAGATCAGGATTGAGAATGCACTGCAATCCCCCCCGGGGACATGCTTGAGTAACTAGATTCTGACCTTGGCAAGTAAAAGAACAAAAACATGGTAGCAGGGTTAAGACTTGAGACCCAGTAGCACAGCTGAGATGCTTTTGATGTTTGATGTTTTTATGATCTTCCAGTGCCTAACCAACAAGAATTGCCTGCGGGATTTATAAGAGCAAAGCTCTATATCTTTAGTTCAGAGACCTGCTCTCCTAAAAAAAAGTCTGTCACTGGATTTTTGCCACACACAGTCTGCAGGGCTCTGTGGTT
Source organism: Gavialis gangeticus (assembly GCF_001723915.1). Classification (NCBI taxonomy): domain Eukaryota; kingdom Metazoa; phylum Chordata; order Crocodylia; family Gavialidae; genus Gavialis; species Gavialis gangeticus. Next base: position 94,378,582 of record NW_017729024.1, read on the forward strand.
TTTGTGCCCAGGAAGTGACTAATCTTCATTCTGCGGTTAAGCCCCTCTTACATAACATTGTCAACTGAGAAAGCTTTGGGAACTCCATTCTGAATAGTGGGGAGCTTCAAGAAATGCTCATTTCAAGCCCATGTTCAACAACAGTTCCTTTTCACACATAGGATGTGCGGTATGTGATGTACTTTCAAAATGTATGTGCAGTCTTCCTTCTCTATATTAGGACTTGTGTCTTTTAATGATCTGGAGAAAGGTTGAAAGGCAAAATGAAAAAAATTGCAGCTGTACAAAAATTAGGTTAGTTAAGACCAGCGGAGGAGCAGTGGAGCAAGTTAGCTGAATTAAGATGGAATTCAGTGTAGAGAGAGGCAAAGCTTTGTGGACTGGAAGCCAGGATTCAATCTATTCTAAGGAGGCCATCCTGTTTTTAAATGCTTTGTCCCCTGTCCATTTCTGAATGAAGAACAGATTACAAAAAGTTGTTTTTCAGTTCGTTGGTGGAAATACCGGTCAATCATTTGTCCTCATGAGTCTATTGGCAGAGTCTAGAGATAGGGCAGTGTACAGCCAGGAGGAGCAGGGTTTTGAGTGATCCAGGGTGGGAGGCAGGTGGCCTTTTTGTCATGGCTCTGCCCCTTGTTGCTGTTTGGCCAAGGGGCCTGGTGGCCCCACTCCTTGCTGCTGATTAACCATGGTTGCCAGTGCCTCTTAGCAAGGGGATGTCCTGTATTCTGTATTCAGTGGCCACCCTAATCTGGTATTGCTCCTTTCTGATTTCTAAATTAATTCAGTTGGCATTCTTGCAGGTATTTCAAGGAAAATCTCTGGTCAATATGAAAGGGAAGGGGTCACAAAACAAATGGCATAAAATTGAATAGAGAAAATTTAAAAAAAAAATATGGAGATAATCTATCATTCACTTTGGATAGGTTTTAGAGGCTTAACTGCTCTTTGTATTTGCAACAATCTCCCCCTTTAATACTATTGTATCTATCAGAAGTATGTCTTTGCTCTATTCTGTCCTGGTAACCCCACCTCAGAAGGGATATAGCAGAAATAAAGGGTGTTCAGAGATGAGCAGCAAGGATTTGGAGGATAGAAAAAAAACCTGTCCTATGAAGAAAGTTAGAAGACATTGGGATCTTTCTCCTTAGAGAGGAGACAGGTAAGAAAGGACATAATAAGTTTACATGAAATAATGACCGGGGCAGAGAAAACTGACTGATTAGAAGTGCTTGTATAGAATCAAGAGGACATTAGTAATTATATCCTGATTTATAATAACCTTCCATGTATCTTGATTTTTTAAAAATTGCATAACTAACTCCATCCTGCCCCCCACCATGCATTTGTACCCAAATTAATATCTAACTATTTGGATTTATGGGGACATATAACTTGGGCAGATTAACCCTTACTTATTATTATGTTTCTTCCACGTTTGTCTAAATCACCTGGTACCAGACATTGAGGGAGTCAGAATACCAGAGTAGACAGACCAGTGCTCTGATCCAGTATGGCCTGGTCTATGTATCTTTTAGGAACACTAGAGACAACATAAATCAGTGTGCGTGTGTGTGTGCGGTTGATGTATAATTCCAGTTAATAATATCTTCAAGCGCTTGTTTGAGTTTCTCCATGCTTCTCCCAGTATGCTTAATGAGATGTTCTTTTGAGAACAACTAGGTATCATAACACAAAGGCTTGAAGGTTGCAAACAGACATTGCCTTTGTGTAGACATAAACATATTTATGGTGGCACAAGTCCAAGCAAGATGTCCATGTCCCTTGTTGTGCCACAAATGACCAAAACTGTGGCTGTAACAATAGGTGGTAAAAAATTGTGCCACTTCTTTGTGGCAGGCATCTGCTTTATGGTGGGAGAGAGCGAGCTTGGAGCTGCCCATGCTCTCCAACTGCCCTGGACAGCTACTCATGGAAGAAGGGGCCCAATCCTGCATGCCATCAGGAATTTACCTTTGCAGACGCATGCCCTGAATCGAGGGAATTTCTGGGGTATGCCGGATTGGGCCTCTTAAGCTCCTAAAGCATCTTCCTAGGTTCTCCCACTTGCAGAGGCCCACACTGGGAATCCCCTGGCAGCAGATTCCCTGGGTGCATGCATCATGCTGCTTGCACCCTGACTCAGGAAGCCTCATGCTTCTGCACCTTGCTATGCCCTGAACAAATACGCTATGCCCTGAACAAATATTGTCTATCTTTCTATTCATATCTTGGGAACGATTTGGTTAATTAAATATGTTACTAGTTCTTGACTAATTATGGTTGATTCTGGATGCGTCTACTTGAGAAATTTCAAGTGCAGTAGATTCATTTTACTAGTGCAGCAGGCAAAACGCGTGCTAATGTGCTAATGTGCAGTAAAATTAGTCTACTGTGCATTAACATCACAAAAAAAACCTTGCACTGGTGCTAATGCGCAGTAGTGCTGATTACGATTCATTAAACATAATTATGGTGCATTAATGAATGTGTAGATCCCCCCCTCCACTGTTTCTTAATCTTAATCTAAGCCCGTGTTTATGGGGGAAAGAGATTTGGTAGTTTTGAGTATGTTCTGGATGTTGAAAGTCTTTCAGTGGTTTGGAATATCAGAAGTATGAGCAGAGACGGATTAGTAGGCAGAATGTAGGCAAGGTGGCCCTAGATACGAGATAAATATAATTAATGTTGTCTTTATCATATGAATATAATCACTGTTTTTGCTCTGTGCATGTGAAAATGCACAATATTATTATCATTTTTATTATTTGTGTTGTATTACTACTTAAGAACTCAAGTCACAGAATCGCCTCTGTTTGGCCAGGGGGGAATTGATATTTCCCTCAATGTCAAAAGTGACTTTTTTACCTGAGTTTTTAAGTGTTCATTTTGCAAAATCTTACAGGAGACTGATTTCCAGAAGACTTTTGAATACCACCTCCCTTTCATTTATTTATGCTTAAATATAGATAGCATACTCTAAGTTATCAGCTAATACGCAGGATTTATTATTACCTGTAATAGCTTGGTGTCCTGGGAGTTTGCATTATCTTTCAGTCAGTAAAAATATTTTAAGCAATACAATAAAAAAAATTAACCTTAGCCATTTCAGCTCCCAATGAAATGTGTGTTAAATGCATTTATGAAGTTTGTGCATTGTGCGTGGAAACCATATGTTTATTTCATAAAAAGCCAAGAAAGGAATGTAAATTTTTTTTTATTTTTATATGTTAAAATTTCATGGCCCCACTGATTTTTTCATATTGTTTCTCAAAGAGCCTTCAGAAATCCATTTTGTCCCTGCACCTCACAGACCAATTGGCTGATAGACTGAGAGGCTTGTGAAAGCTGGAGGTAAATTAATAGCAGAGAATGTGCCTGAGGACCATGCCTGGCTGCTCTTGAAATCCTTCTGAAGCCTGAATTATTTGTATTAAGATAGGCCAGCACTCAGGCCTCTATGAGTCAATTCTTTGTAACAGTTGCCAATATTTTTATACCTGAGAGAGCCGCTTCATTCTTTATTATTGCTCAGGAATCAATACTCCCATTGCCCTCACAAAATGCTATACAAGCATTATTGGCATTTCACTTGGCAGTGAAGGGTATCAACATCAATCTCGCCAACTGCACACTTCGCTAACCCTGTTCCACTTCTCTACTGTGTATTTGTATTCCATCCGTGCTGCTCTCTTCTGCTTGATTTGAATGGGAATCCTTAGCAGAGCTTTGACACCTTCTGAGATTAGAAAATGGAAAGACATCATTTAGCCACTGACTAAAACAGTTTCTTTAGTGTATATGCCTATATATGTATGACTGTGTGCATTTTTAAGCCTAGTAGCCTTTTGTCTTTTAAAAAAAATATTACTGCTGAAGTCCACGTATTATACAAAAATAGCAGCTTCTATTCCAACAAGTTGCTATGGGATTTACGGTGATTTTTGAGGTTGAGGACATAATTTTAAATTAATGAGTCATAGTTCACAAACAGTTTCACATGCAGAACAAAAGCAACTGCACCAAACTAAATATACCATACACCACTGTAAAGAAGGACTCCTCAGAGCAACAGACACACTTTGCTCTAATTGTGTACAGCTGCCTCAGTTTGATATGCTCGCTCACTTGCAAAGATCTGCATTCAACATATAAACTCAGCTTTAAACACGCAATGTCTGGATGTAATCTAAAATGGGAATTGTTGGAGGCATCCTGTCTCCTGCAGCACTGTGGATCACTATATGGGCCAAAAGTAGGCATGATTTGTTCAAATAACATAAGAACTATGGCAGCTAGAGCACTGTTAATAAACTAATAATCCTTTCAGTGTATCTGCTTAAAAAAAAATGAAAGAAAGAAGCCCAGCAGCATGCTCTTCTTTCACTTTGCCAGTTATTCCTCAGTGTTGACTTCTTATATGTTTCCTCTGTTGTGTGATTATTGCTGCCTTACCTGCAGGCAAGGACCTAATAAAGAAATTCTGAAGCGAGTTATTTCTGCCCTGAAGTGCAGGAAGCTGTTTGGACAGTGTAGATTTATATGTGATGCACTGAGATTATGTGGCCATGTTAATAACTTTCAGGAATTTCAGGATTGCATTTGATTTTAAGGGAGGCAAAGCTATTAATTCCTCCTCAGGAGAGAAACATTCACCAGCAATCTCCTTATGTCACTCTTTTTATGTTCTTTTTATGTCACTCAGCACCCCTTCCTGCTGCCAGTGCCCGAACAGAAGAATCTGACTTCATCTCTTCTTGTTCTCTTATTCCGACACCTATCTTAGTCCTGTATATTTGTGGCATGTCTGTGGAACAGTGTTTGAACATTTCCAGAGAATATATCTTTGGGTTATTGAAAACAGTAGTTGTCTTTCAGCTTTTACTAGATTCTGAACTTGTTTGTTCACTGGGTTTGGACTTCTTAAACCCAGTCCAGCTTCCATTGGAAACATTATCCTCAGTGATACACACATCTTAGTATTATTAACAGTTACTATGCTCAAGGAAATAATTTGCTAGGATTTGTGCAGAGAGGCATTGGATAAAGAAAGGACTAGTTGGGGGTACACCAAAGAGCCCTGCTTCCTTTTTAAAAAATATGTTCTATTTGGTGCAATCCAGATAATTCCAAAAGCAAAATATTTGCTGTCTTACAAGTCTGAGCCAGGGATAAAAAAAAAAAAAAAAATCATTGCTGATTGGGATGATTTAGGGGATACAGGGAAAAAAGAAGAGGTGGAGAAATCCTCCTTTGGTTAGAATACTGTCCATTTATACAGCACAAAAACATGAAGGCTGTTCAAGTAAACAGGAGGGTGGTGTAAATGTCTGTCAGTATAACTGAAAGATAATAATTAAGAGGCAAAAAAAATCAATAGATAAAATTTCTTGCACACATCCCCTAGACCATAGATTTTTCAGCAGGATAAAATAGCTGTTCTTTTTATATAAACATTGCTCAATAATCAGGTACATACAGTATGTTTGCCGCGGGCATAACGATTTATATGTAAATAGCAAATAAATTAGGACTATGTAATAGTATAATGAGTGTTATTAGTAACCCTGCCAATTTAGCACAGTATTGTGTATTAACTGCTTCACGGCCATGCAAACATTTTAAAGGCAGACTGTTTTCCATCAGTAGGATTGCAGTATAGTTATTATACTGCATCTGTATGCATCCAGTCATCTACAAGAAGGATATCATTTTAATAACATACATGCTTGAAACACCACTCTTCAAGGCATCAATTTGGTATTGTCCAGCAGGTCTGATAGGGCAAGAGTCAATAAATGATTCCTGGTGACAAGAGTTAAAAAAAAATTGAAGTTTTATGTTAGATCCTTAAACTAATGATTGAGCTCCTAATAAGAGGCCTTACTTAAAATGATCGAGCACCCAGCTGCTCCCAGAGAAGCCAACAGCAGTTGCTGGGTGGTAAGCAATTTTTGCAAATCAGGCCACTTATTTTGGTACCTTTCTTGAAATTCACAGCTTGGAATGTAGGAGGGAAATATCAAAATAGATGATTTTCTTGTAAAACGGAAAAGTTGACAAAAACACTACTGCTAGCTTTGTCAAGGTCACTACTGAATGAATCTAGAATGGGCTATTTTCTGGTACATTATGCTGTTTTAGTAATACTGTGCTTTCCATAAAAACTCTCCTTAGGGCTTGGCCAAAGTGATTTCACTGGGTAAACTTCATGGATTGGTTACAGTTCTATTTTGCCTGGGTTATGGTTCAGATTCTGGTTGCTCTTAGAAGTTTTCACAGGTTGTATGCAAGATGAATAGTCTCCCAAATGTTAACCTCAGCTTTTTTGTCATACATTATGTTCAACTATAAAAATCCACAAAGCAGCAGTAAGAGGGATGATAATAGAAGTATGGTCTCCCTTTCAAGAGAACCAGATATGGCAGTAGAGAGGATATGATGCCTAGAGTTTGGGCTCTAAAATTACTATAAAAGGGATAGTTTCTATCTCTTAGAGCTATTGTTGCAGGCTGCCAGGGAACTCAAGCAACCATCATTGTATTGATTATACCTAAGTCATGTTTTCAAGGGTTTTTTTCCACACCATACAGAAAAAATTACTTGTTTTGTTTTAATTCAATTCTGGTGTATAATTGATTACAGATGCTGGGAAGATAGGTTTCTATAAGGCTTATACCTTAATACTGCCCTGACAGGTCTGAGCCTGCTGCTCTATGTTCCTTAGGTTGGAAGCCCATTCCAAACCTGGGTCCCCAATCCTGTGGTTTCATGGATCTTGGAACAATTTATTGCTGTCCTTGTACACACATTTTTATATATCAGTTTGATATGTTATCAACAGCTTTGGGATTCCTGAGGATGAATGTGCCTGTTAATTGGAAAGCTGCTGTCATCAGTGTCTTGTTCCTGAGCAGTAGAACTTTTCTTACTGAAAAAATAAATCTTATAATTGAATACTTTGTACTAGGCATGAGTAGGGGGCAACTTTCATTCCACTTACTAGGACTTTTGCCTATATATACAGGGCTAAATGCAACATGCATAAATAGGAATCCTGTCATTCAAGGGAATGCTCTTATTCTGTGATTAGGCTGGATCATTTCAGCAATTAATAGGTTGGTATAAGAAACCATGTGTTGGATCTTTTGATTTCCTTTGCCACTGACTAGGGAATATGATTGGATGCAGAGAATTTTTCTCCGAAGGATGCACTGTCTGATTTGTGACCTGTTTAGCCCTAGATCACTACATCTTTCTGAGTAATAGGAAACTTCAGAACTACAGTTTCTGGGAGATAAAGTGCTCTGGATAAATGTTGAAACTGTGGCGGCTACTCTTTTATTTTCTTCAGGCTTGTCACCCAGCTGCTCTTGCTGCTAGTACTTTTTGTTCATTTCATCCTGCTGAGCCTGATGGTTTCTTTGATCCTTTACATTTCACACCACTGCACCAGCTTCTTCTCAGGTCTTGCAGCTGTTCACTTGCATTATTGCATGGGCCTACTGCAATTCGAATGTCGAAGACCTAAAATAAAAAATAAAAAAACAGCAACAAATCTAGACCAGTACAACAGAAGTGTGAGTACCTGTGGGGAGGGGGGGTGGTGGTGGTGGTATATTTACACTCCCCTTATCTGGGAAGTGTCAGCAACTAAACTTGCACTATGGAGCAGTGGTCAGAAAATAGCAGCACATTGTATAATGAGATGGAGAGTTATACAGATGTGCCAGGATGTGTTATGGCTTGGTGGGATGCCAGATCAGGGGTAAACTCTAATGCTTTATACTTAAAACATTTTTAACCATTTGTTTTTTTTGTGTTGCTTTTAATTCGGGTAAAATATTCCTCCTTTCTCTGCTCTCAGTTTACTGAGCTCTTCATCTATGTCTCTCCTAATTCATGATAGGTTCAGTGACCTCTGCCCCTGCTTCTGTGTATGCTGTACCCAGGCCCCTGCACACCTGCATCCTTGCTTTCTTCATTATGATCCCTATTCCGTATCTCTTTCTCTTGCTCCCTGCCTTGATATCCCTGACGCTTTATTTATCCCTCTCTCCCCATCCCATATCATGCGTTCTCTTTTATGTCTTCCCATCACCTGTGTCCTCCTCTTTGTTTCCCAGTGACTTCGACACTTTTTGTAATTCATTGTATCCCCCTACACACCCTGACTTGTGCAGGGGTAGAACCAGGGGGTTTTCAGTGGCACAGATATACCCCCATTTCAGTGGATCAGGCCATGAGAAAAGCAGCCATAGAGGGTTTTTTTTTTTTTTTTGTCTCTGGAGCAAGTAAGAATCCTCTCATGGTCAGCTGCATGTTCCCTTCCCTTCCTTTCCCTCCCCCTATGACTACTGCCTATGAGCTACTGTCTCTAGCTGCCCTGGGAGTGCTCCAGAGCCACTCTTGCCCACTCCATCCAGGTGCCTTGTGGAGCAGGGATCAGCCAAGGATAGTGGCAGCAATGGGTGGGCCCTTCCTCCCTACCAGGTCCCTCTGTGTTCCCTGCCAGCCTGGGAGCAGAAGAGGGGAAGGGAGCCCCCC
>NW_017729024.1:94392128-94395825 GCF_001723915.1 Gavialis gangeticus
TGTGTTCCCTGCCAGCCTGGGAGCAGAAGAGGGGAAGGGAGCCCACCCGCTGCCACTGTTGTCTCTAGCTGAGCCTGGATTCACGTGCATCTCAGCTGCGGCAGGACAGGAATGTCTCTGGAGCCTTCCCACCTCCAGCTCAGCTTGGGAAAGCTGCAGTGGCAGGCGGGGAGAGGGGGAAAGGGAAGGGAGGGAGGGAGCCTGCCACTGGGTGTGGAGGGGAAGGGAGCGGACTGCGAAGATCCCTGCCTGCTGGAGGGACTTAAAGAAAGGTCCTGGGCTGCTGCTCCCACAGAAGTCTCCATACACGGGTGGACTGAGGGCAAGCTGGGAGTCTGCTACCCCTGCAGTGCAGGTCACTGCTCCTGCAGCCCCCTTTCCAAAATCCAGGCTCCACCAATGGGCGTATGCACTTGTTAATCAGTTCCACTTTCCATTCCAGTAAATGTTGTATATCTGCTCTCTGTCTTTCTTCTTCCCACACTTAGACACCCACCACCTTTGCCCCAGCACAGTAGTTCCTTCAGCAATACCTAGAATCAGCAACAAATGTTTACCATTACGCTACCTTAATTTTAATCATCTTTCCACATATGTGAAGAAAAGCAGTTCTTTCAAATTCATTTGCAGACCTCAGTGAGAAAAAAAGAAAAAGAACCCCCATAGACAGTTCCCTTCAGCAAGGCCAACAGAATAAAGTTGGAGTATAAAAACTAAATAATTCTGGAGATATGACAAGGTTTACCTGAGTGACAGCTATATTTTCAAAGCACCCTAGTTTTAAAATTTCTTTTCTGATGTCTCCCAAATTTTGCATAAAACCTTGACCGTGGGATAAGAAGTGGCAAGTGATGTTTAAGGTGAAATTGCTTTCTTTACTGGGAAACTTGCAGTACAGGGAATGCTGGTGAACATATTTTTTTGCCTTTTCCCTGTTAACTCAGTCACCTCATGATCCTTTTGGAGGATTTTTCTTTCTCTAATCTCCCCAGACCCCACCCAGCTCTACAATATCACCCTTTCTTCAGTCACGGCTCTTCAAACCCTCCTTTATCTCCGTCTCCCACATCAAAACAACCTAATTTCTTCTATAAGCTCTTTACTTTGTGAATCTGAGCACTGCAGATAATGTAAATAAGATCCAGCTAAAAAAAAGACATCCTACAGATAGCAAGCAGATTCTACCCTTTGGCCTCCAGAAAAAGAACAAAAAGAAAGCAGGTTAAATGAGACTTGATTTTTTTCTTTTTATGTAAACTTGACGGAAGGATAAGATTTTCTTTACCTGTACAATGTTTCAAAGAGCTCTGTGACCTCTAATCACAGCTACACTTTGCAGATACAAGGCCACCAATAAGGGGGGAGGTCTTTGGGCACAGGAAATAGGGGATTGAGCTAAGTTAACACAATTGCAGCCACAGGTAAAAATGACCAGGGACATCACCCTTTTCCAAAGTGGCTTTCCACCCAGTAAGTACCTTTAGACACATGACCTTCTACTCCCCTTCTAATTGAGCCATTTCTTATGTTAGTTGGGTAAAAAGCAAAATAATTTGTATTGGCCTTTATTCTCTCCACTTTTATGTGGCTACTCTGATATTATAGGATAGGGACCATTAAGCCACCTAAACACAAAGATAAAGCAGCTTGCCCTCATTTAAACAGTCTAATGCCTCTTAAGGGACATCTTGGATGTTTTGAGTGGAGGTAGAGTTTTATTTTACATGTGAGAATAGAGATATTGCATGTGTTGTTTCTTGTAAGTAAAGCAACTTAAATAATAGATAATAATTCCATTCCTAAACTGGACGTAAACATGTGGTTAAGAAAACTTGCCACAGAAACGGGAGAACAAAGTTTTACCTCAACACATCAATAACATAGGGTCAAAATAAGAAGTAATTTAAAGAGGTCTATTTGCAGCCTTCATAGCGCAATAAGAGGTGTGAGGGAATCCAATGTTACAATGTGTTAGTGGTTAACATTGCCTCTGTACTTCATTTATTTGTGGGAATGAGAGGTCTCTCCTTGTAATCAAGCTGTCTTCCTGTTTAGATTTTCTAAGAAATGATCCTTCCCTAAGACTCAAAAGAAAGTAAGTCAAACGCAAACATGGGAGAGTGGGAGGTAACAATTTACCTTTGTTCTAGCTTTTCATCCGCAATACAATAACAACCACTAATTTCATGTTTGTGGAAGGAAATGTATTGATTCAAGAGTGAGACACTTTCTGTTTGCATGCTACGCTATGAGTCCCACTCATGTCATTTTAGCCTAACATGAAATGAAATAGGAGGAAGGAGAAGGAATGGGAGAAATGAGACACGGTTACATTGTTTTCAAGAGCACTGAACTAGTTGCAATGATTTTATGCTCAAGCCATTCAACAAGCAGGATGAGGATATAATCAGCCTTTGTTTTTTAGATTCCTTTTAGCTTTATTGTAGAATAATTTAATTAAAATACATTCTTATTGTAATTTTACTGTCTCTGTCTGCTGTTGTTACTGCTGTAATTTCCTGAAAGGGAGATGCATGACTTCCTGTGGGCATCCCTTGTAGCTTTTCAATCATTGATTCATGTTCTCTGAAATTATTTTCATTTCATGGAAAGGACTTATCATACCAAAAAAAGTGATTATCTGATGGGGGGAAAAATTCCCCTCATTCTTTCAGGGCATGCTGGGTTTATGCTAATACTGCTGGAGGGGATAACAAGGAAAACATCATACATACAAGTTTTCATATATTTCATAGACATTTGGGCTGGAATGGACCCAGGAGGATCATCAAGTCCAGCCCCCTGCCCCAGGGGCAGGAAGTCAGCAGAGATCATAGGATCCCAGCAGGATAAGCATCCAAATGTGTTTTGAGGGCGTTCAAAGTGGGTGCTTGCACCACCTCAGGTGGCAGTCTGTTCCAAACCTTGGGGGCTTGGACATTGAAGAAGTTCTTTCTTATGTCCAGCCTAAATCAGTCACAGTGGAGTTTGTGTCCGTTCGATCTTGTCATCCCTGGGGGGCTCTGGTGAACAGTTGTTCCCCCATATCCTGATGAGCACCCCTGATAAGCTTATAGGTGGCCACCAGATCACCCCTGAGCCTGCGCTTTTCCAGGCTAAATAGCCCCATGGCTCTCAGCCTCTCATCATAAGTTCTGTTTTCCTGACTTCTGATCATGTATGTGGCTCTCCTCTGCACCCTCTCAAGCTTCTCCACATCCTTTTTGAATTGTGGAGCCCAAAACTGGAGGCGGTACTCCAGCTGCAGCCTCATCAAGGCCAAGTACAGTGGGAGAATGACATGCCGGGATCTGCTTCAGAAGTATCTATGGATTCAAGCCAGTGTTTTGCTCACTGTACTAGCTGCAGAATCACACTGAAGGCTCATGTTCATCTTGTGGTCAATGATGACCCCCAAGTCCCTTTCATCTGTAGTGCTAACCAGCGTAGTACTACCGAGCCTATAAGCATGGTGCAGGTTTTTCCTCCCAAGGTGGAGAACCTTGCATTTTTCAGCGTTGAACACCATCAGGTTCTCATCTGCCCATTTCATGAGCCTGTCCAGATCTGCCTGGATCACCCTCCTGTCCTCAGGTGTGGATGCTTTACCCCAGAGTTTGGTGTCATCAGCGAACTTGGTCAGTCCACTTCTGACACCAATGTCCACATCATTGATGTAGATGTTAAACAGTACAGG
>NW_017729024.1:94400825-94406161 GCF_001723915.1 Gavialis gangeticus
CAGTTCCCCAGCCAGCAGATCACGGTGATGTCAAGGCCGCAGTTAGCCAGTTTAACCAAGAGGTGATCGTGGGATACCAGATCAAAGGCTTTTTTAAAGCTGAGGTATACAACGTTGATCTCTTCCCCTTTGTCCAGGTGATAAGTTACCTGGTCATAAAAGGAAATGACATTGGTCAAGCAAGACCTACCCTTTGTTGGACTGTTTCCCTAGGCAGGGAGATTCCTCTTAGTGGAAGGCACTCTGCTGAGCTCAAGAGATCTGGTTCTGTTACCTGCTTTGCCATAAACATCTTACAGGATTGTGCAAAGTAATTTGTTCCAGCAATGCTCCATTCATGAAATGAACATATTTCCTTCCTCTCACTAGTTCTTTGCCTTCTTTGCTTAGATGTTAAACTTTTCCAGGTATCTTCCAGTTGTCTCTTTCTGCCTGCATGTACAGCACCTAACCTAATAAGCTAAATATAAAAAGTAAAAAAGCCCGAGGCTGAATCAGTTCAGTCTTTGCAGGTTAGTCTAAACTGCATAGACTGAATTGAAACAGAAGTGAACAGGCATTTACTTTTGATATGGGAAATGCAGCTGCATGCCTGCAGTGGATCAGGCCAGAATCCAGGTTTTGATCGAGCATGGCTTGTGTTTACTTTCTTTTCCTGCTACCCCCAAGGTCTTTGAGATGTTCAGTCCAGAATTAAAGTGGCAGGACTCTGCAGGGCTGCTCATCACTTCCTCTTCCTTCTTCCAGGTACCTCTGGGATTTGTAGCCCACAGTTGCAGCCAGCAGTTAGTGTGAGCAGGTGAAGAGGTGTTGAACACCCTCCCCACCCACCCCAGCCCCTAGCCAGGATTTTCCTGGTGGGGGCAGTTTTCTCCCCCCACCCCCAGAGACTAGGATGCATCCCCAGCCGGGCTTGACCCCCACCCCCGTTGTCAGCCAGCCCTCACTGCTCCAGCTACAAAGCAGAGGCGTGGGGCCAGATCTGCTGTCTGGAGCAGACAGCACAGTCCAGCCCAGGGCTGCAAAGGGTGCTGGGATGCTGAGGGACTGTGCTTTAACTTGAACCAGGAAGGGATCTGGGATAGGAGTTTCATAAACTTATTTGACCCAAATCAGTTAAGTCTGATACTACATTCAACCACGTTTATCTTAAACCAGTTTCAGCCATTTTGAAACTGGTTTATTTGCACTGAGCTTCTGTTCTGTTACAGGTTTAAACCAGTTTCTGATCATTTAAACTAATTTATGTGTAGCGTCTTTGGAACATCTGTAAATTATTGCAAGACAGTAATATTTATCTTTCTATTCAGGTTCTTACTCAACATTCTTCACTTTATTATGTGAACTGTTGTTTCTATGCCCATATAGTTGGTCCTGTGACATCTTTCACTTTTCTGAGGAACACAGAAGCCCCTCAGCACAAAGTTGTCCATGGGGTAGAAACTGCATTTTACACAAACTGGCCAAACCAAGCTGGCCAAAATGTGATTTTGTTTGTTAGTTTCTTTTACGCAAAACTAGTGGGAAAGCCCGGAAAGCCCAGAAACACCAGCTTAACTTTCCATGGAAAATTTCCTTTTAGCTTGCATCCAGTGCTAAAAACTGAAAAATTATCTGTAGAGGACTGAGCTTCACAGATAGTCATGTTCACAGTGTAGCAGCTCCCACTGAGATGCCAAGAAAAAGGAGCAGAAACTTGTTTAACGTGTCTGACTGAGCTTAGATGTATAAAGAGAATTGGGATAAGCTCTTCTTCAATGGAAATCAATATATTACTTTTGAATAAAATATCCATTGAATTGAACTTATATAGTTAAAATATAGCTTAAGCAGCAGTGCAAGTGCATTCACTTGGCCAGGGTAACATACAGTATTTGCACTAGTCAGTTATCAACATGGTTTTCAAGGGTGTCACAAAATAAACAAATAGAGGTGAATGGACCAGAAACTCCTCTGTAGTGGGCTAATTTAAACATTGTAACTTGAGCAAGCTTTCAAGCTTGTCTCCTACCTGTAAATTGTATGACTTCTTAAACATGCAAATCAGGTTGTCAGAAAGCCTACTCAGAGGCCCCCTGCCAACTGATGATAGAACAACTGGCTTTTGAGATACATATATATATGGAGACACAGCATTCCCTTTAGTCTTTCAGAATTCTTTAAAGCAGGGATGTCAAAATCATCATGCCCCACAGTCTGGATGAATGGCATGAGGACTGGGACTACAAACTAGCCTGACATGCCAGATCTGGTGCACATCCTGAACTAGTATGGTGTAGGTACTGCATGCAGCAGTCATCCTGGACCAACCCCATATGAGCGCCTCATGCAATGTGCAGCCTGTGGACCAGCCGTGGATGGGTTCCACATGCAGAATGTGTCCTGGACTGGACCTGCGCATCACATTTAGTGAATGGCAATGATCCATCATACACTACATGTGGGCCAACTCCATTCACCATGGGCTGGATGATAGAGTTCTGCAGCCCAGGTCTGGGCCATGGGCCATATATCTGACACCCCTACTTTAAAGGGCTTTGAATCTATAGGATTTTGCCCCACTGTAGGCCTTTTTGCAGAAAGTTTAATTTAATTGCAACATGGTAGGTAGGTTGGTGCCACAGTATCTAAAAATCTTTTGATTCATTTGGTGCTGGGATACTTAATTAACTTAGGGATATGTATATTTTTGTTGTTAAACCTTGTTTCACATAATTTTGCTTGTTAAAGGTAGGATTTTATTGTATGAAATGTGTCTTAGGGATGCTGAGAAGGTGCTAAGTTTTCTGAAATACATTTTATACAATGACGTCTTGATTGACTTGAGTTTGGAGAGTTGTAGTCAACACTTCTGAAAGACTGGTCCTTAACTGTTATGATTAGCATTATAGTAAATCAGAATAAAGAAATGAATATTCATTGTTCCTTTTTATGTATAGTATCAAGCTCAGGATTTCCAATTTTTTGTCCTTATTTGAACATAGAAGACCTTGAGGCCCAGCTAGCATTTTGCTAGTGTTAAGGTCATTAAGATCCCATCCTTATTGGATGTCTTCCATAATCCCAAAGATCTAATGTTGATATGATCGGTGAGTGACAGGTGATGAGAATGCAATAAACACTGACCTTTTGACTTATTTTATTTCTACATCTATTGTGTATTTGGAATCCCAGTTAATGATTACTCTGGTTTACTAACTGAGCCACTGTTTGTCCCTTGGTGGTGTGTTCTTGTTGCCATGGAGGAGTCTAAGGCCTACTGTGCTCTTGGCATAATAGCTAAAATATTCTGATCTCTGTAACATTACTGCTATTGCAAAATGCTTGTATCTAAAGAGATTTCATTCTGACCTGTTAGTCCAAAGTCTCTAAATTTGTTCTTTGAAGGAACACAGCTATAAAAGTGACATGCATTATAACTTGTAATGAGGATATAGGTCAGATTTGATGTCCTTTAATACTTATCCCATCTTCTAACATGCTAGCACTTAATGCACTTCGAGAATACCAGGCTACAAATTCAATATCCATTCACTCTGAAAATCCCTTTGTCTGATAAAAATAGAACTTTTACATCTTTCCAGTGCAAAGTCAGACTTGGGGAACAGCAAATATTCAGGATCACTCCTACAAAATCTGCCTAGGTACCTTTGAGACTGATCAGCATTTTGGAAATGCAATTACAAGAAGGTGTAAAAGAAGATGGGGAGAAAACACATGCATCGCCTGCAAACACATCACAAGGAGGGATATTTGTAGTGCCTCAAAAGATCTAGGCTTAAGCCTATGGCTAGGAACATTAACAGGCAGAGAGTCTGCTGCCACCTGCTTCAAATCATTTCTGCCTGGAGCATGAAGAAATAGCTTTATGGGCAAGCATTACACTTTAGATGTAAGAAAATATAAACCCCAAGCCCTGACCACTCTTGCTTGATAAAGTCCTGTGGCATGTTTTGTAAAAGTAGACATGTTCATTGGGGTGTTCTGGCCAAAGTATGAATTGTGCAAGCAGTATTCACAAATTTGGCCCCTGTATTTATTAGTTGTAAAGATTTTAAAAACAGCATGGCTGACCATTTTGACAATATAGTATATGGAGATATGTAAGTTGCATGGTATTGTTTCTGTTCCTTAACTAGGTTAACCAAAACTTTTACAGCAAAGTTCTCTCTATATATAATCCTTTGTCTGTCTGTCTGTCTGTCTGTAGCGCTTTAATTTGCTCTTTGATTGGTTGTCTCGGCAGCCAATCAGAGTGCTCCAAGAGCGTTCTGAACAGGAGGTGGCAGTGGCGACATGCCACCATGACAGCAGGGACAGAGAGGATAGCCTTGGTCACTAGAGGCAGCACTGGCATGGGGTGCTAGCTGAGGGGAATGAAGAGGATGGCAGGCAAGCTTCCCCCTTGCTCCTTGGAGGTGGCAGCGTGAGGGCGGAGAACACCCATGGCTCTCAGCCTCTCATCATAAGGTCTGTTTTCCTGACCTCTGATCATGCATGTGGCTCTCCTCTGCACCCTCTCAAGCTTCTCCACATCCTTTTTGAATTGTGGAGCCCAAAATTGGACACAGTATTCCAGCTGTGGCCTCACCAAGTCTGAGTACAATAGGAGAATGACGTCCTGGGATATGCTTGAGAAGCATCTGTGGATGCAAGCCAGCATTTTGCTCACTTTATTAGCTGCAGCATCACATTGAAGGGTCATGTTCATCTTGTGGTCAATCATGAAACCCAAGTCCCTTTCATCTGTAGTGCTAACCAGCATAGCATTGCTGGGCCTATAAGCATGGTGCAGGTTTTTCCTCCCCAGGTGGAGAACCTTGCATTTATCAGTGTTAAACACCATCAGGTTCTCATCCACCCATTTCATGAGCCTGTCAAGATCTTCCTGGATCACCCTCCTGTCCTAGGTGTAGATGCTTTACCTCAGAGTTTGGTGTTGTCGGTGAACTTGGCCAGTCCACTTCTGACACCAATGTCCACACCATTGATGAAGATGTTAAAAAGTATAGGCCCTAGGACAGAATCTTGATGGACCCCACTGGTTGCAGCGCACCAAGATGATTGGTTTCAATCAACCGCCATCCTCTGGGTCCTACCACAGAGCCAGTTTCCCAGCCAGTGGATCATAGTGAGGTCGAGGCCACAGTTAGCCAATTTTGCGAAGAGGTGATCATGGGATACCAGATCGAAGGCTTTTTTAAAGTCAAGATATATGACATCACTCTCTTCCCCCTTGTCCAGGTGATAGGTCACTTGGTCATAAAAGGAAATGAGATTGGTCAAGCAAGACCTACCCGCAACAAACCCATACTGGGTATCCCTCAGGATATTGC
>NW_017729024.1:94406627-94420374 GCF_001723915.1 Gavialis gangeticus
TGGGGGGGTGCTGGATCCTGCGGGGGGCAGGGGACCCAACCCTCCTGAGCAGCCCTCCTGCACAGTCCCTCTACAATCCATCCACACCTACTCACACACCCCACAGCCCACCACACCTCTCCACAGCCACCCACATCTCCCCACCCCTCTTCCCACCCCACTCCTGCAAACCCCACATCCCCAGCTGCCAGACAGGATGAGGCCTGCTGGCAGGAGTTGTGGCTGCAGGGGCAGCTGTTCTGACATCCTAGTTAGTGAAGGGGTCACAGGGAGATCTAATTGCTCTATGGTAAGAAAACCAAAGGCAAACAGCAAACATAAAGGTATTTTGAATTCATTTTATTATGATGATAGTGACACTTCCAAATTGCTTTTACACTGTAGATATATCAATAAAACATTGCCCAACTGATTGCGCGCACTCTCTCTCTCTCTCTCTCTCTTTCTATATATATATATATATATATATAGTGGTCTTTTGTTTCAATTGTGGAGGAACATGGATTTTGCGGTATTTTACAGAGTGACTTTGGGATTTTTTTATCAGGGATTTTCCAGTTTTCAAACAGGGAACACCAGAATTCCTGCTAGGGAGGCAAGTGGCAGGACCCAGGCAAAGGAGCCTGCTCAAAGCTGGCACCTTGTACCCAGCTGGAGGTGGCTGACCTCCTGGACAGTTGGGGCCAGGAGGACATGCTTTGACAGTTCAAACAAGGCCACCAGACTGGGAACATCTTCCGGGCGACAGCTGCTCAGATGGCTGGGCAGGGGCTCACGTGGCAGTAGTGCTGCAAAAAGGCCAACTATGCAGCCACAGTCCACTAGCAGCTGGCCCAGAGGGGCAGATGACTCTACTGGCTGTGCAGTCCCCATCAGGGTCTGGCAGGTGTGCAGCAGGACACAGCCAGGCAGCAGCCCCCACTGCCAGACTGCTGCAGTAGGTAGAGGGTGCAGGGAACTCTCAGGGCTGGTTCAGCAGTCCAGCTGGCACAAGGGGTAGTGTCCCCAGGTACCAAGTGGCTGGGCCCCAGAAGCTCCTGAGAGCGAGTAGCCCTGAGCTACTTGTCATGGCAGATTTTTGTACTGATGGGGCCAGGACAGGGCAGCATTTACACCACTGGGCCAAGCATAGATGCTGGCCTCAGGCTCTAGCAGGCTCTAGCAGGGTTATCTTGCCCCAAGCAGTACAGCTTGCACCACACCAAAGTGCATTTATGGTCCTGTACACTGAGGCAAAGAGCCCCAGCTCAAATTTGCACCACTTCTAGTTGAGCTTCTGCAAGCATACGTGCCTGTATGTGTGGATGTGCCCTGTTAGTTTGCAACCTGGGTACATATGTTGTCCTTGTTCATTAAAGGCCTGATTCAAAGCCCAATAAAATAAATGTGATTTTTTTTCCACTGACATCAGTAGACTTTCAATCAAGTCCTAAGCGAAGAGTCAGCTGCTGCATGGGATAATGCAGCTCTGGCTCCTTATGGTTAATAAAGCGACGGTCTAATTTGATTTTAGTATCTTGATTGGCTCTTGCTTCCTTTCAGTTGTTGCTCCTCTTGCCTTTGGTTCAATTTTAAAAAATAATTAAGGGAGTTGGGTACCCAACTGTCGTTGACTTTAATGGCTACCCCTGTTTACTTCTACTGTTTTGTTGCTGGTGTTTTGGTGTTCTGCACTGCAGCTTATTCTTTTCCCTTCTCATTTTTTGCATGTATGGTGCAATGAAGAGGAAAGGGCAAGTTTCCCTTCCTCTTCAGATCCCCCCTCAGTCATTTCCCCCACCCCACTGTTTCTTTTGACTGATTTTTTTCCATTACATTATTTGTCTTTTGGTAAAAAAATTTCTAACTAGTACATGATACTGTTATTTATATTTCTCTTGCTGTGACTATTTCTACACAAGATGGGGCACTTCAAAAGCTTTGCTTTTTCCTGCTAATTTTTTTTTCTCCACTTGATGGCACTGAGGAGCAGTGTTCAGGTGGAGAGGAAGCCAATGTGTGCGGAGGGGGCGCTCTCCTAAGCATAGAATGAATCTTCCTGAATTTTGGACATTGCTTACAGCCCTGGCTTCTGTGAAGAAAAAAATGAAACTTCTGATGCGCTCTTATCTTCTCTGTCATGGTGACTGAATTGCTCAGTGCTCCTCTGGTGGATTTTTGTGTTAAATGTTGTTAGGGAATATTGCTTGGGTCCATGCTCTGCTTGTTTTTCGTGACTGTAGGAACTGTAGCCTTGGAAACACCTGGTGCAACTGACGATTTTTATTTCTGTTTTGTAGAGAATCAAGGAGGGAGAGATGCATGAGGGAAAAATCATGATTTCTTCACCTGTTCATTTAGAACAGGATGGCAGGGCACAGAGTTTTATTTCCAGGAGGCTCCGGGTCCAGAGACCTGCTGGTTTCCATGTTTAAGGATTCCTGGACAGTAAGTCAAAGCTAGTTGATATAGTGAGAAACATACATGCTTCCTGTGATCTGTTGTGTTTTGTTGGGTTTTTTAAACCTAAAGGCCCCATGTTTATATGGGGATATCTGGGAGGTTCTTTGTGGCTGTGGTATGTTGGAAGGCCTGAAGTGGTCTGCTCTTGTAGACCCTTTTGCGGAAAATATTTGGACAAACAGTTATTACATGGCTGTCTATCTTCTTTCATATGGTGGCAGATATCAACTTCCAAGTCTCTGAGCCAGTGTCTGGTACTATCGCTCAATGTGTCAATTCCATCTGCCCCATCTAGGCATTTGTAGAGATTGCAGATTTCGATTAAGGGCTATGCTGTTTCCTGGACACCACCTTCATACAGGGGCTGCCCAAGATGTTCATCTTGTGAAGTGTTGTTTTGAAGTGTCTATATCCAGATCTCAGTCTGCTCAGTTTGACCAATGCTTCTCTGTCAAGGTTGTGCCCAATTTGGGACTCATTTGGTTTTGGTATAAAACACTGTTAGGAATAGGTCTGACCTTTCCAAGTAGTTGTTCCATTGCTGCCCATAGGTAGCATCCTGTCACTTCCAGGAACTTGTGGGCTTCATGTACAAATGGTTAATGACTCTTGAGCATCTTAAGCCGCCGCCCATTCAGGTCTTCAGTTAACAGTTGATGGAGCAGGTGATTTTTGTCATCTCTTGCCTCTATTACCAGTAATGATATTAGGATCTGTCTTATATTACTTCATCTAATGCCCCAGTGTGCAGGAAGTACATCTCTGTGTGTGTGTGTAAGTTGTGCAGCCTGTTGTGAGTCTCACCACACTGTTCAGTACAGGGTCAGGCTTTTTAGTGTGACAACTTTTGGACCAGACAGGAGCACAATATTCTGCTAGGACATATACTATTGAAAGTGTGGTGGTTCTGAACACTTTGAAGTTGGCAAACCATGTATGCTGGCTAAATGTCTTACCTATGCAGACCTTTACTGCTGACCTTCTGAATGTGATATTTATAAGAAAAGGAACAGGCAGGTTGGTTGGGGTATGCTCTTAGGTAGGTTGGGTTACGCTCAGAAGAAAGATGTGGTTGCCTACTCTGACATTCAATGCACTATTGGCTTGACAATTGTCCAAGTAGAAGAGTGATAATCCTGATTTATTGACACTCAACTTCAAGCACCGCTTGCGGAGATAGAGATGAGTTGCATGTCAGCACTCAGTGCCTTTTTCAATTTTGTTATGTCTATTTGTTGGGCTACATTGTCAGCATACATGTATCACTTAGATGTATGTGCAAAGTCTGAGCTATATACACTGAAAAAGTATTGGTGCTAGCACTGACCCTTGGGGGATTCCAGTCTTCAGAGTTTCAACTCTATTTTCTTCTCCTTTACTGGTAGTGAGTTTGAATGATCTGCTGGAGGTCGTGTTCATGATGCAAGCACATAGCTTGCGCTCAGGTATCAAAGAGTGCAGTTTATATTTGAGGCCTTGATGTCATACAGTGTCGTAGATAGCTGTGAAGTTGATAAAGACCACGCCTGTTTTCTGCCCATTTCAAAACTGTTTACTGTTTTCTACATCAGATGTAAGTAATGTAACTTGGTCAGTGGTACACTGTTTTTTCTGAAAGCCAGCTTGTTCATTTGGGAGCTGGGGGTCATGATGTTCTCTGTTCTGTTCAGGATTATGCACTCCATGAGTTTATATGTAACACAAAGTAATGAAATGGGACACTAGCTCTTTGGATCCTCTTTATTCAGGAGAGCAATGATGTCAGTTTTTCTCAGCTTTTCTTTTTGGAAGTCTGTTACTTTCTAAACATTATTATATACAGTTCTAAAGCCATCCTTTCATTGTGGTTCTGAACTTGGTAACACATTTCAGGGAATATCTTATCTGGTCCAGTCTTGATCACTTTAATAGCTGTGTCAAACTTGTTGTCAGAGATGGGGTGGTTAAATTGAGGTTGGCGTAGGCTGGTTTAAGTTGTTCATGAGTCATATGTCTAATAATTTCTGTGTGCTGCTTGCTTGGTTTACTGTACGTGCTGTTGCTGCACAGTATTTTTGTGATGGAGTTTGCTGACACAGGGCAATACTGTTTTTTGGTGCCTTTGCTTGTCAGGTGGGTGCTTGAGTGGGTTGCATCCAATCCTTCTACGGTAGTAAGCCATCTCTCCTTTTTGATATTGTTCAATGTGGTAGCCAGCTGTTCCGTAATTCTTTTCACGGTTGCTGGGACATTGCATTGCTTGATGATGTTAAAGAGCTGTTCGTGCTGCTCGTCCCAGCATGGCACACAATGGCTTCTATAGCCTCTAGGTACATAGAGTTTGGCTATGTGTTAATGTTAAAATGTTCATGTGAAAATGGCTGTCTATGATTATATTGAACTGGACTCAGTGATCCAGTGAGGTATTTTCAGTTATGTTCTTATATTTAACAATTTAGATAAAGTTGGGATGAGTGAAAACAGTCAGTCTCCTTCCTTATAGGAAATATGGGTAGCATTGGTAACTAAGGGCATCTGTACACATGCTCCAGAGTGGTGGTGGCAGGTTTTAATTTAATCACAGTTAATTTAATCAGGCACTCTAATTAAAACGCCCACAGTGTTTCATGTCTTCAGCGTCCCACACTTCAAAATGGTGGCTGGGGTGCTTTAGCTAAAGCTTGCTTGACGGGCTCTAGTTAAAGAGTCCCTGCCACCATTTTGAAATGCAGGGACATTGAATACATGCAACGGCAAAGCTGCTGGAGCATTCTAATTTGAACGTGTTGGAGCAGGTATCCTGCAGGTGTACAGGCACCCTAAGTCAGTAGTTCTCCACCTTTTTTGTGCCAGGTCCCATTTGTAAACATTGATGGCCAGTCCCGACCCAGTGCCCCTCACTCCCAATCTGCTGTCCCCCACCCCCAGTCCCCAGTGTGTGGGGCAAGGATGGGTGTGTGGGGCACGAGGGGCCCCAAGCAGCCCCTTGCAGTCCAGAGCTCTGCCAACCTGCAAGGGAAAATCTGCAGGTTCCCACATTTTTCTCCTTTAAAGGAGAATTCATTTTAAAAGTTAGGTGATCCGTTTTTAAAGTTTTTCCATAACCCTTTCATGTATTCTTGCAATCCACTTTTGGGTCATGACCCACAAGTTGAGAAACGCTGCCCTAAGTAAGAGTTTACATCCTAAGTCAGGAACTTCCTGACTTTAGGGACAGCTTTTTTCAACCACTTCCTTGGGGCCCCATCAGTGGGAGGGGAAGGTGTAGCTATGATAATCAAACAAGTGCTGACATTAACTATATGAAGGCCCCCTGCATGGGTGGTACCAAGAGCCTGGCATTGAGATCAGTGGGCTCTGTGCTGAAGAAATCAAATGCTATAATGCAAGCACTCAATGTCAGAGCAGAGTGCTCTTTATCTATATGAAATCTATTATTTTTTACAGCATCCCCAAGTGTGCTAAGTGCTTTACACAAGTAGCAAAGGATAGGTGACTTCCCTGAAGAGCTTACAATCAGGAATTTAGACATGACACAACAAGCGAGGGTAAAAAAACAGATGTGATTACTTGGTTTCGACATAGGTACATCTTGAGTGTGTGCTTTTTCTTTAATGCTGAAATCTTTTTTTGTATGTAACATGTCAGAGGTGAGCCTTTAAGAGGAACTGAATGAGAAAAAGATGTGGTAGCTTGGTAAAGAGGGAATAGGAAGAATAGAAAAAAACCCTTTGAGCCATTAGGCTAGCTCTTTAAATCTTTTTTAAACCACTTACTGTTTTTCAAATCAGATGCCACTGATACAGAGATGAGAGGGTTTCTAAAGATTGAAGCAAGTAACTGGCATAAGTGATACATAGAGATAAGGGTCAGGACAGTAGCTAGATTTATTGGCACAACTGATTTTAGAGAAACATTCAACAAAAGGAGGTGCAAAGATGAATTCCTGAAGTGAGGAGCAATTGTCTAGAGCTTTTTATTTCTGGCTGAATGTGCGGCAGAAAGAAGGACACCCTTTGCTCACCTCATCCACCCTCTTTTACTTTATTGAGTTTAAGAGGTAAAAAGCTGCAAAGCACACGTGTATTTGTTTCAATCCTCCTTTGGGCCAGAGCACTGAACAAAGAAAAATGTTTAATGCAGTTTCTGCTAGGCCTGAGCTAATTGTTCCCAAGGCGGGAAATAAACCCTTTTCTTGTGTTCTTGTCACGCACTTTATCCAGGTAAACTGTAACCACAGGTGCTGAGGTAATTCTCCCTGCACTCACTCCAGGGTTTGCCTGTGCAGCAACTGCAGAATTAGTATAAACTGGGGATTATACTGTTATGTGAACAGATGGACATGAGACAGTGCCCAAGTAAGTTTAATATAATATTTATAAGCTACGGCTGTAAAGAGCCAGGATAAATACACTAGAATTTCCTAATAAGAGAGCTAGAGGAGCTGACCCTTTACCTCCAGTGCATGTTGTTTCAAGTCATCTTTGGTTCAAGTCTAGCTCCCTTCCAATGGTCATAATAACTCACTTGTGTGCCAATGCAAATCATCTTCTTATCTAAGTAGTATTGATCGTTTAGTGTCTGCCAGTCATCTTTACATGGCATATACTGTCACCACAAAGCCTTCTGTTAGAAAGCTTTATCTGAAAATAAGGGCATTAGCAGCTGGTTTTAAATTCCATCAAAATTGGGTTCCTACTTCCTAATGCTCAGCCTTCCATATAATGTACGATTATCGCCATCAAGTCCCCAGAATGTGCATATATACCCAGGGGAAGGGGTAGAAAAGTGGAGGTGAAGAAAGAAGTGCTGTATGATTTTTTTTTTCTTTCTCCCTGTGATTTTGTTTTGTCATGATTTTCTAACAATATCTTGAAAGCAAAAAGGTATTGTCTAATGGAGTCTGCTAGAAAATTATCTCTAGACAAAATTGCTGCCATGCTTTGTAAAGGGGACAAGAATGATAGAAGCCCTGTTTTGAAAACTAGCTTTGGAAAAGGAAGTTGGATCCCTGGGGAAATATCATGTTGCTTAATTCACGTTTTATCTGTACCTCTTGCATCTGAATGTATTTTTATTCAGATCAGAGTGCTGGAAGTGAATTATCTGCTGGCTGATAATCATGTGCTACATGAATGTTTTGTTTTTGAGTCTTAGTTACCGTTTGGATCCTAAGGTCTGGATTCTTCTGTGCCTTATAATGGAGTGACTGTTGATATTCAATTGACCTCCAAGGTGCTGCTCTAGTCTATTCTGGTGAAAGTAAGATCAGAACCATGACCCAGTTTTTCAACCAACACCCATTTACATAGAAACTTAGGGAACAGGTTAAACAATTTATTCAGAGCAGCCAAGCTGAATTCCCAACTGCATTGGCTGGACCTAAAAATTTGGGGCATCTTTACACATGATCCGGGGGGGGAGGGGGTGCTTTTATTAGAGTGGCTCTGGGGAACTGCTCTAATTAAAACATCCGAAGCGTCTCATGTATTCAGTGTCTCGCACTTCAAAATTGCAGTGAGGGTGCTTTAACTAAAACTTGTTCAATGAGCTTTAGTTGAAGTTCCCCTGCCACTATTTTGAAGTGGATGCTGAATACATGAGACAGTGAGGCGGTTGGAGCATGATAATTAGCACACTTCAGCAGACTCGATGAATCGAGTCTGCTCTGACACAGTGTAATTACAACGCATCAGAGCAAGCATCCGGCACATCTCCAGGGATCCTTGAAGGCTAGCTGGTAGCACTGCAGTTTCCCTGCGAAGCAGTTTGTCAAAAAATACACGGCAACAGGAAATATTTAAAATATCCATTTTTTCCTGGTCTCTTTAGTGGTGGAAACAAAGATTCATTGTTGGTATCTGATCTTTTCTTCTCAAAGAATGTGTTTCTCCAGTCTTTTTGTTCAAGGTTGCCTATTGCCTAAATTATTGGAATCCATTTGATCAGCTTGCATTTTTGCTGCAAGTATAATTGTAGGTTGAGCTTTTCAAAACCAAACTAGGGTATGCAAGCACATAATTCCCACTGAAATTAATGAGGCTTTTGTGCCTAAGTCCTCAGCTTGGTTCTGACACTCTTAATAATAATTTTTAATGGAAAATATATTTATTAGTAAAACTTAACAGATATGATTAGAAATGGGTGAGAGCCAAAGCCCAGATTTCCATACATCCCTGTGTTTCGGGGGGTTAGAAGCTGAAATGTATAGTCTTGACCTCTGCTCTGCAACAGTCTGAGCCAAAAAGTAATGATCAGCCTGTGTCTGAAGTTCACTTCCAGCAGAATTCAATCCTCAGCCAAATCTTGAGGCCTGGGCCTATGTTTAGAATTCTTTTTTAATTGCACTAAAAACATTATGTAATTAATCCTTCTAATCTTCACCCTGGTGAGAGGGCTGTCTGTGGTGAAATAATGCTATTCTTATTTTATCAAGGAGAACACTAAAGCATAGAGGTAATTTGTCAAAGCCACAGGGAGTGTCTGTGTTAGATCTGGGGTTAGATTTCAAGGCTCCTAGCTCCCAGTCCTGTTCTCAGATCATGCATCCCCCTCTCTTTCATCTCCATCTAGAGCAGTGGTGCCTTCTGGCTTGCTGAGCCATTCTCTAATGCTTCTGGGTTTTGATGGACACAGCTATATTATATCAGATCATGAAGGTGATGTTTTTGTGGGGCCAGGCCCCACAAGCCCTGCTCTGGACATGCTGCTGGTCCCACGAGCCCTTCTCTGGAAACTGGGGAGAAGACTGAGTTTGACGCTGGCCTAACAAAACTAAAGGCGGGCAAAAAACCTGTACTTGTGATTTCCATTTGAATCCTGCAAGGCCACAACAACATCTGAAGCCAGAACACGGACCTTAGAGAGCAAAGGCAGCTGCATAAAAATGTGAGTGTTGTGCAGGGAAAGTAGAAGTTAGAACACATAAGTCTCCTAGTTCTTTAAGAAAAGCAGCAACATGAAAGCAAAAAGTTGCTGGATGCTTCCTATATCTTCTTCTCCCTTCCTGGCTGTTGCACCTGTGCTTTCTGATGACTCTCCCTTTCCAAGTTTCTGGGTCACTTGCTCCAATGTATTGAGGTATTTTTATATTTCTGATTTATTTCAGGAACAGCTATTAACTAACATACAATAGCATCTCCCTTATTTGTTTCTTTATCAGGTCTGAGAGTAGTTAGCTTGCTGAGATTATTACATGTCAACCTCAGAGGCCATTAAAGTTGCACCGGCATCAATATAAGAGCAGCCTAGAATAAGGAGCTTTCTCTCTAATTAGAAAACACACAGCTTTCTTGCATCAAATTCCCCAATTACTCTAAGGCTCTCTTAGAGACCTCCTGGGGAATACTGTGCTCTGCGTGCATGTCTATATGTCAAGGGAAAGCAGAGAGGCATAGGAGGCCCTGAGATGGAAATCTAATAAATGAAAAGGTCTAACATGATCTAAGATACCAGGCCCATTTGCAAGGCCTGGCAAGCTGACTTCATTACTGGCTGCCTCAGGTTATCAGGGTAGACAGTGACAGATCATTTTGTAGGGCCTAGAGGGAGCCAGATCTGTCTGCCTAGAAAAACAAATAAATCCAGGCCTGAGACTGAGGTTAAAAAAGATTTACAAGGCTCACTGATGCATGTGCCCCTCTTAGAGTAGATTTTGGCTGTTGGCCCTGCAAGGCTACCCTAACTATTTCACATATCCTGAAGTCTGCAAAGCAAGCAAACCACTTGCTTCTGACTGCAGGAAGCATCTGGGCTGCAAATGGACAACAAACCCATGCATACGTGCACATGCACATGCACATATGCAGGCACAGAAAAGAAAAAAATAAGAAGAAAAGGGGGAGGGGGCAGAGGAAAAAAAAATCTTACTTAAAGGTCTTATAAAACAAAGCATAAATCATTTGATGCCTAACCTTTTAGCCTCCTTATTTCCAGAAGCAGATTGAATAAAGCAAAACTTGTCAGTCTGCTGAAATAGTAATGCTCACCATTTTACATAAAGCAAAAAGGCAGCCTGCTTTTCAAACCAGAGAGAGAGGGGAGGGGGAGCCCACAGAGAATCGTTGCTGTTGAACAAAAAACCATCAGAAACCCACTTGATTTATTAGAAATTAAAATGTTTCTCTTGTTTATCAAGGAACTTTTTGTTTGACCTTTAGCCTTTCCTGCCTTTCCTCATAGGAAAGCTTAGCTGCTGATACCGTTAGAATTAGTGGAAAAGGTCAAGTGAAAGGTCTAATATTGGTCATTCTCCCTCATCTCATGTAAAAGCCAAAAAAAAAAAAAAACCAACAAAAGGAAATAAAAACAGTTACTCAAGTTACCCAGAAGACAGCATAATGGCAATGTTTAGCATGTTGTAGGAGGTTACTTAGAATTTTATTTAACCTGTTGTCTGCTAATCTTTTTTTCCTATGTGACATGTAAACAGGTTTCTTAACTATTTCATTACTTGCATGAGGATGATGCAGAGGTAAATTCTTTCTGGACTCACTTGAAATGCTGAGTAGCAGTGTAGTGGCCAGTGCCCTTCAATAGGACTGCAAAGATGCTTCAGTAAATCTCAAGAAAAAGGACATGCATCATGTAATTATATCATATGTTTTAACAGCTCAAGATCCACACATTTACACACATGCTGTTTTATGATTTATTTATTTTTTAGAGCACTGAATGGCTATTGGAACAGCAGGCATTTTTTTTCTCAGAGGTATAGCATCTTCCTTTGGAGCTGTGCATAATAAGAACATAATAAATGCCATTTATTGGGTCAAACCATAGGTCTGTGTAATCCAGTATCCCGTCTTGTGCACAGCACCCCCCACATAGAACCATTGACTCTCAGTACCATTCCTGTTATAGTTTTAAGTTGTCCCAAGAATTCAGATGATGCCCCTGGTATTCCCCTCTAACAACTTGGGGGGACTAACAATTTCTCTGTGGGAGCAAGGCCCATGTTCCTGTTGTGCATCAAATAGGCCTGTCTCGCACAGTGGCAGAGTATGGATGATGAGGGGAAGGTGAACAGGGCAAGTTGAATCATTCACCCACAACCCATTACAGCTTCTAGCACACAATGCTAGAAGGTTCTTAGGCAGGTTTGCATTTATCTTTTCTTTTGACCTTTTTTTAGATTAAGGAAAATGCTATCAGTATCCGTTTTACTCTTGCATGTTGATAGATTCATTATAGAGAAGTCCTTGCCTCATTTTAGTTAATTTGTGCTCAAATTTGGTTCGGGGGCTGCACACAGGGGAAGGCAAAATATCAGTATGCGGAAAGAATAGCGATGTGATCTCTGAGAGAATTATTTTTCTGTTGAAACAACAGGCCAGCCACTTTTGGTGAATTATTGTTATTTTGGTTTCCTTAGGATATGGTGCATTTTTTTTCTCCTTCAAATGATGAGTTAAAAAAAAAAAAAAGATAAAAGACATCTACATAATCAAACTGCTTAGGGAAAGGATTTTCTTTTTATTTTGTGTTTGTAAAGAACATAGCAAAATAGGGACCTTGTAACTGACTGGAGTTCCTTGGCATTGCCAAAATGCCAGTGCCAATGTATAATAAGAATGCAGCTAGTATTAACATTGGATTGAATAACTTGCAACAACATTCAATGACGTTCCTTTTAACAGGGAAGGAGGGTTTTAATCGTAACAAGTTCTCTTCCCTCTGCTCTTTCTGCTGCTTCAGGCTGTTTGCTCTGTTACAGAGCCTATTGAAAGAATGGAATGATGCTTCAAATGTTCGTATCTGGAAACAAAATGCAGGACTACTACATATAACAAATGCTCCAGTGTCTTGCTTCAGAAAGAACATTAAAAGGAGCAAAGTCCATTGATTATGATCTCAGTAGTATCTAGGAATGTTTTCTTTTTTCTTTTTTAAAAGCCATCTGGATAAATCAGAAATTGCTATACTTATATGCACTGTACCACTCTTTTGTGAATGGAGTGGTACCCCAGTTCAAAAACTAATGTATTTATTATGGTGCTTACTGCTTGAAGCAGAGATGGAAAGAATAACTGGAAGGATAGAGACTACACTTATCTTCTCAAGCTTACCTTGCTTATCTCTTTTTTCCTGGGCTAGGGACAGAAATTACACACAAACTGGTATAAGTGATTGAAAACCAGTTCAACTCTGTAACACAACAGAACTTTAGTGAACATAAACCACTTTCAAAATGGCCAAAACTGATTTAAGATAAACCTGAATGGATGTGGTATCAGACTTAACTGATTTAGATTAAATCAGTTTATGCAATGTCTGTCCCAGACCCCTTCCTGGTTTAAGTTAAATCAGAGTCCTCCAGCTTCCCAGTATGTTCTCTGTACTGGGCTGGACTCTCTGCTCCAGAGAGCTGGCCTGGCCCCTCCCCTCTGCTGTCTTGCTGGAGCTCCAGCAGAGACTTGCAGGCACAGGAGTGTCTGCTTGGCTTCCCTCTGCCCCATTCCCCACCCCCCGCTGCTTGCTGCTCAAGCAGGAATCCCTTCCTCCTCTCTCCCACAGCACGGACCATAGCCAGCATGTGGTATGCTAGCTAATGTTGAGAGGTGTCTGTGTAAGGCAGACAGGACAGTTTCCGCTTAGGACTTTTTGGAGCTAATCAACAGGTAATGTCCCTTTATTCCTTCCTTGGAAAAAGTTGTTTAAGAAGAGCTTGAACTAATGAGAGAGGCTTTGTTTTCTGATGGGGTGCTAAATGCTGATAACAGATGATAAATGATCTGTTATCAAGGGGTGCAGGGAACCCCTCCCTAATCAAAGCATCCTGCCAGGGCCTGGCCACACCCCCCTGATCTCAGCACTGTGGAGGGGAAGGGAGGGCTGCTCTAGCATCCCCTGGCTTCTAGCATTTTTTCAGTCCAGAGGGGATGTCTGTGCAGTTACTCACTGATTCAGCCTAGGCAGGTTAGACTAACCTGCAAAGATTGAATCAATTCAGGCTCAGGATTTTAAATGTCTGTCCCTAGCCATAAGGGCCTGATCCAACTCCTATTGAAGTCAATGAGACTGTTTACCCCAGGGGCGGGCAATATGTGGCCCAGGGGCCAGATGCAGCCTGCCATACCATTCTATCTGGCCTGTGGGGCCCCTAAAAAATTTACAAAATTAATATTTATATGCCCTGGGCTGCCTGTCATGCGACCCTCAATGGCTTGCCAAAACTCAATAAGTGGCCCTCTGCCCAAAATAATTTCCCGCCCCTGATTTACCCCATGCACTTTTGATCAAGTGCAGCCTTTGAGTGGCATGTTGCTATTATTGCTGTGTTTCGTAACATAGTTTCATAGTTTCATAGATTTAGGGTCGGAAAGGA
>NW_017729024.1:94420385-94421554 GCF_001723915.1 Gavialis gangeticus
GATGACACCAAAATTTGGGGGGAGGTGAGCACGCTAGCACTTGAGAGAACCCTCTTAAATATATGTCTATGCATGGGAGGTATCTAATAAAAGACTAGAAATGTGGCTCTCTGGCTGAAGTTATTTATTTAAAAGCTTTCTTTTGTACAGTCAGGCAAATGGCATATATTTAGGTACCTGGTATAAGAATTTGTTTGGGTCATTCTATTCCACCCACCGACCTTAATAGTCCTGACATTTTAAAAAAATGTTTGCTTGGAAAGCATACTTACACCCCTAAATAAAATTGTATTAATGCATAGGTGAAACCCTATAATTTCCTATTTATATTTATTAAAGTATTTCTTTGAAAAGACTATGTCCAGAAAGAGTCCTTCTACAGTTCTTAATGCTTCTGGATGTTTCTGAGTTGATAGAAAAGATGTTCAAGAGAATACAACCATGTATTTCCCTAATTATAACAGAAAATGCAAAACTCTTTAGCTTGTATCACATATCCTGCAATTTTAATTGCATGTACAGTGTGCTTCTTCACTTCCTATTCTAAAACTGTTGTAGTGTAGGGTTGCTAAAGATTGAACTCAATGCTACATCTCACACTGAGTTGGGTCACATTTCAATGACTGGGGACATGAGTTCTGCGTATTTTAGATATATGTAGAAGGAAACAGACATAAGTTTTGTGGAAGTGTACAGAGTAAAAGTGATGGGACTAATAAGCTTATTTTTTTCTTGTTAACAAAACAACTATTTGATGCCTGTAGAAAGAGAGTGGTGGAATACATTTAGGCCAGTTCTTCCCTTTGTGGGAGTCATGCAGATAGGCTATTTAACTTTAGAATTTGCTCCTTGAATAGTGGGATAGTCCTATTTAGGTGACAGTACCTCTGCTAAAGAAATATATAGGCAACCCGCACTTGGCGGTTCCTGAAAAACTGAGCATTAAGCAGTGTTAAGCAGGGGTTGCCTGTATAGCCTAAACAAACCTGCCTTGCACAAACGGTACACATTGCATAGGAATTCAGATAGTTTTTGTGTAGCTTTGTGACAGATCACAAATTAGTTGTAAACATGCCTTTTACTTTTCTTGGTGTCATAGGATCTTGTAATTTATTTAAAAATCCCAAACTCTCTGATTAAAAAAACCCAAATCAACATTTTTTCTGTGA
>NW_017729024.1:94431554-94438596 GCF_001723915.1 Gavialis gangeticus
GAAGTAAGCTGCTGCTTAGAAACGCTTATGCCATACATCTCTGATTTAGTATCAAAGATGTAAATCAACCTTTTTCCTGCCTTGTTGGGTTAGTCATACTGTACTTTTGCACAACGTGAGCAGGTCAGTAGAAATGTTACAATTTCATTGATATTAAAGGATATTGTTATGAGCCATTGTTACACCTGCATGACTATGTAGCAAAACAAGTGCTGCAAAATAGCTCCAAATTTAGCTCTGCCTCATTTAGGGTCAAAGTTAGGGCTGTAACAGTTTGATTATAACAAGCTGATTAATGCTGTAGAGGACTCATCTTTCCTTTTTAGAGCAGCTAAACAGAATGTTTGTCTGTACGCTTATATATTTATTTATGTATATGTTTCTGAATGCGATGTGTTCCTAAAGGACATTGAGAGGAGTAGAGTTGATTGAATTATTCATTTCATCTGTCACATTGTCCTTCCCCCCCCCGCCCCCGGTGTGTATAATTTGTCATTTTAACAAATAGACTTTTAAAAGTGCTCTGATGTTTGAAATTTTTATTTGTTTTTGGAACACATTTCACCCAGTGGATTGTTTACACACTGTTGTGATTAATCACTGAAATACAGTATATAGGTTCACTGATGGGTACCTGAATTTCAAGGTTTTTTTCATGTTTGAATTGTCCAAGACTTATGAATGAAAGTACTTGAAGATATCATTGGTATTTTGTTTTTTTTTAAGGAGAGAAAAAAAAACAGAGGACAATAGAGGAAGGAGGGAGAAGGATAGGCCAGGGTACAGTGAGAGAGAAAAATCAGCTCCTTTAGGGTGCATTTAAACTATTTTTCCCTTCTTCTTTATACAATATATCTAAGATTGTGTCTCCATAATTTAAAAAATATACCCGAGTTCTTTCTTGGTTGAGAGAGGACAAAAGTAAGGTAGATTTAGTAAGCTAAATATCACAGCTATATATTGTGTTTGATTTACTGTTTGTTATCCAGGGCTCTGGCTTAGGTGTTTGGAGCTCTGCAATGATTTTAGGAGCTTCTTGGTGGACACCTTATGAGTCCTATGACAGCAGCTGCCCCCACTGCCTCGGTAGCCAACTCTGTTGCTGTTGCTACTGTGGAAGCAAAACTGGTCCCACCACCACTGTAGTGGTGGCAGGAGTGGTCACTGCTGCTTCAGTGAGTGGAGCTGCTGCTGCCCAAGACCAGCAGGCTCTCTAACAATTAAATGTGGTGAGCAGAGATGCAATCCCCTGTCTTGGCTGTCATGGAGCTCTACTTGCTCTACCTTCCCTGCCCCCACTCCTTTGAGTGGGGGGAATATGGGGGAGCAAGTGTACAGACATTACATGTGGCATTACAAAATACAGCACTACAGTGAAGTCCCTATTTCGAACAGGAACTTTTGGTAGATCTATAGGAAAAGCACTGCTTTTTTTTTCGGTTGGCTTGACAAGGTCATATATAGTGCTACAAATGTAGTGTCTATTCATGGCCTTACCAAACTTTGATTGTCCATTCAAATGGACCATCCTTGGATAAAGAGTACCCATGTTAAACTATTTTTTTCGGGTTTTTTGTTTGTTTTTTTCATCCAAGTCTGAGCTTCTGCGGAGGTGGCACATAAACACCAGAAATTCTGATGGGTGGTTTGGCTCATGTGATAAAGTTTTTTGAAAGAGAGAGAAGACAAGCAAAAATACTAGTGACAGGAATGAGACAATATATGCCAGAGAAGAATCTGGATGCAGGAAGTGAGAGAAAAGTTTCTGGGCTCCTTAAAAAAATTCCTCAAACTTCAGCCTAAAGAAATGTCAGGAGTGCTGAAGAATGACAGGGGAATGCAAACAGATATTTTTTATTGTTAGGTCTGTATACTTCCCTGATCTCTAAAGCAAAGACTGATCGGGTTTGGAACCTTTGCAAAGCCAATGTATTATGTGCTTCACACAATAAAAGGGCCACCTAGTTTAACTCACTGGTTTTACTCTAGCTAAACCATCCCAGGTAGAGGTCTATGTGGCCTCCTCTTAAAAAATCTCCTCTAAAGGAGGTTTTACAATTTTCCAAGGCAGCTTGTGCCAAATCTAGCTCCTCTGATATAAAGGATTTCTTTCCCCTGAGGTTTAACCTGAATCTTTCTTCCTGTAATTGAAACCTGTTGCTTTTAGTCCTTCCCCTCAGTGGCTGTGGTTCATTCCCCTCTTCATGGCAACCTTTCATCTATTTGAAATAGATTGTGTCAGGTATGTTAATTGTCTTTTCTTCAGGCTCAGTTTTCCCAGTTCCTTCAATGTTTCCTCATGAATTCAAACTGAGATAAAAAAATGCCCTTGTTCATGGTCCATTTAACTCTGTAACTACCTACGCATTTCCCTATTTAACCTAAAAGTTACCTAGGTGCCTACAGGACTGCTACTGCCCATTTCCAGAACTGTCCCTGTCTGAGGAGCTTGGCACCTCAGTCGGTAATCTAGAAGGTATGTTCAAAGAATATCTAACACACTGAAAAGATGGGTCTCTGTACAAAACATACCTGTGGCTACTTTGCTTAAAAAGTGTCCACCTCATTGGAGGAAGCAGGGAGTAGTAGCAAAATGGGACCTGTTTGATTTGGATTCAGATTCAGCCCGAATCAGGGACAGCGATTTGATTAATTGATTTGGATCACTGTTCCAATTTGATTAGGCCGAATCTGAATTTGAAGATTTGATGCTGATTCAGAGAATCAGCAATTCAGCCATAGACACAGCTTTAAATGTTTTTTCCATATACCTCCAGGTACCAGGTGCAGCTCATGAATTCTGCAACGGTGGGGTGGACGGAGCATCCCATAGGATGCTTGGTGGCAAAACCGGAAGTGGACCGAAAGTACTTGCGGTTCACTTCTGGGTCTGCTGTTGAGCATGCCAGGGACCCCTCCTGTACCCCCATGGTTCAGCAATTGGCTGCAGGGGGACCCTGGGTGCCCCCCGGACCCAGGAGGTACCAGTTGCTGAGTCAGGAGGTACCAGTCACTGCCAAGTGTGCTGGGGATCCCCCCCGTGCTCCTGTGGGACGTTCCATGCGCCCCAGCATCACAGCATTGACGAGCTGCCTGGTACCTTGAGGTATGTAGAAAAAAATATTTAAAGCTGTCTCTAGGTCTGTATCATCAAATCTTTCCAAATTGATTCAGAGGATTCCAATTCGATTCAGAGAGATTAAAGGGTCTCCTGATTTGATTCGGATTTGGAGATTCAGCTACTGAATCGGGCTGAATCTCTGTTGAATTGAATCAGTGACTGAAGGTTTGCCCATCCTAGTAGCTGCCTTTTGGGTAATAGCTGGGTGGTTACAGCACCTCCTCATGAAATGGGAGCCCCAGGTTCAATACTCTCCTCTGCTCCAATGAAACAGTTTTAGATATCTAGCCTCCGAGGAGAGCATTCAAACTAGCAGTCAGTATGCTTGGCTCTGGAAAGGCCAGGGGCAACATTTCTCTGCCTCTTCTGTTGAAGCTATGCTACTGTGTAGAAAGGAAGACAAAATTCTTGGAGCCAGGAAGCAATAGGAAACATCAGTCTACCCTAGTAGCTGGGGGCAGTTGCATGGTGCAAGGGGTCTTTGCTCCTTGGGCTAATTATACATTTCACATGAAACAGATACTGGATCATATGCACACACACACAATCCTGGGAGAAGAGACTGGAACCCAGATTGAGGAGGGCCTAGAACCCAAACTTCCCATTTCTTTGTGCTCTAAATGAGCTTATTTTTTTTTTTTAAGTGGGGACCACACCTGGCTGTATTTAAAGTGGCCGCAATTACCTTTGTGAGAGGCATGAGTTGCCAGTATATGTGAGACATGCAGTGAGCATGACTGATGGATTGGGCCCATGGAGGCACTTAAGAACTGTTTTGTCTAGCTTCTGGATCTTGACTGGGCTCAGGCAGGAGCTAGGCATGTAGCTGTTCAGGCTGGGGCATCCTGGGCATGCACAAGGGTAGAACTGCAGGCATCCCAGGCACTTTCAGGTCAAAGAGGTGAGGTTAGGCATCTGCTAAATAGGTTTTTTAAATTTCAGTTTTTGACTTAAGTGTTTTAAGTCTGTTTAGGTCCTATTTTTTGGATCTGCCAAGGAGTGTATAAACCTACATTGGCAAAGGAGGAGATGGATGATTGAACCATAGAACTCAATTAGCTGTCATGGCTGCATCTGGGGGTAGTCAGCTATTCAGGCACACCTGTAGAGTATTTTAGGCATTACCTGGCTGGAGCTCTGGCCAGGGGGGATGTTCTGGGGAGACAAAGCTCAGTTGGGAGGAGTGTAGTTGGCTCCTGAAGTAGGTCTGGGAGAGGTGCATGGATGTCAGAAGGTCACTTCTGAAAGAGGACTGGGGAGCTGGGGGAGTGCAGGGGGGACAAAAGGTTCAAGCATGAAGCAGGTGAAGCTGTTTAAGCTTGATTGTTTGGGAGCTGTTTTTTTGCTGCTGGGAGATTTCTCCTGGGAGAACCCTTGGGATCTCATTCCTGCGAAGGAAAAAAAGGAACTGAAAGTGGCTGCCTTTGTAGGATTAAAAGCTGTTTGGGGACAGTGTTAGTTGGAATTTCTCTTGATGTTCTGTGAATTATCGGTACCTCAAAAGGGAGCTGCAAAAGGGATGAGTTATAGAGAAGAGTGTATCATGGCAACAGCTGGAGTGGTAGTTAATCTGTGGAAGCAGATGAGGGCAAAAACCTGCAATGCCAGGCCAAAACAGGAGGGACATGTCAGGCTGTGAATATTCTTTTATGTATTCTATTACTAATAATTTATTAGTCAGTCACTACTCTGCTGTTTGATGTCTGCCAGTATGAATTCTGTAATAAATTGGCATTTGAGAAAACTGTAGCCAGCCCTGCAGCTGTCCTCAAGTCACTAACTCTTAACATTTTTTGACTTGTCACATACCATGGTTAATAACATGCAGGCTACAAAAAAGTCCTATCTATGTATTCAATAATTTACCTGCACAGGTAAGTTCAGTGCTTTTTCTCTTTATGCTGAGCTACTTGTTTTATCAAAGTACACTCTTCTCTAATTTACAGAGTCGCCCCTTCATCTTGCTGCTGACAAAGATGGAGAGAGAATAAAGGCAGCATGGGCGTCCTCAGTCTTGATTTGATTATACATTAAATACAATTTAAAACATATAAAATGTCCTACTCTACAAGTTACAACCCCTGTATATTTTTTACCATCATAAAATTACTCTGTCCCCTCCCAGAACTTTTTTTCTTTCAATATGATGCAGATTTTCTGTAATGAAACTCACTAGTTTGAAGATTTTTTGTTGTAAACGCACTTTAAATCACATGACGTTATTTGCAGTTACAGATATGAGGGCATCAGTGAAATCAACTATATATTGCCAGCTCTAAAGACTGAGTTCAAATCCTGGGCTAAATTATAAATCAAAATGAATTTGGACTGCTTAACAAATTGCTACAAAATTGGCTTTCTCTCAGGAGAGGCTTGGGTCTTGAATAGCATGGCAGGTCAGAATGGAAGTGCTCTGGGAAGCACTGTGGGTTAAGCCTATATTATATGTTATCAGTTTCCACTATTTCAGATCTAGCCAGTACTGTGTATTCTTCTTTTTGAACATTGAATGTACTCCATTTTGTTTCAACTGGATGAACTGCTTTGGAGGAGTTTGTGTACCTTTGAACACAGGGCTAACAGGGTATTTTAATTCCCTGACCTGTCTTTGAACTAATTGCTGCCACCATCTAAAATGACAGTCCCAGAAGTACTGCTGCTGAAATATGGCTGAAGATTTGGATTAACACAGCATTTAGCCTTTTGCAATGCCATTTTTAGCTTTCACTTTTAATAAAAAGAGCTGAATCTCAGTAACTGTTAGCTGTTCTTTACACTACTACCTGGGGAATCTCAGTTTAAATCTTTATCTGAGTTCTTCACTTTTTGGTCTACTGGGAGATAAAAGAGGAAAGCTGGTCAAATAATGAGAGAATTTATTCACAAATAATTTTCAGGAGGAAAAAGTGCTCCGATTCCCAACAAAGACTATTCCCAACTATTATTCAATAAGCTAGATAGCAAGGGCTCACTTAAGAACCCCGTGGGCCAACGGACCCCTCTGTTGTTTGTATTTACTGTAACTGAAGAAAGCAACTCTACCTACGCCTTCTAAGCGTAAGTCAAATAAATCACCTTTGTTTAAAACCACTACGCTTACATGCTTCAGAACTCCACGCCAGAAATCCCGCCTGTTCCGTATCCAATTTGCCACCACCCGGCCACCCCGCCGTGACCACGACCGTGAACTTGGCTTGCCAGCTCCGCGGTGTGCCAACATGGCGTCACGAACAGGATACACGGGAGGCGTTTTGGAGTCTGAGTTAACTAAGAGTTGCCCATGGAGCAGCGGAGTCCGACAGACCACCGGTCCGGACGATTTATGGGACCATATCGCGTTCCATCAGGCCGCCAACCTGGCCGCCGTGGAAACGATAAGCGGGTACCTGTCCCTTCGTGGGACAAGCGGGGAGGAATGGGCCATTCAGCTCACCCCGGGTGCTTTGGGCTGCATTGTGAAGGACCCCTGGGCTGTGTATCGCCCAAGGGAGAGACTGGGTCCATAGCCTTGGCCCGCATGAAACCTTCGGGCACGGCAAGATCCAGCCCGGACCGGGAGTTTGCCCGGTGTATAAAATATATGAAAGAGGGAGGTGAGGAAACCCCTTCAGATCAATTCAATTGCCTGAGCCTTACGGTCGGGTCGAGGGGGCATGAGCTCCTAATACAGCTTTGGGAGAGCTTGGAAAGAGATGGAAAGAAAATAAAGTGGACGGGTGCCAAATGGAAGAAAGGCCGTGTAATAAATGTTCTGTTCCGGGAGTATGTAATTTTATTAAGAGAGCTCACAGATACATGAGCACAGCTAACAGCTGCTGCCAGAGCCGTACACGAAAATTTGGCCGAGCGGCCATTACAAGATGGCGTCGACCAAGCGGCAAGCGCGCCAAAGGTCGAGCTTACGTCACGACACCCAGCTCC
>NW_017729024.1:94438607-94456660 GCF_001723915.1 Gavialis gangeticus
ATGACCACGACCGTGAGCTTGGCTTGCCAGCTCCGCGGTGTGCCGACAAATAGAAGGGAGATTTTTGCAATGCACTAATTTGTGTAGTATGTTTGTCTAGTATAAATTAAACAATGCATTAGGAGAGGCCAACACCACTGATACGTTGTTGTGTAATATTTCCACAGATGAGAGCTGACTGACTTCATCAATGATGCCACTTCTGTAAGAATGTGTCCTGAGGGGTTACAAAATGTTGATCTTTCACTCTGTGCTAGGAAATGTAAGGCAAGTTGAAAGTTTCTTTTAATTTCCTACAAAATTAAAATGTTAATGTACAATTGTCATGGAAGTCTCTGTTTGTTTAAGGAAAGGATCCTGTGTAGAGCCAGATCCTCATGTGTATAAGGCTATCTTGGGCTGCTCTGTGGTGGGGGTGCCGGTGGTGGGAGGAAAAAGGAGAATTCCTTGAACTTTGTTCTGCTGGATTGTGTCTGTCCTTTATCTCCTCACGGGCACACTCCCTTCAGTGCCCAGGATTCCCAGAGCTAAAAGTAAGTGGCTGTGGTCCTACACACAGGATCTTTGTGTTGGTTTATAGAATATATCGCAAGAGATCTTCTTGAGATCCTGCTCAGGAAGCTGAGAAATGGCAGAGGAGGAAGGAAAGTGCACAACATCCTTGTGGCCAACACTTGTGTCCCTCTCCCAACTCCAGGCACCACTTATCAAGTCTGGGGAAAAAGTATGGATTTGGACTTCTCAGCCACATTAAAAACTCATCAGTAATTCTACCCCCACCCCCCAGT
Organism: Gavialis gangeticus; assembly: GCF_001723915.1. Taxonomy (NCBI): domain Eukaryota; kingdom Metazoa; phylum Chordata; order Crocodylia; family Gavialidae; genus Gavialis; species Gavialis gangeticus. Next base: position 94,439,396 of record NW_017729024.1, read on the forward strand.
CTGTGGGGGAAACCTCTTCCTCATATTGAAGGATAGCTAATGATATCACAAGAATCTGGTGTAGACTTATAATGGGCTTTATGGACCTCTTAAAAAAATCTCACTTTGAATATATGTGTAAAACAACAGGCTATTGTGTTCATTGCTGTTTTCACCTACTCCAGTGCCAGTCCAGAGTAACTTCAGTGAAGACAAGAGTGTTACCTTGGATCCACTGGCTGCATTAAAATTGGGTTGGCACCAGAGTAAGTGAAACATTAGCCTGCTGTTTGTTAAATATACAGAGCGAGAAGGAGCTAACAGTATTAGGCAGCACTTACAGTCAGGTTTCTTGCTTCTTTCTTGATATCATTGTTTGAAAGATGAGCGTAGAAAGATTTTGAAGGATAAAGACCTAATAAAGAAGCCGGTTGACAGAGCAGTCTCTGAAATGATTTTGAAACTACAGAAGACCCTTTATCTAGCTCTGTGTAGGAACTTGGAGTTTGCATTTAATGTAGTTCAGCTGATTACAGTGAGTACAGCACCTTTTCAGGAGGAAAAATGGTTTGCGTTATTACTGTTACAAAAAAACCCTAAGACCTAAACAACAACAAACTGAAGGCAGGAGCATCTTTCACTGAATCCCTGAAAGTCTATCATCTCAGAAGGGATTGGCTGACACAGTATGTTGTCATTCCCAGCCGTGCTGCTTTCTAGGAATGATGTCAAAACATGCCTGTCCCTGGTGGCTTAGAGTACCCATGTACTGTAGTGTGGGGCCACCTGCTGCATTTCTGAGCCAGCTCATTTCTACACAGTGCTCAGTGGAGCAGGGAAGATTAACTTTTTGAAAATGAAAAGGACAGATAGAAGAAGAACTGCTTATCAAATATGCACATTTCAGATGGAACTTCACACTCAGTAGAAAGATGTTAGATTGCTGTTAGCTCTCTGGAGCGCTCCTGACAATGTGTTATCAGGTCATGTTTGCATGACAGTGGCAGCCCATGCAGGAAACATTAAGTCATATGACTTCTAAGACGGAATCAATCAAGTGAGCAGTACAGCTCCTGAAAACTAATTTCACCTTCATAAGGTCTGGTTATCTGTGCAGCAGACATGAGGTTTGTCAGCCCCATTTCAGTCTGACCAGGTTCAGCACTGCATCAAGAATTTTAATGAACCGATAGTGTAATATGTATGAAAGATGACACTGAGATGAATTCATGAAAAGGCAAGTTCCCATGAAATATGAACAGTTACTGCAGGCTTCATCCCCCCCACTTAGCCCACATAAAATGTCCATTTAAAAAGCCTTTGTCTTGTTTATCATTTACAGGTTTGTGTATAGCTTTTTATCACCTCCTTATCTGTTTAAAGCTGAAAATACAGGGTAGATTTCAAGAGCTCAGTATCTTTGTGACATGGGGTGCCAAGACCTTACTAGATGCAAAGTAATGGTAATACTTCTGTTATGTTTCTGGAGACACCCTATGGTGGTGTTGACAGCTTGTACCCATGTGTATTTAGAAAACATGCGTTGGCTTTGGGGTGCACTGACCAGACAGGCTGTGAATTGTGAATTCATTCTAGTAATTATTTTAGTATTAAAAGCTCAGAAATTACTGGATCTGGACACTTAGCACTACTTGCTTCCAGGGATTGTTTTAAAGTCTGCTCTAATCTAGGCAGGGCATGGCAGGAAGCAAACCTCTCTCTGAGTCGGGGATCGTGTTAAGATGCAGCAGTACTATGCTATTAACTCTTCAGTGTCTCAGATATTCTCAGATATTCCAGCAAAAGGCACTACTTTTGGACACTGTTGGTCAGTTCTATTTTTCCTGGAACCGACAACTCCTCAAAGTAGTGTTTTAAAGAAGTCAGAGGGGAAGAGGTAACCAGCCCCAGTCCATCCATAGGCTATTGCTAAAGCCCTTGAGTACTTTGTGTATTGGGCTAGAAACATGCCTCTAGGTTGGGAGGAAGGTGGGGGCCGGAGACATTTCTTGGATCTTTGGACAAGCACCCTGTTTGTCTGCTTATTCAAGTAGTATTTCTGATGATTAAGATAATTTAATGTATACATAGCCATTTGTAACTGTAGTTAAGTCAGCTTCACAAAGGTTGTCATACTATTTTTATCTACAATAGCGCTTATTAAATAGTAACGTGTCTCTGCGCATTTGAGGATAGTAAGCTTCATTTAGATGCATGTGCTGACAGTTATCTTGTTGCGGACAGTGCAACAGCAGACACCTTGTCACGGGCTTTCTCTCATCTCCTCTCTTAGTTTTCCATATGAGAACGTTCCAAAGAACAGTTTATAAGCCTTATAACTTTCTAATGATCTGACAAAAAACTGCAGGGAGCAGTACCCAGATGCTCAGAGGAGTTGACTACAAAGGGGATTCAGTACTTTAAAAATCAAAAGCCCTTCCATTGTTTAATATGCCTATCTGTTAAGCACCACCTTGCATTGAAAGGTCAATTTTTCATAAATGACTCTTCAGTTGAACCCCCAGTTTTGTGTGTACAGTGTAAAATTGGAAGCTAGGCTGAGGCCTCTTTTAAAAATGCTCTTTAAAAGATAATAAATGGCATCATAAATAATATTCCAGGGAATAAAGGGGGGAAAAAAGCTCTGGTCTCATTTTTTAAAAACCAAATATTTGTTTGTAAATTTATTGTGAATAAAGGGTATTTGGTCAAAGCTTTTGCACTTAAAGTTATGTAGAAAACTTAAAAAAACCCCCACAGTGCTTGACTCAAGATTAAAAAAAAAAAGGAAACCTGAAAGATAGATCAATGGAATCTCAGTGCTTGTATATCTTTAATATCTCGTAATTGGATATAAAGTAATTGACAATGGTGTTTACATTACCAATTATATTTTGTGCTTACCATTTTACTGGTGAAAAGCTTATTCTTGATTTAAGAGTTGAAAATAACTAGTAAAGTGAGTGTATGCTTTTGGAGAGAGGCGAATAGTGTACGTTAAGTATGTATGTATGTATGTTTGTATAATGTCAGTTCCATTCTTAAATGCCCTGTACTGAGGTTCTGTACAGTGCTGTGTGGATATTGGATTCTTTTAAAGCGTCAGCTCTTTTACCAATATCAGAAGACCGAGAGACTCGGCAATAAAAATAGAGGGAACTGTATAACACGACTGTTCATCCTCATTGCTTTGTCTACCTGTGCACCCTGTCACAGTTAAGAAACAAGACGCTGTCCCATGTAAATGAGGGTTATAGGCTTTTGCATTTGTAATTAACTTAATTTGTTCCTTGGGTTATGTGTAAGGGACAGAAGGAAGCATAAAATCTCTCATTGTGATTGCTTTGCTTCCCAGTTGGCATTCAAATACTTTCTGTGTAGGTAGGCAATGCGCTCCCAAATGAAAAAGTGAGTCTACAGGTCTCTCTTCTTCTGCCTTTAATTACATGCATCTCAAAACATTAGGCTTTTTGTTGATTTTTATCCACCAAGAAAGGGCACTGAATCAGCACAACCTTAGTAGATCTCTCGGGATGGGTTATGTAAAACGCATTTATTAGTTTTGCTTAAAGTGCCAAACACATTTTTATTACCATAGCAGCCACCCATGTGAGACACAGGAACAGGATGGCAACTGCTCCTTTTGATTAGGGTTTCCTTTTACACCTGACACCATTAAAAGCCTGTTACATGCCATTATAGTAGAGTGACTGGGAACTGGGTCTGATGCAACATATGTACTGTATCCAAAAGTAATGTCATCTGTGAACATGAAAAACAAAGTGAAATAGAGGCATGAACTGAGCAATAAGGATTCAATCTTGCAGCTTGTGTGTGAGCTCTGTTAGGTATAGAGGTATAACTGTATACAACAAGTAGCAGAATTTCACTCCTGGAAAGTGCAATTTGTATATAATTTATTATGCAATTTCTAGTAGAAGAGGAGCATATACCAAAGCTAACTAACAATACTTGCAGAACTGTCCTATGGAATCCATTGGACCTATTTCAACAAGTAAGGTGAACATGATTTGGCTCCCAGGTTTTGATTATCTGTTGTCCTCTTTGAAGGATTTCACTGAGAAGATGAATGTCTTTTTTTTTTTTTTTTTGAATGACCAGTATTCCTTCTGTATCTTCAGAGTGGTCTGAACCTATACTTATACTTTGGGACTGTTTGCCATCTTCTATGTAGCTTTGGCTTCTACCATATTTTAACCACCTCAGCATTGCCATCATTCAATGCCCGTTCTTCACAAGAAAAAAACTGTTTCCCACAACACATGTAGTTCATGATGCAAAATTTTGTTTGTTATGGGCTGTGTTGCTTTGTTCCCTTCAGAAGGAGACTTCAATTTATTTAATCTTTTCCTGATCTTAATAGCTTCCACTGTTTTAATTTTGCTGAGGGAAAATATAATTCATTCAATGCACAAGAGAATACAAACAAAATTATAAGACATCTTTCCCCAAAGCATTCATTGTCTCTCTTTATTCCCCCCCATTAGCTGCTCTTGGCTTCCACCACAAAATATGCTTGCTTGTCTGTATGGCATAATGACTTTTTTTTTATGAACATACGGGGCAAATTTTATCCCTGGCTTAACTTTTGTTTTCAAAGGAGTTACTTGAGGGATGAATTTGGCTCATAGTCTTCTGTTACCAAGGTATTGTATTCATTTACTCCAATAGAAAAAATGATTATAAAAGAATAACCAGCATGCTTCCTTTTGTTAATGCAGATAAATGATATTATAACTCTCAAGTACAGAGCTGAGGTCGGCAGGGAGGGCGAGAGAAACATTCCACTCACACGCTAAGTGTACAAGTAATGGTTGTGTGAGCTTCTCAACTAGTTAGAATGAAAAGGTACACCTTATTTTGAGGAGGTCATCCTATAATGAGAAAGTGACTTCACTAGAAAAAATGTAATTGTAACATAACTTGCCTCTATCCCAATATTTTAAGCTAAAACCATCATTCATTGTTGATCATATGAACAAGCTTAGAAGTGGAGGACTGCAGGACATTTTATGTTAAATACCGCCCCCTTCCCCCCAACCTCAACAAAGTTATTTTAAACAGTCAAAATAGCAGGGCCAAGGGCTGCTTGCATTATGTTGCCATGAAGGAGATTGTATTCTGGGAAGATCTGAAATACTCACCCCAGTAGAAAGAGGGGAGAGATGGTGGGGATGGTGGAGCTCCTGGAAAAGGAATATATTAGCATCTGGGCTGAGTAGATGCTGGAAACCATAGTCTCTGGTGACCCATGTTGGATGATCCATGAAACTATTTGGTAGCCTTGGTGGGAAAACATTGCTTTCTTGTCCTCCTCAGGCAAAGGTGAGTTGCTTTCTTTGCTAGAGAGAAAAAAAAGTTGAAAATGACAGGGGAAGGGGCTACGTCAAATTTTGGAGACCCAGTATGACTTGATGGAGGGGAGAGCGAGCATATCTAAATTCGAAAGGGTCACTCCAAAAAATCATCCATAGGTGGGGTCAAACAAGGCTCTGGACCCAATAATTTTTGTAGCTCTGCAGTGGTTGGAGGCAGTGCTTCTGTTTATTAGGAAAGTCTGTTTGAGACTTCTGATTTTGAACCAGGTATGGATATTGTAGCCTTAGAGGATTACTATCATTTTTTCTCTGTGGTCTAGTTTAAGTTCCCTTTCAAATGCTGTTGCAACAGTGACTCTTCACACATTGCATGATTTCTACCATTAATTAGGAAAGCTAGAAGTGGTTGAGCTATTTCCAACAAAGAAAAACTTAATTTGGGGAGGCTTGGGAAAGAATGGGGATGGGGGAGGAAAGCAAAACTCTGCAACTGAGCTGCAATATTGTGGAGGGGATGGGGCAAATAATCTCTAACTCCTTCTCTTGAAAAACACAAGTTCTGAGTACTTCTTGTAACTCTACCATGGGAAAAAAACTGTTTCTTTCTAGAAAAAAATACCAGGATAAGAGCAATATAAAATCATTGGACTAGATTTTTTTGACACAGCCCAATATAAGCTGTTCCCTATACCCAGGAGTGTTCTCGATAAGTTATTTTCTACATTCTTTCTCCATAGGGGTAGGAATTTGCAGCTGGCTTTTCACCTCCTTATATTGCTTGTCCCTCCACATCCACCTTTTCAGGAAGAATGAAACTGGGCACTCTGCCATCTTTTCAGTTTCTCCAGATACAATGAACCTACACAAAGGCGCCTGTTTGCAAGTGGCTCTTATTTGCCAGTATAGGACCATAGTCCAAGTCATAATCTGTTTCCATGATGTATGAATTGAAAGGGTAGGAACTTAGTTTAGGGGGAATGTGAGCATTTAACGGAAAGGATTTATGTGGCTTACGCATTGGACGCAAACATGTGTTATGGTTTGTCTGTATTTTGTGAAGGATGTGGCCAGAAGACTGTGTTGCTGTCTAAGGTTCTGAATTCTTCATGAGGAGCAAATATTAACTAACTGGTGAATCTATGTAATATGTTGCCCTCTCTGCTGATCCATAGAGGACATGAGTTGTTACAATCCCCAGCTACAGAACATTTTTCTTTTTTAGTTAACCAGTGGGTTAGTCAAAGAAATGCTTTCAGAGTTTCCTTACAAACTACTCTTAAATGTGGGTGATCTTGCCACCCACACCACTTGCATCACATGTTTATGCCTGAATTGCACCTGAAAGAATATACTATATTGGGACTCATTCTTACAGTATGGTAGAGAAAAATGTATGCAACATAGATATTCAGCACGTTTTGTCTCCTGTTTGCTTATTTTTTTCAGATGAAATCATAAATTTGCTAAAATGGTTGTTGGTCATCAGTCAACACAAAGTACATTTGATTCACAAGAAATCTATTAACAGTCATTGCTACCTTTTAACTCCTTTTCCCCATTGTGATATTTTCTTTCTAATTGAAATCTATTTTTTATAAAATTTTGAATTAATGCCATTGAGCGAGTGAAGTTGTTTTGTTTTGTTTGTTTGTTTGTTCATTTGTTTTAAGAAAAAGCTTCACTATGTATTAGTTTTTCTTCATGTGCAGGTTATTGGAGTTTTTAGCTTTTCATACTTCGGATGTTTAGTCCCCCCTTCCCTCCCCCTCCTCCCCCCACAATCTACCCCTTCATCTTTCAGCAATAGCTCTGTGACATGATACATTTGCTGGCAGCTCTGCTAACTATGTCTGTGCATTCCTTTACACCTTGCAAAACTGTAAATGTAATCCAATGCCAGGCTGTCGGAGAGAGCTTTGGATATTGGATACTGCAAATCAGAGGTGTGGTAGGGGAGATGAGTGTGTGCAGCAGATAACTGTACTTGATTAGCTAGATTTAAATAGTGTTGGACGAATTTGCCAGGTGAAAATAAAAATTGTCAGTTCAGTTTAATTTCATGGTGAATCAAACAAGGAAATTAGATTCTGCTACTCTGTTAGTTTGACATCTACAGCAAGTGACAATTAGAGATGATGAGAAAACTTACATTTATTCCAAAACTCTTGATTTTCTGATAGGCATATAACTTTTATTTACCCTTGCACTGCAGAGAAAAAACCTAATGTAATAGTGTTATTACAAGATTTAACTAGAATCAACTAGATGTACTTTATTATGCATATAACAACTTGGGACAGTTGATTTAAGTTCTTCCTGATTGCATTTTGCAGTGTCTTTTAAAGATACATGTATGGATTCTAAGGTATAAATTACATTAAAATCACCTTTTGGGACTGGGCCCTTCAGCCATATGAGCTTTAACCATCTGCCCTCTTTATTCCATCCTCTGTTACATCATTCAATTGAAAAAGTTGGATTACAGCATAACATACTGAGGTTTATGGCCGTATGGAATGAAAATGAACCTAGTTCTTTTGCAGCAGCCTGGTCATTCAAGTTTTATTCCTAATTTTTTTCATTAGCCTTGGAAGAAAGGGATTAAATAACAAATCAAAACACAAGCACATTTTTTTAAAGCACTCACAAAGTCCAAATTCAAATTAACTGAACTTCACACCCAAATTAGGGTTCAAAGAGCATGAAAAATCAAGCCGAACTGAGGCATGAAATGATTATATATAGAGTTGCATTCCCTTCCCATCTTGTGCAGTGAAGTTTGTAGCTAGGCAGCTTCTACTTCACAAGAAATGCAAAAATAGCACAAGGAAATGAATTCCCACCTTACTTTGCTACTTCAGATAGAAATGCATTGTTGTCTGGCAGCTGTGAGCAAATCATCAAAACCAACACTGGGATATATAAATAAGGATATAGGGCACAAGGTAGAAAAAATTATAATGACACTGTCTAGAGAGGAAATACACCTCAGTATTGTCCACAACCATACCCCTGTCAGGACACTGAAAAACAATCTACTTATCTTTGTCTCAGTTCTTCTGTACCATGCAGAAATATTTCCCTTCTCTCACTCTTTGTCTGTGTAGACTTCTTGCTGTTGGGCACTGTAACATTCTTATTATATTATAATATGAAAACTGAGTAATATCCCTTTAAATATGTTGTGACCCTTCTGCTGCCTCTCACTGTCTTGTGTTTTAGAAGCCATGGGAATCCTGTCTAAAAAGTCATTTCCATATCTAGCTAAGCTGATTGGGTTGTATGTGGCTAGTAAATATGATCAATTGGACTCCACTTCATGCTCTTTTTAGCATATAAAAAACAAATGACACAACAGATACGTTTGTGCAGAACTTAATGCAATATGGTCCCAGGACAAATGGTATTAAAGATAATACATACTTTCATGTCCTTCTTTCCAAAAACATTAACAAACTTACCCTGAGACAACCTCCCTTTGAGGTAGGGAAGCATTAAGAGCTTGAATACTGATGGAAAATATTAGATGTCCTATCCAGCCATGTAGAGAGCAACTAATTTGAATTTAGGACACTTGAGCACCCAGCTGTGCCTCATCCTAAACCCATCTTTTCTATCAAGGTAGGTGTCTCTATAAACTAAAAATGTGCAAGACTTTGTTTGGGTCAAAACAGACCTACTTTGAACTTCCACAAAATGAGGCCAAACCTCAAATCCCTGATGGTCTCCAGGGAGACTCTGACACTAGGAACCTGAACCTGAAAGTCCCAGTCAGTTTCAAAACCTGCCTATTGGGCAGGATTTGGTTGGAACATTGCCTATGTTCTATTTGACAGCTTCTTCAAGCATCTAAATGTTTCCATGGAGTGTCATGTTTTCAGTAAATCAGCACTTTTCCAATGGAAAAATATTCAGTTAGACCTGGTCACACACTTTCCTTTGGGATCCATTGGTCAGGAACCCAAACCAAGCAAAATATGCTTTGGGCTAATGTCTCACTTGGCTTCCTAAATTTAACAATACAAACCTATGGGATTCTGCATTCCATGGTTAGTTGATATATGGGAGGAAACTAACTGTTAGCAGGTTTTGCTGCTTCTCCTGCCTTTTTTTTTTCTTTAAGCAGCTTCAGACAAAGGTCAAACTAACCTCCAAAAGCCTTTATTTATCATTTGACTGCATTGTAACATTTCTATAAAATCTTAAAATCCTAGAAGAGGCTTTTAAATAAGCCAAGTGTTCTGTTTTTCCTCTACTAAGGTGTCTTTTCACTACATCTCATATCTTTGAGAGTGGTGAAGAACCTATGGTTGCCTGAAGGAAGCTGATTGCCATTTAGAAAAAAATATGATGGCTTCATCTCATAAACTGTGTTTTAAAAGCATTTCACTCAATACCCAAAGGGGCAATACCCTAGGACTGAATTAGAAAGGTAAATCTCTTCAGAATCAAGCAGTAGAAAGTGTTCTTTGAAATTTCTTACATTTTGCGATTTGTCCTGGAGGACATGGGATAATCAATGGTACTGGGGCTGGGGCACTTCCAAATTCACTTACAGGTTGGGAATGCCCTATAGAAGGGCATACTTCCCTTTTAAGTATGTCATTCTGTTTCAGATTTTTGCTACTCATCAAAGAAACATAAACACAGATGGGTTCTTACTTTTTCTAGACCTATTTTTCCTATTGACACCTTCACTGAGATGTGATGATTCTGTCAGCTTTGTTTTACAGAGCTTGTATAATTGTTGGGCCATATTGTCTGGTGGTGGAGTTCCACCAGCAAAAACATCGGTCCATTTTCTTTGTTTTAGAATTAGGTGGTTTGATGCCATCTGGGTTTCATCTTAAATTATAGATTCAAGCAGACCCAGATTCTCATGGGGAAACTCCCATGAAACCATTAGATTTGTACTGTGGGACTTTTGTGAGAGGTAGAGAGCTTGTGCGTGTTTGGAAGTATGTGAAATAGCTGATTTCTTCTGTTGTCAACAATTAAAACATGAATGGGGTCTGGAAATTAGATCAGTTTCCTTGAATGTTTAGGCAATGTTTCAGAGAATCTGGTGTGCATTTTAAATTAAACATGAAACCAAGCAAGTTTCCACACAGCTCTAATCCTTGCTCAGAAACCTGAACTATTTAAAATAATTTTTTTAATTAGGGGCTTGGAAAAACCATAGTAAATATTTTAAAGGACTCATGCAGCTTTGTGGTTCTCAACTGCTGCCAGGATCCAAACAAGAAAAAACAAAAATGTCATGAGAAGAGGTTTTTCTTTCAGTAACTCTGATGCAGCTGAAACCAGACGGCAGTGGAAGTCCCCCAAGAAGCATATTATTATGAGACTTCCTACCTAATTTCCAAACCAATGAGGTTTGGACAACTTCAGAAATGTTTTATTTGAGCCAAGCTGAACCTCATTTGTCCATCATTGTTATAAAATCCACCTTCACTGTGTATATTTTTGAGAGCTGCAAATTCAGATGGGCCTGACATTCATGTCCTGAATTTTCTGTGAAACTAGAACGGCAGATCTTTGTGAAACAGAGTACGTCTGCATAGCAAAATGCAGTGCTGTGCAGAGATTCCTAACCTAACTGGAAGTAGGATATTCAGTTTAGCATGGTGGCTTGCCTGAACTAACTTATCCTTACAAAGATGGTTTCAAGTAAAAAAAATAAAATAAAAAGGGAGTTAATTTTTAATTTGTATGACAAGACTCAAAACTTTCACTTTGAGATTTTTGAAACTTGTGTGAATAACCAACTTTGGGTATTTGTGTCAAAACCGCATAACTCCCCCCCCCCAATGTACTAGAGAGAGGCCTGAGACAAAAATGCATGAGCCCCAGACATTGACTGTGAGAGGGCAGAATTGCCCACCCCCTGAAGTCTTTTCGCTGCCTAACTATAGGAGCCAGGCAGGTGCAACCTCATACCCAATCGTATAAATGTGGGCAGGTGGAATGGTGCTCCTCTATGTCTATGTCCCCCTTAACTCCTCCCAGCAGGCACAGAATTGAGTCCAACAGCATATTGGAGATTGCAGTGGGAGGAAAAACATGGGAGAGAATGGGGCAGCAGGGTTAGCTTAGCTTCCAGGGAGCCAACACCACAAGGCTGCTGCCCCAGCCAGTGTTACTGTAGCAGCTACCTTCAGTGTGCACAGAACCAGGGAAGGTAAGACTTCCTTTCCATTCACCCTCCACCCCTGTCCCCCCCAGTCCACAAGATAGCCTCCCACAATGGGTGCTGAATGAGCGTGATTATGTTTTTACCTATTCCTTTAAAATTTTGCAACTTAAATCCCAGGGTCAAAGATAATTCTTGTAGTTTTATTTGAAAATTGGATACATAAGCATGAAAGGTCTGCTTTTCCAGTTTAGGTTTAGATATGGCCCAAGATAGTGGAAATATAATGAGGATAGTTCATGATTCAACTTTTGGACAGATTTTGAATCGAAATCTGATATTGGCTAGCTAGATTTCCAGAAATGTCCTGACTGTCAGCAGTCTAAGACTGCCTGTGACCTGAATTCCACTATGCAGCTTGGATGTAAACACCGCTTCTGTTATAAACTTGCCAAGATGTTTTGTATTCAGTGTTTAAGGAACAGGGCAAGAACCATGGGGATCTAGGTCCATTTTCTGCTTCTGGTTAGAAGACTTGGAAGACTCTCATGTGACTAACGTTGAGTTATTTAAACACTCTGTAATGGAGTTCCCCTTCTATAATGCAAAGATTGTGGTACTGCCTTTATATCATCGGTGTTGTGAGAATGGTTTAATTCATCTCTATCAGGTACTTATATTCTAGGGTAGCAGCAGTGTTGTAAGTAACTAAACTGAAAATTAGACTTTGTTTACATGGTCCTTTTGCTGATAGAAATTCTCATAGCAGACACAATCATTAGAATGGAGCTCCTCCCATGGGACTTCTGGTGCCCTTGTGGGTCCATCTACACAAGATGCTAACTGCACAGTAGCCAAATAACACTGCACAGTAGTGTGCTGGTCAGAACCCATGCTAATACACAACTGCACAGTAGTATTAGGCTACTATACAGTTAATATCCAAAAAACCTAGGTGCCAGCACTACTGTGCAGTAGCGCAAGTTACTGTGCATTGATTTAGTGCTTGGTTATCCAAGTACTAAACTTTAATGCACAGAAACTATGGTACATTAATGAATGTGTAGACATACCCTGTGTGGCTCTATTATAGTAGTTGTGCTGGCAAGGTGCATGATGCACCCAGAAAGGCACCAAATGTTAAATGGAGTCACAAGTGCCATCAGTGAGTGTGTGCGCATTTACACATGTTTCCTGCTGCTTTCAGAAATTTTTCGTTGCCTATATACATGCTCATTGGCCACCTAATTAGGACACATCAGAACAGACTGGATTAATAGTCTGCTCCATGTTCTAATTAGAGTGCTGATGAAGCACAGCATTACCACAGCATCATGTGTATTAAGCCCAAAATGGCTGCAGAGTGTTTTAACTAAACCTTGTCAAATGAGGTTTAGATAAAGCATCCAACAGCCATTTTTAAAAGTGTGGGGCTTAATACACATAATGGTGAGGTGCTTTGATTAGAGTGGCTGCTCAAGAATCACGCTAATTAAAATCCCCCCCCCCAACCTCCTAGCACATGCATAGGCAGCCTATGCGTGATGACTCCCCTCTAACTCATGGTGCTTTACAGAAAGTGCCATGAGTTACAGTGCACTCCCCACCCCGACCCTGCTCCAACAGACATTTGCTGTTGAGTTGGAGGGGTGGGGGATCAAGCTCTGCTTGGCAGCTGGTCCAGGAGGAGCTGCATTTCTGCAGCTTGTCTCCCATAGCCTACTCCCCAACTGCAGTGCTCCAATCTCCCCCCTGCCCCCGTGCAGCACAGGCTGGGAAAACCCTAAAATCCCAGTCTGGAGCTTCATCCTCTCCATTCTCCCCCTTCCCATCCTGCAGACAGCACCAGGGGCAGGGCTGGTTTGCATCAGCTCAGCCCTGATCAGATAGAAGTTAATGAAGGCACTCTGCTTTGGAGTGCCTTCGTTTGAACCCTCATTACATAAGGGTTAATTTGTTGCATGATTGGGCACTTTTAAAGCACTCTGCAGCCACGTACTTCTGTCAGGACATGGCTATAGAGCATTTTCAAGGGGCTGATTGTGTGATAAATATCACTTCTGTCAGCATCCTATATTACTGTGCTGGTAGGAAGAAGGGTGTGGGCACACTCAAAGTTTGTCAGCAACACTTGGGAAATGTTTCTGAAGAACTTGGTCTGACCTTTGAGAGGAGTATAAAATTGATGGGGTTTTTTTTTTGTGGCTTTGGGTTTCATAAAGTTCGGGGTGGTGGTGGTGGGGGAAGATAGACAAATTGGGGCAGAAAGAGATTTAGAGGGGGCACTTGTCTTTCCCTGCTGGTACAGGGATTTTTTATTTTTCCTTAGTACCACCTTAATGTATTGTTATGCATTAGATTAAGCCTTGTTCAAGTTGATTGGCCACCTTTCATTTAGGATATGTGAATGGTGGTAGAAAATATTCTGATGAAGCACAGCTTCATCAAAAAATGCCATCTATCAAGCCTGAAGTATTTAATGTAAAACATCATTAATCTAATGCATCTAACAAGGCAGGGTTTCCACATAATCTGTCTTGAATTCTGATGGACTGTTCCAGAACCTGGTTCTTCTATAGACCACAGCCTGGCGAAGACCCCACCTGCAAGAGGCTACAAGAGTTAGGAAGCTGTGAATGAAAATATTATTTCCTGTGTTTCTACTCTGGTGTTCGTGGAAACATGACTTTGTGCATGGGCGACTGGTGCCTCCTGAGTCGGGGGGGCACTTGCACCCCCCCCCAGTGGCCAGTCAGTGACTAGGGCTAACTGTGGCCAATCATGCCAATCTGGAAGAGCCAGCGGTGTGGCACTTCTGGGTGGGTGCGATCAGCTGTGGGGGAACCGCAGGGATCACTTCTCCTGGTGCCCCCACTCCCTGGCTGGCACTCAAGGGGGGGTACCAGCACTCTTGCCTGCCCCACTACTTGTTGCCTAAGTAGGGAATGCTGCTGTCAGGGGGTGCGCCAGTGCTCTCAGGGGGTGAATGTGCACCCCTTTCGTGTCGCCACTGACTTTGTGCATTCTATGTACAGAATCTGGATTGTATCAAAGATGTGAGTCTCCATCATCAATTTTACCTTTGAATGGAAACAACCTACATGGCCCTGAGCTTTGACTAATTGCTTGGGCCAAAAAGGGGTAACCACATTTTCTTACTAACATTAAAAAAGCAAACTTTTTTTTAATTTCAAAAGTAAGCAAACAATATTGCCAGTTTCTCAAGGTACAGTGGTGAATGAGCTGTTGTGATTCCAGTTGAATATTTATTTGAACTTAAAAAATAAAATAAAAGGACTGAGTCAGGTAGAGGAGGTCTGATCTCTTATAAACACTCATATTTCCTTTTAGGCAAACAATTCTGGAACAAACTTATTCTTTATATGCAACATCTATTAAACTCTTCAGCTTGTAAGCCTGAAATAAATGAGTCAAAGTAGTGTGTGCTGTCTCTAACCTAATAACCTTCTCACATCACAGCAAATTGATTACTCCTTGGCCCCAAGTTCCAGTGAAACTTAAGTGTGTTCATTCTAGGGTATCTCTTATACATAATTTCCAATTGCTTCTATTAAAAACTTCTTCAGTGCTTTAAGAATGAGATATAACATTGATAAACAACTTGAACAAGGAATGAATTAACAACATGCAGCTTTTCAACAGTGCATAAATCTTCACATGTCTATATTTCTTTTAAGAGGGAGGCTAATTAATGATCAAATGTGCTATCTGAATGATACAAGCAAGATAAATATTTATAAGTGGGCAATAGTATACAGTTTGAGGGATCCAGCATGGCACTTACTGACTTTGTTCTAACAGCTGACTAAAGCTCCCTTTCATACATGTTAGGGACTGGAAGGGACCTTACAGATCATTAGGTTGAGCCCCCCTGCACTTGAACAGCAAAGACTGCTGGGATCAGATGACCCTAGCAAGTTGGGTGTGAAGATGCTTGTTGTAGTTCGTCAGGGAATGTGACACTACCACCTCTGGGGGGTGGGGGGGTGGAGTCTGTGCCAAACCTGCGGCACTCAACTTGTAACAAAGTTTTTCCTTATGTCTAGCCTGAAGCAATATGCACTCAATTTGGGCCCATTATTTCTTGTCCTTCCTTGGGGGGTGGCCTTGGTGAACAGATGCTCCCCCAAGCCCTGATATATTTAAAGGCTGCCACCAAGTCCCCTCTGAGTCTTCTCTTCTCCAGGCTGAACAGTCCCAAGTCTTTCAGCCTCTCCTCATATGACCTGGTCTCTAGGCCTCTAATCATGCACATGGCCCTCCTTTGGACTCTCTCGAGCTTCTCCACATCTCTCCTAACATGTGGTGCCCAGAACTGGATGCCGAACTCCAGCTGTGGTCTCACTAATGCTGAATAGAGTGGGACGATGACATCCTTAGCCTTGCTCGAGATTTCTCAGTCGATGCATACCAGTGTTTTGATTAACATTGCTAGCTATAGCATTGGTGGCTCATGTTCATTTTGTTGTCTATCATGACACTCAGGGCTTGTTCAGTTGTGGTGCTGGTAAGTGTAGCACTGCTCAGCCTGTAAGTGTGTTGTGGATTATTTCTCTCCAGATGGAGCACTTGTCATTTAATGTATGTATACGTATGTCATTTTGTGCACAATGTACACATTTGTGATCCGTGTATATGTACTGAGTGTGTGGGTATTGACAACTGATTGTTGTCTAATTTTCAGTGTGTATAGTGTGTATGAACTTGAATTGGTAGGTGTATATGTGCCTAGGCTGGTAATTTTGACTGCATGTGCCTGAGTTGGTAGTGTGTGGGTGTGTGTGCCTAGTGTATCATAGAATCAATGAGTCAGAAGGGACCTAGACAGATCATCTAGTCTGACCCCCTGCTATGGGCAGGAAGGGGGTAGGAGGGGTCATAAGACCCCAGCCAGGTACTTATCCAGTCTCCTCTTGAAGATTTCCAGGGAAGGTGAGAGCACCACCTCTCTGGGAAGCCTATTCCAGGTTCTGGCCACCCTTACAGTGAAGTAGTTCTTCCTAATATCTAACCTAAGCCTATCCTCCATCAGCTTGTGGCCATTGTTCCTGGTGACTCCAAGGGGGGCCCTGGTGAACAGACTTTCCCTGAGTCCCTGCTGGTGGCCCCTGATAAAGTTGTAGGCAGCCACAAGATCCCCCCTCAGTCTCCTCTTGTGGAAACTGAAGACATTCAGGTCCCTCAGCCTCTCCTTATAGGGCTGGCCACGGAGGCCCTCAACCGTATGAGTGGCCCTCCTCTGGACCCTCTCCAGGTTCTTCACATCCTTCTTGAAGTGCGGCGCCCAGAAGTGGACACAGCACTCCAGCTGCGGCCTGACCAGTGCCGCATAGAGGGGCAGCAAGACCTCTTTGGACCTATTAGTGATGCCCCTGTTGATCTATGACAGATTGCGGTTGGCTCTGCCTATTGCTTCATCGCATTGGCGACTCATATTCATCCTGGAGTCAATCCTGACTCCAAGATCCCTCTCTGCCTCTGTGCAGAGAGAGGGTCAGCCCCTAACCTATAACCCTAATGCTGGTTCCCTCTCCCCAGGTGCAGCACGCTGCACTTGTCCTTCTTGAACCGCATCCTGTTCAGATCTGTCCACTTCTCTATCCTATCCAGGTCTGCCTGCCGGTGTATTCACTTTGCTCCACAGCTTAGTGTCATAAGTGAACTTGAACAGGGTGCTCTCCACCCCCTCGTCCAGGTCGCTAATGAAGATGTTGAACAGCACCGGCCCAAGGACCGAGCCCTGGGGGACTCCACTGCCCACACCCTCCCAGGTCGACATCGACCCGTCCACCA
>NW_017729024.1:94456787-94474088 GCF_001723915.1 Gavialis gangeticus
GTGCATTCGTCAATGCCGCAGTTCCTCAGCTTGCCCACCAGAATTGGGTTGGACACTGTCGAAGGCCTTCTGGAAGTCCAAGAAGATGACATCGACTTCCTCCTTCACATCTAAGCTCTTTGTTACCTGGTCATAGAAAGAGACCAGGTCAGTCGGGCAGGATCAGCCTTGCATGAACCCATACTGGTTACCCCTCAACCTCACTTCCCCTGCAGGACTTTCACAAATGTGGCCCTTGATAACTTTTTCAAAGACCTTCCCCAGGATAGGAGTGAGGCTGACTGGCCTGTAGTTGCCAGACTCTTCCATCCTCCCCTTCTTGAAAATAGGGACCACATTGGCCCTTTTCCAGTCCTCAGGGACTAGACCCAAGCACCAGGAGTCCTCGAATAGCCATGCCAATGGCTCCGCAATGACACCAGCCAATTCCCTCAGGACCCGTGGATGAAGGTCATCTGGGCCCGCTGACTTGGACACATCTAAGCCCTCCAGGTAGTCCTTAACTAGGTCTGTATGTGCCTAACTGACTTTTGAGTGTGTGCATATGCAGTTTTACACCATGCCTTCCTGTCTAACAGCACGATGTTGAGATCCTGAGTGTTGGCCTGACCCCACAGGGCAACACTACCCTACTGGCCATTTTCTTGACTTATGGTGGATGGAAAAGGTGATCCTCTCATGGTCACTTTTGCCCAGTTTCCCTTTGAATCTCAGGTTGCTTACTAGATTGTTGCCTTTGGCCAGAACCTAGTCTAGGAGTGCCTTGCCCCTGGTCAGTCTGTAGACTTCTTGACTTAGCTAGAGCTCCTCAATGCAAGTGAGGAAGCTGTGTGAGGTGATTGGAGCTGGCAGAGTGCTCATCCTACAAGATGTCTGGGTATTTGAAGTCACCCATGATGACTATGCTCTGAGAGTGTGCAGCCTTCACCAGTTCTCCAGGAAATTCCTGGTCGAGCTGTTCCTCTTGTTTTGGAGGTCTATAATAAACTCTTATAGTCAAATCCTCTTCCCCATGCCCTCCCCATATCTTGACCCAGAGCATCTCAAGCTGCCCTTCTTTGTTTCCAATCTTTGCTTCTAAGGAGGTATAATGTTCCTTCCTGTAAAGAGCAACTCCTTTTCCCCAACATGATCCCTCCTATACAGGGTCTACCCCCTTACGCCTGTGATCCCATCACAGGTGGAATCGCACCAGATCTCCGTAATCCCTATGAGACTGTGTATTGGTTGTTGGTTAGTAGGAGGGCCAATTCCTCCTGCTTGTTTCCCATGCTTCTGGCACTTGTGTAAAGGCAATTATGCTTGTCATTGGAGGCCCTAGGCTTTCTGGTGAGTTGTGGAACAACCTGTCCATTGGCTGGTATCGGAGAATGCTTCCTGTTGAATGCTTCCTGGGATGCCGGTTTTGAGGTTGTCATTTCTTGGGCTTGTGCTAGTAGTTGATGACCTATCCCTTGGCGATCTCAGTTTAAAACCTCATCTTGGAGGTCTGCCATTCTATCTGAGAAAAACTTCTTATCCTCTGGTGCGATGTGGAGGCCATCTCTTTTCAACAGGCTGCAGTCTCTGAGGTGTGCGCCATGGTTGAAGAAGCCAAAGTCCTCACAGTAGCACCATCACCGGAGTCTTCTGTTTACTACTTCTATGCATCTATCTGACCTGTACTGATGACCCACAACTGAGGAGAAAACTACCTGTGCCCCCAGTCCCTTAAGCCCAGTCCCCAGAGCCCTGTAGTCTCTTACAACCCAGCCAGGGTTGTTCCTGGCTGTGTCATTCATGCTCACATGGATGAGGAGCATGGGGTAGTGGTTGGAGGGCCGGACAATTATTCCCTCAGTCCCCCTCGGGAAGGAGTCTCTCCCCCCATGACCATCTTGCATCTCTTCTTTGGCAGGGCTAGCTGCCTTCCTTCCTCCAGAGCCAGTGCTTCTGCTGACAACTCTGCTGGTGTTGTGAGAAGCACATACCTGTTGCACAGTTCCATACCTCCTGGCTTTGCGTGCCTTGGGGCCAGAGATGACAGTACTCCAGGCAACTCCAGGATGGGACTCCAGGTCAGTCTCATTATTGGTCTTCCTGCTGTTGGGCTTTTGTGCTCTTTTCTTTACATTCTTCTGGTAAAGCACCTGGTAGTAATCATCGATCTCCTGCTTGTGGGTCCTGATGGTGTGAAGCCTGTTCACCTCTGCCTGGAGCTCCCTCACCTGGCATTCTAGATACTGCACTAGGGAGCATACCCTACAAATGGGGGTCACCTTGCTCCTGTACCCAGTTGTTGGCAGCCATGCCAGACAGCCCCCAAAGCCATGGGCTCCATCTGGGTGGAGGCCTTAGTGGTGTGAGGCAGTGGGTGCTCCAGCAGGGGAAGGGGCAGGAATTTGTGGGGGAAGACATGTCCCCACCATTTTATGGTCTCCCACACTAACTCATGTGCCAGGCTCAGAGTACACTTGTTTGCACAGTTCCCTGGGGGGCTGGGCTAAGTAGGAATCGGGGTGGGGGGAGGGAGGCATTACCCTCCTTGGCTTTACTCAGCCACTATTCTGCAAGTAACTTCTACCCACCCACCATGCCAACTTACCTCTCAGCTCTGTGCTGGGGTCAGGGTCTGCTGGGGGTCTTTGGCTCTTGGGGGCACAATGGGCTTTCACCTGTGTCTCTCTCACTGGGAGCTGGGCCCAAAGACTTTCACTAAACTTAATCCATAAATACACCTCAGTATGGATATATGCCTGTCATAAGCATTAAAGGGGAGTTAGGCCAACACAACTAACAATATATTGTATACTTTTCCTCTTATTGTTGAAACTGTTGTTTAAAACCAGTTAATCCTTGTTGATTATTTTTTTTACCCCCCACAAGCTGAAATCACAAATCACTTGCAATAGTCAGATACTATTAAAAATAATGTTAATTATCAGACCTCAAAATGCCACATGGTTTTTATATAAAGTTACCTACACTTATTTGAGTATGTGTGCATGTTCCTTAGTCCTCAGAATAGAAGTTAACTTGGGGAGAACTATACAAGGAGAAAACTTGGACCATTGGGCAACTCTTAGAATAGAAATATCTAGAGAGAGATATATATAATTTTATTTTTACATATTTTTATTTATATAAATAAAATTTATATAAATTGCTACTTAAATGGTCATGCTCTGTAGGTCAATGTTTTTGTCTATATATCTGGGACATTTTGATTACAGCTATCACTGCAGAATTAGGTACAGTTTGAAAATATCATTTCAGCACACAAGAAAATATGTAAGATGATTGTTCAGAAATATTAATCATCAATTAGAAAACTGTTGAGTTCAACTGTACCATGGTTCATTGCCTGCACGTATTCTATCCTCACAGTGATAGTGGTTACAGGCAGATATTCCAAATGACTTCATAAACATAGGAGCACACACTGTTAAGCAGTGATTAATTCCTTCAAGATCACGTGATGCTCTGTAATGCTTTAATGGTGCCAAAGTGATATATAGCATGAGTATGTACTTTGGCTAGCTCAGCAAAATGCCCATGGGAAGCATCAGGGACATCTCTCCTTGGCATGCACTATCGGGATTTAAATCACCTTGGAAAGAGCACTACAGCCGAGGTACTTGCACGTGCGGGAGAGGGGGAAGGGGGACCATAATGAATGGTTCTTTCTTTTTAAAGCAACAGTAAATGGAAAACAAACCCTTTTACAAAAAAGGAATCAACATTACCAAAGGATAGTGTTTTCTTCCTCCTCTCTCTGTTCATGATGTACATTGCCTTTTATCTTTTCCCTGATACTTTATTCATCACAAAATGAGCTCCTTCTGAGCAGGCAAACCAATAGCAAGTTCCATCAAGAGCAATGTGTGAACTGAATACATTTAGAAAACCAAGTATGTTACTATAGCAATCAAAATTATTCAGTGATGCGCTCCAGGTTTAAATGAGCTAGTCAAAATGAGTCTGTGATGTCAGGTGGAATATGCTGGCTATAGTACAACCTAATTGTCACAAACATGATAATAAATGGCTAAGGTGTAGTCTCTCAGGCCAGGTACAGACATTACACTTTTACCTATATAAGTGATCAGAAACCAGTTTATACGTGTAACAGAACAGGAGTTTAGCACACAAAACTGGTCTATACCCATAATAGAACAGAAGTTTGGCACACACAGACTGGTTTAAAACTGGCAGGACCTGGTATAAGGTTAGCCCCCCACCTCTATCAAAGGATGAATGTGTGTTGTGTTCACTACTGATCTAAACTACTCTGTTTACAGAACACCATGGCACTTAGATTCTGCTTTAGGCTTTTTGAATATCTGCAGTTACCCTCAGTTTTTAAATGTGGCAGCAAATCCTAAATCAGGGGTGGCCAAAATACAGCCTGTAGGCAAGATCTGGTCCATGGCAGGTCTTTGTCCAGTCTGCAGTGGGTCCCTTGGTCCCCTGACCCAGTACAGCCCCAGCGAGTCCTCTTTCCTCCTGGGCACACGGTGGGGCTGGGGTGGCTCTGCAGCTGGACTGCCTTTCTAGGCAGCCCAGGTAGCAGCAGCTCCTTCTGGCTGCCACCACCGCTGGCCCTAGCCCCATGGTACTGGTGGGAACCCATGCTGCACAGCTTCGACTGCACACCTGCTCTGGGCTCAGCTGTCTGGGCTCAGCAATGGTAGCACAGGACAAAAGTTGTTGCTCATTGGGGAGGGCCCCAATTGGGCCCCTTCCCCTACTGCTGCTGGCAGTTCCCTGCTGCCTGGAGCCCAGAGTGGGTTGCCCTGTGTCTGCTGTGCACTAGCACTGCTATCCCATGGGGCAGTCCTGTGGCCATGGCAACAGCAGCTTAGAGAGCCAACAGACAAGGGATGGGCTGGGGTCCCCTTGGGTTGCTGCACCACATGTCTGAGATGCTGGTTGGCTGCAGGGAAAGGAGATGCTGTGTTCCAGCAGTTGCCTCTATTCCAATCCTACTCCGCAAGTTGTACAATGAGCTGGATCCATGACCAGGGACCCTCCTCCCCTGCCAGGACACCATGCCCCCAACACTGAAGGAGGGAGACAGGACCTCTGCCAGGCCTGCAAGCCCTGCTGGGGCCCCAGGAGTAGGGTCTGGGATGGTATGAGAAGACATATGCAGTTGTGTGATTATGCAACACTAAGTGCAGCCATGAGTGAGCGGTTAATCATAGAACACAGTCACTAATTAAGGTGACTGGTGAGTCAGGAAAAGATCTATACATACAAAAGCATGAACTCTACACTTGAGTCAACACAGCCCCTTGCATTCCTCCTACAGCAGCCATTCACTGACTAATTCAGCTTTTCTATCACAGACCTAGAATCTACAACCTTGTGTAACCTGCTTGAGTAGAAGCCATTAATATAGAGTTGGCTTCTAGCCACCCCCTTTGGAACCCTGGCCTGAGACACTGGTTTGGGTCAGGGATAAATCTAAGCAGGGCAGTTTGAAAGGTTTTTTTATACAGATGTGGCAATGCTTATCAGTCCTGAATTTTTACTCCTTGTCTGAGTTTTTCTTGACCTATACAGAACAATTAGACCAGTCCAGTGGTCTGTTTTTTAGATACCCATGAAAGTAAGGTAGACCGCATCAATTTATTCCTATCATCTACTTTGTCTCCTGTATCTCCAAACATGGAATTATTGAAAAAAAAATCATAGCTAAGGTCATCCTCAAACCCATGCCCAATGACTATCTACACTAGTTGTTCTTAACCTTTCTGACTTCAAGGCACCCCTCATAACTTTTGTGAATTGAGCAGCATCCAATTTCAAAAACTGATTTATGGATAACAGTGCTTACCTCCTTGCAGAGGGGCTAAGCAATAGAGGTGGGGTATCAGCCAGGATTATCTACTCATACCTCATGGCACCCTTCAAAGGATTTAGTGACACTCCAGTGTCTCGCAGGCCCCTGGTTGAGAATCACCGTCTTACACTAGGCTGCTGATATGTAGATTGATTTCAGGCTGAATCTGCCCAACTTGTCTCCCGGTGACACCTCTGTTGGCAATGTGTTTAGATTAGGAACAGCTTGCCAACAGAAGTCTCATAACTCCTGTTCCCAATTCCTTACCCTTCAGTATCCCACTTTGTCAACTGCCTGAGTAAAGACAAGCAGTCCATAGAACAATTCCTAGAAGTGTCCCATGATGCAAATAAGAAATACAATGTAAAATAGCTTTGGTGAAGACTAGCCAGGTATAAGAGACGGGGCACAATATCTGATATGACTCAGGCTGAGTTAAGTGTGACCCTAAAATGTCAGTACAGGCAGACCTAAAAAGGCGTTCTTTTGTCTATTTGGATTTCTGCTTAAACATAATCTTTCTTGTTACATCCTTTACATAATGAGCTTTGACAAACAATGAACAATCTTGAGAAGTTGTAAATAATAATAATAATAACAGTACAACTTACAAACATGAAGCATTTAATTTTTGCCTCTTAAAAATCTTACAAATGTTATAAGCCTATGAGAGCTGAAAAGTATCAGTTTCTTAAGAATAAAAGGTGAATGATATGTATTTCAACAAATGAAAGTGAATTATAGCTAGCAAAATTGTTTTCCAAAACCAGAGAAAACCAAGTGAGCTGCTTTTTGTTAATGCAGCATAGCCACTCACCTCTGTAGCTATAAATTCAATTTGACCAACTTAAATCACAAGAACAAGTGAAATTGGAATCTTCCTTCCTACTGAGTTCAGATGATAAATCAACACACAATTTGGCATGATACTGTCTCTCAGCTCAAGACAGTAAGAAAGCAACAATAGTAAAGGGTTTCTAGTACATTAGGATTGAGGTACAAAGGCAGAGGTTTCAGGACTAACTTTGTAGACAAAATGCCTGATGGCAGGCCCAGAGACAGTGGTGTGTATTCAAGACAGCGCACTTGTTCTTAAATTTTACAAGTTCTAAATTCACTCTCAAGGACAAAAAATACACAGTAAATAATCTGAGAAGAAGAGTCCTGTGAACAGTCAGCCCATTTTCATTTGTAGTAACTTTGGCTTTTTTATGTAGTACAATAGGTATGCGAAGCACTCCCTGGAGCTTTTAAACTAGCATTCTATCCTGAAGAGTATACAGTATGCTGGAATGAATCAGCTGCCTTAAATATCTTGGAGCATGTAGGTGATTCTAGTTTCCTTCCTCCAGTTTGGCTATACTTAACTATGAAAGTAATCCTATTTATTTCACTGGAACTGTTAGCAGAGGCCCAGCTCTGACTACTTCGATTTACATCAAGCACTATTCCCCCCCGCCCCTCAAAGGTATACCATTGATTTCAGCAGGCTTCATCTAAGACTAAAATGCTACTCAGAGGGTGCATGTACACGTGCAGTTAATGAGCTGTAATAAACTACAGCACAGTTCACACTGGGATCAGCTGCTCCCAGATGCAGCATTTGCATGTGTGCCCAGGACTGCAACAGAGCTGGGGCAGAGCAGCCCTGTGCTGGCAAGGGACCCAGGGGTTCAGCCATGGGCTCCAGGTACACAGAGGCAGAAAAGGATCTTGGAGTCATTATTGATTCCAAGATGAACATGGGCTGCCACTGTGAGGACGTGGTCAGTAAGCCTAACCACACCTTGTCATGCATCCATAGATGCATCTTAAGCAGATCCAAGGAGGTGATCCTCCCCCTCTGTGTGACACTGGTCAGGCTGCAGCTGGACTAGTGCGTCCAGTTCTGGGCGCCACACTTCAGGAGGGATGTGGACAGCATGGAGAGGGTCCAGAGGAGGGCCGCTCGCATGTTCAGGGGGCAGCAAAGCAGGCCCTATGAGGAGAGGCTATGAGACCTGAGCCTGTTCAGCCTCCACAAGAGAAGGCTGAGAGGGGATCTGGTGGCGATCTATAAACTGGCAAAGGGGGACCAGCAGGCAATGGGAGAGTCCCTGTTCCCCTGAGCACTACCAGGAGTAACAAGGAATAATGGCCATAAGTTGATGGAGAGTAGATTCAGGCTAGACATGAGGAGGCACTACTTCACAGTCAGGGTGGCTAGGATCTGGAACCAACTTCCAAGGGAAGAGGTGCACGCTCCTACCCTGGGGGTCTTCAAAAGGAGGCTAGATAATCACCTAGCCAGGGTCATCGGACCCCAGCATCCTTTCCTGCCCCTGTCAGGGGGTCGGACTTGATGATCTGCTCAGGTCCCTTCCGACCCTACCAACTATGAAACTATGATGGCATTGGGCAGCAGAGGGGCTGGCTACAGGCATAGTTTCATAGTTTTAGAGTAGCTAAAGTAGGGTCAGGAGGGACCTGAACAGATCATCTAGCCTGACCCCCTGCCACAGGCAGGAATGAATGCTGGGTTCACAAAACCCCAGATAGGAGATCATCCAATTTCATCTTGAATTTGCCCAAGGTAGGGGTGAGGACCACTTCCCTGGGAAGTTGGTTCCAGATTTTGGCCACCCTAACTGTAAAATATTGCCTTCTGATCTCTAACCTAAACCTATTCTCCATCAGCTTATTACCATTGTTCCTTGTCACCCCAGGTGGTGCTGGGGAGAAAAGAGCTCTACCTATTTGCAGAACCCTCTTGGCCCTGCCAGTCCCTGTCATGGTTTACATTTGCATTTGATTGCACATAATCACTCAACCATATGGTAATGCTGTCTCTGATGGTACTACCCTATTGTAAGCTTAATTAATTTACTGTGCCCCAACACCAGCACACGTGTAGACTGCAATGCTTTACTGAAGAGCTAATTAGTCAACTCCACATGTGTAGAGTGGGTACAGTCTGACTCAGATATTTTAGGATGGGGCAGGCAATTATTTCAGGTGGAGGGCCACTTAACAAGTTTTGATGAGTTGTTGAGGTCTGCAACAGTAGCCCCACCCCTTGACAGGTGCCTTGCCCCCTGGTTGTCAGCTTAGTCCTTCCCCTTAACCCTTGACTTTTGCCACCGGACGTCTCTCCCCTTGCCCCCAGAAGTACTCATTTTGGGAAGGGGGGTTGCCATCTTGGAACTGGGAAAAAAAACCAAATTGTATACTAAAAATCAAACATTGATAATAACATATTTAAATTTTATTTAAAAAAATATTTGTAGTCTAAATTGTGCAAAGCATTGTGATGGATGGTTTGTTCTTTCTCTTAATTTTGATGGGATAGCATTACAGGGTACTCACCAAGGTGCTCTACTCTTTAAAACTATATTGTTCCATTCCTTTGTTCTGATGAGGTTTTTATTCTTTGTGAGCTGAGTAGAATTAAAAAATAAAAAGAGTGCTAAACAAAATTCACCTAAATTTTAAAAAATTACTAATTGTCAGTCATAGAGATTTTTGAGAAGCTTGTAGAATTGTTTTCTTTTGAATTGTTCTGCTTGATGCACACAGTTTGAGTTTCTATGCTTTTACTTTTATCTTCCCTTGAATGATGAGTTGACATTCTGAAAGATTTAGAAAAATAGCATTAGCTATTTTTGAGACCATAATTGTGCCACAGTTTTATTTATTCATTTAATTGAAAGCAATTTCAGGGACTGATCCTGAGGCGTGCTGAGTACTTGAAACTCCCAGTAAAGTTAGGCTTTGTGGTAGGCGACAGATGAGTAGACCAGTGTGAAAGATGGAATCTTTTTACGCTAGACAAGTGCATCTCAGCAGGAGTATATGTTGCAGCTAAGTGTTGGCAATATCATGACTCTTCCAAATGGTGCAGTATGTCCCAGCTGCAGATCTAGAATGAAACTTTAGCCCCACTGAAATTGCAGACAAAATACCTGGGGTCATTATTCCCTTCCTAATTTTCTGATAAAGGATAGGGTGTATCTACACACAGCATTCCCAAACCCCTTGCTGTTCCGGTTTCTGTAATGTTAATGTGGAACAACTAAGCGCTTGCTAGGGCAGGTGATTTTTTTTTTGTTAAGTTATTTTGTAGGTTCATGCCAGATGCCAGTAGCTAGTAGCTATTTTCTTTTTTTTTTAATTAGGGTAACTTTAAGCAGTGCATTATGGAATTGCTTGCAGGAAAAATGGTAACAAAGAAGGGCTTGTTTGTACTTACTGGTAAGTGTAGTGTGTGCAGCTTCTAATGTAAATTCCAATGGTCTACACTGTTGGTTTTGTCC
This sequence comes from Gavialis gangeticus, assembly GCF_001723915.1. Taxonomy (NCBI): domain Eukaryota; kingdom Metazoa; phylum Chordata; order Crocodylia; family Gavialidae; genus Gavialis; species Gavialis gangeticus. The sequence goes on from NW_017729024.1 coordinate 94,466,907, forward strand.
TTGTATCTGTATATATATGGCCTGAAGCGCTATATCTTTACACTGCTGCAGACAGGATGCAGGAGGGTGGGCAGCATGCCTTTCCTCACTCAGTCTCTGGCTCATAGGCACTAAGTATGTGGGGACCTGAGGGCTCTTCCCCACCTTGGGAACAGGGTAAGATGACCACCCATTCCTAATTGGGTGGGACAGTCCAAAAATGGGAACATTAAGTCCCAGTCCCAGGCAGTATGACTCTGGGTCAGCATTTTTCCTGGATTCCTAGTATTGTGCAGGGATCCGGGTTTTGCATTTACTGCAGGAAAAGGGGGGCGGGCGGTTTCCCCTTGTGCCCACATACATGCATGTGGCCAGGAATAGAGCCCCAGGCAGTGATGGAAAGCAGCTTCCCTAGCTGCCTACAGGTAAGTCTGGGGGTAGGGAGAGGGGCAGATCAAGGCCCATGGTGAGGGAGGGAGTGGGGTGAAGGTTGAGCTTGGAGGTGCCGCCAAGCCAGGGCGGGGAGTGGGACAGAGCCATGGGTGACTCATCCAGGGGGTGGAAGGAGCAGCTCCCTGCTGCTGTGTGCACTTCTGGGGAGGGGGGTATGGGAAGCATGTGCCCCCCAGATTTGTGCACGGGACAGGGGCAGATGCGGGCTGCTGGCTGCGGCCTTGGGGATCCTTGCCCTTCTGGCCTTCCCCCAAGAGCCCCACACCATCCACACTGCCATGGTGAGGCACCCCCTGCCCACCCAGCGGCATTGTGGGTGGCAGCACTGAGTAGTGTGCCCTGCTGCTGCGGGGTGGGTAGGCAGCACCTCGCCATGGTGGTGCAGCTGGTGCAGGGTTCCTGGGGGGTGGGCAGCAGAGCAGGGAGCCCTGAGCCTGCACTGAGCAGCCACATCCACCACCAACCCCAGGTGTTCCACTTAGCTCTGCTCCAGCCATACAGTGGGGGAGGATTATCTTAGCCTGCCTGGGTAAAAATAAAAGTCAGTGCCTATGCTCTGGCTGCTGTTGGCCTCGGAGTTTTGGCATTTATAATCAGGAGCAGTGTCATGGTTTTGTGTAGTACTATTGAACATTTTATGGCTTTGTTGTGGTCCTGATCCTGTTCTATTGATTTTTAAGGAAGCTTAGTTGCATGGAGGTTGCAGTGTCAGACTTTGCTTCTCATTTGAGTTAAATTTCCATTTTTTTCTTATGCTTCTCCACTTGAACCTAGAAAGTGGACAAGAAGGTCCATGTCTAGGAGATCCTGAGCTTAGCAATAGGCTTGTTAGCTATGAATTCAAATCCATATGCTTTTATTTGTTTCAATTGATGCCTCATCTCATCCAATCAGGTTAGTGACTGAAATTTACTAGCAAGATGGCTTCTAATAGTAATAAAAGCAATTCTTTTCATAGGTGAACAATAGGCTTTGGTATTTCTTTTTTAGCTATAATTGTTCATAATACAAAAACGTACTTCTCTAAGAGCCCTATCCTTCTATAGCATCAGAAATGCATATAATAGAACTGTTCTCTAAGCCAATCATAATATAGCAGGTCAATAATGTAGACTGAGCAACAGTTGTTATTGCACTAACATCCATCAGAGGGAATGATTAGATTTACACGACATGAGTCATTTTATATGAAATAAAGTCAGTGTGGTAGAAGCTGTCACAGGAACAATGTTGGTTGCTTTAAGAACAAACATCTAAGCTTTACATCAGCATTTATATAGCAGCAGGAAGCCATTACCCCACAACAGCATTCTCGTCCATTGCCATCACTTTATCACTTGGATGCTTATCTGTTGTTCTTATTTTGCTGGATATTATGTTTTATTAACTATGCTCCTAAAAATGCCTTGCATCACTAAAAGCATGTTCCTGCTTCTATTGAAGTCAGTACTAAAACTTCCATTAATTTCACTTGCACCAGGATTTGACATTGAGTAACCCAAATTAAAAGTCATATCTAGCTTTTGCATGGCACTCTGACACCATCATGATTGGTGTGGTACACAAAACTAAGCAAAATAGAATGTATGTATATAAATATATCAGAGGAGTGAAAATAACTACCAGTAGTCAGTCATGCTAGTAGGGCATACAAATGGATCGATGAGTATATTAGCTGTTCATACAATAATATGGTTAGTGAAGATTTAATTTACTACAAGCAACTTATTTAGAAACTTCTATTCACATGTTAACAGATATTTTCCATAAAGTTACTTTGGTGCTACTAATTGCTCTCACGAGAATTCATAAAAACATAGAATATTTTTTAAAGAAGTATGCAGCATCTTTCACCTCCATGTTTCTAGTTCAGATCTGGATAGGGTCATTAGTGCCATCTGGTTGTCATCCATTGGACTTTGTGAGACAGCTTCACGCCCCTCAACCAGATCCTAAGGGACAGGTGTCCACATTGTGAAGACCTTTATCAAAATTGATACTACCTTATTGCCATACTGGCAGCAGCAGGGAAACAATATTTAGTGCCTTAATAAGTAACACTCACAATATAATTGTTAGAGAAGCTGTCTCTTGGTCATGTTAAAAAATATTCTCTCTGGTTTCATAAAGCTGCTAAGTTTTGCCTCAGAAGCACTTATACTGCCAAAAAGCTTACACAGTGGAGCAACAGATAAGAAAGAGCAGGCTGTTTAAGTATCTAATTGAAATTTGGTGGATGATCCTGAATGGGATCAGCTATGCCTGTATATTTTGGCTCAGATCCTTTTCCATTTCTAAGGACCAAAAGAAAATTCATGAGGTTCAATAATAAGAAATGCAAAGTTCTGGACTTACGGCACGGGATTGTTCTGTCCTGCTATAGGCTGGGGGCTGACTAACTAAGCAGCAGCTCTTCAGAAAAGAATCTGGGGGTTACAATGGACAGTAAGCTGAACATGAGCCAACAGTGTGCTCTTGCTGCCAAGAAGGCTAATGGTATACTGGCCTGCATTCATAGGAGCATTGCCAGCAGATCAAGGGAAGTGATTACTCCCCTCTATTTGGCCCAGGTGAGGACACATCTGGAGTATTGTGTCCAGTTTTAGCTCCACTACAGAAAGGGTGAAGACAAATTGGAGAGAATCCAGTGGAGGGCAACAAAAATGGTTAGGGGGCTGGGGCACATGATTTCTGAGAACCTGTTGAAGGAACTGGGCTTATTTTGTTTGGAGAAGAAAAGACTGCGGGGAGGTGGGGGGAATTTAATAGCAGCCTTCAACTGCTTGAAGGGTGATTCCAAAGAGGATGGAGCAACACAGTTCTCAGTGGTGGCTAATAGCAGAACAAGGAGCAATGGTCTCAAGTTGCATCAAGGGAAGTTTAGGTTAGATATTAGGAAAAAGACCCGGCTATACAAAGCTTTGGCTGGGATGATCTAGTTGGGGATGGTTCTGCTTTGAGCAGGGGGTTGGAGTAGATGACCTCCTGAAGTCTCCAGCCCTAATTTTCCACCCAACTTCATTGGCTGAAACTTGTTGCCCACTTCCTGAATTGAGTCCCTGTCTTTGTCCAGGGATTCCCTGCATCCCTTGCTGACCCTCATCTTCTTATCTGGACCCAGGTCCTGTGCTGATCCGTGCTTCATGGGGAGGCCAGGTGCATCCAGGGTCCCAGCACAGGGAGGTGTGGGACTTGGGGAATCTCTGGTGCCCTGCATCTCCATGCTGGGACCTGCACCAAGTTGTGTCTCTGTGTGATTCATAGGGCAGTGTGGGTTTCAGTAAGGTGGTGAAGGATGGTGAACCCTAAGGAATTCCCAGCACCTGTGCCTCCATGCCATGACCTGCTATGGATCCAGTACTAACCTGTGATTTACAGAGGCACAGGTCGGCATGGGTCCCTACATGGAGGCATGGGGCACCAGGAATTCTCCAGGTCCCATGCTACTCCATGCCTCCTTGCTGGGTCCTTTGCCAACTTGTGCCTCTGTGTGAAGCATAAGTGTGTGTAGTTCCAGTATGGAGCCATGGGGCCACATGGGTTTTGGGGTGGAGGCATGGCACACTGGGGACTCCCTAGGTCCCATGCTTATGTGCTCTGACTCATGTTGGCTTTCCCAGCCAATAGAGACATGCCCCTGGAGATGATGGGGTCTGTTCCTGTAAATGGGGAACCTGAACTTTCCCTTACAGACAGGTACTCTGAGATTTCCCAAGGAGTGTATATAAGCAGGGATGGTGCTTCTGGGGTTTGAGGGAGCTGATTCTATGTGGGAGTTCCCAGGGTGTACAAATTCAGGTACTTCATGATCCTGAGCACTTGCCAAGGTCAGCTCTACCACAGAGCAACTAGGGCTGCAATTAAGCAGTACTACTTTACATTACTTTTTGTTGTGCCACTAATGTTCGCCTGACAATTGTGTCACTGTGCTACACTGTCTGTTTTCTGCCTTGAGTCTCCAAGTGCAATCCTATTCTAATCAGCTCCTGTTTCTTTTCTTGTCTCTATACAATATTTGACCATTTTATTACACAGACTTGTGCTTGTTTATTATACTTTGCAAGATATTTCATTGTACATGCACCTTCGAACAGCGGGCATTGCAGTAGGCTTTGCATAGTTTGAGGCTCTGTCCTGCAATCACAGGTGGTTGAACCAATGGTATAGCCCCACTTCTTCATTAGTTCCTTGGAACGTCTGACTCTGGTATGTAGGCAGTTGAGACATCATCACCTTTTGCCATGGTTCATCCGTCCCTGGTGGTAAGGGCTCAGCTGCTGGAATGTATATTGTTTCTTCTTCAGTATCTCATTCCACATCTGTAGTCATTTCTCCTCACATGTGACATTTTGAGGTTGGGTGCTGGTGAGGAAGCTCCTGCGTGACTGATAATTATATGCTGTGGGACGGTCATACAGTGGTGTCTTGCATCTTCATTTTGTCTCAACCATTCTATCCTGCTGGCGACTGCTCTTCTGAAGACAGGCAGAATGATACCAGCCAGCAGGTATACACTGTTTAGGCTGGTAGGCTTCAGATATCCTGTGAAGCATTGGCAGCTATCATTTAGAATGGGGTCAAGACTTGTAGCATGTATGGATCTCTCCCATACAGGGCATGCATACTGTGGGGCAGGGGGGCATAGCAGAAGCATTCACATTGAACTCCTGTCAAATAATACCTAGTAATAACTGTGAATTCTGCTAACACTCCAAACCAGAATTTTTTCCAAGCCGCGAAGAAAAGAGGACAGGAAGGATACACTCACTTTCGGAGCCACAGATACTTGAACCAGTTGACCTAAGTTTTAGACTCCACTTGGTTAGAGAAGATTTGACTCTTCTGCTTCCTAGGGAGCTGCACTCAACACCAGGCTAGGCAGGGATTAGAGTATCCTGTATTCTTTATAGTGGGGCTGGCTATAGGATGGAAAAGAATGCAACAGTCATGGGTCAAAAGGAAAGTGTGGAAGGGGGAGCCTTGCAGTACCAGTGGGGAAGGGCACTCTCTTGGGAGGGAGAAATCCCTGGATTTTGAATGAGGGCTAGGAATGTTGTTATTTCTTGTAATAATAGTAGCATTTGTAAAGCTATTCTGACTTTTAATATACTTCACTAATGTCTTGCTAGAATCTTTCCCACCATTGACTTCCTACTTCCCATTTCTTTCAATCTGAAGTTATGGCAGGGGGAAATATCTATAGTGAACCCCTACATGAAGTTGCTAACTAATATTCTGTTTGCTACAACAAGCCTTGAATAGGCTGTAGAGCCTGGTCCTGGACTTGATGCTTCATGCCAGATATAGAAGTGGTTAGCTCTGTACATTCTTCTCAGTCTATTTGACCCATGCACATTTAAAGAAAGGACACAGTTTCCAGAGGCAGTAGATCCCTTCTCCCTCTGCCCCCCAACTTTGCCTTGTGCCTTGGAGGAGGCGATGTGCAAGAAAATGAAAGTAATTGAGGATAGCTACTGCTTTTTCAGTTTTGGGTAGACATTTTATCAAAGTGAACTGTATGGAAGATTTTTTAATATATAAAAATAGGTGCTATTTTTATTTAAGTTATGTTCAGGATTGACCTTACTTAAAATCTTAAGTAGGGCTTCCAGAAAGTAAATGGTTAATTCACTAACTCTCAGCAGAATGTCAAGTAGTCCCTCTCAAACTCAAAATACCCTAACGCATTATAGTACAGAGTTATTGCAGGTACTATAAAATAAAATGTAGTTGTTGTTCTGTGCCCACCAATAGCCCAGACTCTAGACAGTGTCTGTTTTTCTAGAGATGGAATGAAACAACAATGAATGTAAGAAATGAAACAAAAAACAACCCTGCCCTTTGCAAGAATATTATGACTCCTTGATCTCATTCTGGAAGTCTGTTTGCAGCCTCCCACATTAGAAACCCTTCAGATTTGTAGTAGCTTTCAGCAGCAAGAGTTTAGGCACATTTTCCATTACTAGACCCCCCAAAATGATCTTGTTGAAATTGAAAGCCAAACACTCAAAGTGGGAAATGCCAGCTATAAGATTACCTATGCAACTTTAAGCTGGCCTTCACTATGATAGTCTTTATATAATCATATGTGTTTTGTTCCCACATGACTACTACTTCATTTAGTGCCTAGGACTGACCACTATGTTTTGAGAAGAAAGTTTTGAGGGGACTGGGGGGTGAGAATAAGGTAGGGTGCCCGATTGGGTCTCCATGAGCTAGGGCTTCCTATCTAGGGCAGGGGCAGTAGCTTCTCTAAAAGCACCTTCCCACATTGCTCCCATCTTCCAACTACCCCAAGAAGCACAACCAGCACCCCCACATCCCAATCCCAAATCCTGATTTATGAATACAGGCAGTCCTCGGACTTACGACACAATTGGCTTCTGAAAACTGAATCTTAACTTGATACGTTGCAACTTGGAACCAATTTTCTAATAAGAAACAATGTTATAAATGGGGGATTGGTTCCTGAACCAGAGCCCGATACCCTATTTTCACCAAAAATACCCCAGAATTTTGTACTCGATCAATTATAGATGAGTAATATAGCAACATTAATGTATTATATTGTAAATAGCAATCATATTGATTTGGAAGGACTTCTTTGAGGTGACTTTGCTGGACTTTTTGAAAGGCTCTTGGTTGGACTTTTTGAAGTGTTCTTGGCTGGAGTCTTCTCAGGAGCTTGGCTGCAGGTTTTTCTGCTTCTCAGGGGTCTTGTCTGCTTTCTTAAAGAAAGTGTCCAAGGAA
>NW_017729024.1:94474198-94475739 GCF_001723915.1 Gavialis gangeticus
ATTGTAATTTGAAACATTGTAAGTCAAGGACTGCCTGTACATGAGACCTCTAATTTACTTCCTTTACTTTACTTCCTTTTACTTTAATTTGTTTTTGAATTCTTTTTCTTTTTGGGGTTTTTTTTTAATCTTTTTTACATTTTATCCTTCAGTAGCAGACTTCCCTCATTTCACTACTCTTTGCCCATCTCCATTTCCTTTCTACCGCCCATTTTCCTTTCCACCTCCCATTTCATTGCCCACCTCCATCCCATTAACTCACCACCTTCCACCTTTATGTTCCTGCCCCCCCAGACTCTCTCTCTCCCTCCCCACCCCCACCCAGAGCAGGGATAGAAGCCTGTCCTGACTCACCAGCCCTGTAGTGGTACCTCACTATGTGGGAATAGTACACTGTTTCTTTAAGAGAACAGTAAAACTGAAACATTAGAGCACATGTTGTTTTTGTTATTTAGAACTGGCAGAGACCAGTTGAGAGAGCTGCTGGTTGTTATAAAGAGCTGTCTGCAAAACATTGCTAAAGTCTTTCATGAAGATAATGAACAAGATTTCCTTTTATCAAGGAGTTATACTTCTTTAACAGCACTCATCATTACACACAATTGTTGCTTTTAGCCAGGTCCCTGTTTGCCAGCGCTCTAGTGGCAAGTCACAGCTGTGCAGGTTGGGGTCAGTCAGAGAAGGTCTTTAGCCTTAAGGTGTGATTGCTTCAAACTTGAATTAGCACCAACACCGATCAACTTTTGAGCAGCTCAGAGTGCAGCATGTAACAAGGCTCCCAGGTTTCCTTCTTTTGGTTTATTAAAGTGTAATTCACTTAATCATGGAGCGGAAATAATAAATTAATGATTTAGTGAACTATCACATTCCATAAACAATGAATAGCAAAGAGTAAAGAATGAAATACATGGTCAAAATCATCAGTTGGAGAACAACACATATTCTGAAGTATGTTTCCATACAATGTCAAACTACTCTAGATAATGGGCAAATTTTGTTTCTGGTTTTTTTTTTTTTAAATATCCAAATCTTGTTGGAGACTGCTCAGAGGTGAAACCTGAATTTTCTGCATTTATCTAATAAGTAATGTGCTATGCATATTTCCCTCAGCTGTATTCAGGATTAAAGCAGAAATTTAGCCATTCTTGCATGGGTGAAGTGAGAGCTTAATGAATAGCGATGGGCATATTTTTATCCTGCTGTGGAATACATCTTAAATTTATGTATGTTACTATAATTTATGCTAATAAAATTTATGAGTATAAGTACCCAAGCAGCAAGATAAGGCATATGTATATGCTCCCTTAATTATAAACTTCATATCGTCTTAATATATCTCAATAGATTTTTTCTTTCACAGTCTGTAGAAAACTTCTAGTAAATTATTTATTATTTTCTTAAGCATAAAGAATGGTTTATATGTTAACCCCTATCTAATAATCAGGACATGTTAAGCAAGACTGCTGCTTTGCTACTTAATGCATCTCCATTTCCTCCCCCCATCCTTTTTTTTTTTTTTTCCTAAAGGGGGAGGGAATTTT
>NW_017729024.1:94475750-94476348 GCF_001723915.1 Gavialis gangeticus
AGGAAGTTTGGACAGATGTTCTCCAGGGAGATAGGTGATGCAGCGAACTTGTTCGCTGGTGTGGTGTCACTGTAAAGTCGAAACTGGCATCAAAGTTGAAACAGGGTTTCAATTTATAAATGTTTTAAGTGTGAAACATTGTAATTTGAAACATTGTAAGTCAAGGACTGCCTGTACATGAGACCTCTAATTTACTTCCTTTACTTTACTTCCTTTTACTTTAATTTGTTTTTGAATTCTTTTTCTTTTTGGGGTTTTTTTTTAATCTTTTTTACATTTTATCCTTCAGTAGCAGACTTCCCTCATTTCACTACTCTTTGCCCATCTCCATTTCCTTTCTACCGCCCATTTTCCTTTCCACCTCCCATTTCATTGCCCACCTCCATCCCATTAACTCACCACCTTCCACCTTTATGTTCCTGCCCCCCCAGACTCTCTCTCTCCCTCCCCACCCCCACCCAGAGCAGGGATAGAAGCCTGTCCTGACTCACCAGCCCTGTAGTGGTACCTCACTATGTGGGAATAGTACACTGTTTCTTTAAGAGAACAGTAAAACTGAAACATTAGAGCACATGTTGTTTTTGTTATTTAGAACTGG
>NW_017729024.1:94481348-94483817 GCF_001723915.1 Gavialis gangeticus
CCGAAGCAGAAGAGGTGTAATAATTAATTACTGCATGAATCACCAGCAAATTCTACTTTAATACCTTTTGTATGTACAATAAAGGGGAAACGAAATATTTTTTCTGTGTGTCAACATTCTCACTCCTTTTACTTCATTAAATCAAGATGATATAAGTCCCAGCAGACTGGAGTGCAAATTTTAAAGCTGTATTGATTTAACCTTCCCTTTGTAAATATTTCATAGTTCTATAATGTGCAAATGCAGTCACGCACTGAACAAAGGATTGCACTCTTCTGTTAGTACACAGGGGGGTGTATGACAACTTTTATTATGCCATTTAGAAAATATTACACATGAAAACGCATGAGGATATTTTGTCATTGTTATGAATGTCAAGGAGGATTGATGCAACACTGTTTTTTCAAGTGAAGTTTTCATAAAGGAGGTTATTTTAAATTGTGTCACATTCTTGAAACATAAATCCATTTACTAGACAGAGTTCTAATACCTTTCCTTAGCACATTTATTCATAATCCAATATGGCTGTATTTTTAAAGAAAGGACTTTTCTCTCAACCCTTCATAATTTTTTAATTCATCTTGCAGCCAACTGGCAGTTCTAAAATAGTGTCATCCCAGTAACTTTTATGACAAAGAAAAGAATGGGAGGGAATAGACAAATTACCGGATAACTGCGGGAGAGGCAAGTATTTCTTCGGGTGATATTTTTTTTTTATTGGACCGGGTGAGTAGTTGGGATAGAGTTAGACAAGCTTTCAGGTGCAAGACATTCTTCTTCAGGTTGCAATCTGGCTGCTTCATAGTACTCTGATGGTCCAAAAGTCTTTGAAGATTTCCCTGACTTGCATAGGTTTTTCTACAAGGGCTCTACACCGTAGTCTCATGCCACAGGCATCATCAAAAAGTCAAATCTTCTATGTTCTATATTCTATGTTTTTCTCGGGTTGGGTTTTTTTCCTCACAAGCTGTTGCTATTTTGTTTCCTACTGGAAATGTATATGTTTGAAAGGCATTATCAGCCCAAGTGTGAGAGCTTATCTGTGGTAGGAATGATAAAAATTATCATTAGTGATAAAAGTTAGTGTCTTGATCATTGAGGTTTGAACCAAGCAGGCCCTATGTAATACTGAGGGGGAAAGCTCCTTGTGCTATTTTGACAAATTGTGAATCCTTCTGTGTCTCCATGAGTCCTCAAAGCATAGATTCTAGGTAGAAAGTTACAATGTCAACCATATCTCCTCACCCTACATGTTTTTAAGAGCTTATTGATCTAAATCTAGACAGCCCAAACCAAACCATAACCATACTGAAATTAAACAGTTATGGTTATCTTTATGTCAAAGAGTTAATTATTAAAAAAAAATAGCTGTACCAGAATGGTACCTAGTTATTACATACCCAACCCTGGCCATTTGTTTTGTCTTACATAGTTTATCATCTCCAATGCCTAGGCAAAATTAATCTGCTATTCAGCTCCATAACGGTTCATTATGACACAGTAGCAAGAACGTTACTTGGAATATTCATTTTCTGAACATTATATCACCTAGTTCACTCTACTTCAGTCTGAAAAATATTGCTGGATCCCAGTAAGTAAACTATTTCCTTTCATAACAATCTAAGTATTTTACCATGTCTAGATTCCTCCTCCTTTTTAGTATATATTGTTATAATGCAAAGTCAGGTTTATAGAAAAATGAGATGGAGATATGCTGTCATACATCTATAGACATGCTTTTGTGAGCTGATTTTGGCATCCACTCTATAATACCTTATCTGAAGTCGCAAAGATAGATCTTCCACTGTCATTTTATGTGAAGTCAAAAGATTCAGTAGAACTGGTCAAGGAACAGTATATTCCATAAACAATCAAACCTTGTGCCATGTAAAACCATTTGGGGCTCTGTTACTGAATTTCATTAGTTTAGGCTTTGTTCCAACAGGAAGAGGTCAAAGATTTGGGGATGTTCAGTTCTGGACCCTGTGTGTGTGTCTATTTTATATTTAGTTCGCACTATAGTTCAGCGTTAGGCAAAATTAAGTGAAACTGAGGGAGCCCTTAAGTAATCAACAGATAATATTCTAATACCAGTTCACATGTGTACTCTTGGGTGTTAGTTTTTATGCTGTGGCCATCCATGATTCACAATGCTCTTAGATGCTTCCTGACTTGAGAACAGATTGAAGCCTAAAATACCTCTTATTCTAGTTTATTTTTACTCTGGTTAAGTACAGACAGTTAAAAAGCCCAAGGCTGAATCAATTCAATCTTCACAGATTGGTCTAAACTGTGTAGATTGAACCAATAAGCAAGGAAACAGACATTCACTTTTGATTCTGGGAATGCAGCCACATGCCTGCAGTGGCCCAGGCCAGAAGCCAGAGGGTGCTAGAGTATGCCTCCCTGCTCTGCTGGAGTTTGGGCCAAGACTGGGCCACCTACCCTGGTGGGGGGGGCTGGGGGAGG
>NW_017729024.1:94488817-94490964 GCF_001723915.1 Gavialis gangeticus
CTAAAATACCTCTTATTCTAGTTTATTTTTACTCTGGTTAAGTACAGACAGTTAAAAAGCCCAAGGCTGAATCAATTCAATCTTCACAGATTGGTCTAAACTGTGTAGATTGAACCAATAAGCAAGGAAACAGACATTCACTTTTGATTCTGGGAATGCAGCCACATGCCTGCAGTGGCCCAGGCCAGAAGCCAGAGGGTGCTAGAGTATGCCTCCCTGCTCTGCTGGAGTTTGGGCCAAGACTGGGCCACCTACCCTGGTGGGGGGGGCTGGGGGAGGTGCAAAGCATCCTGGGGTGCTGGGGGGGACTGTGAATTAACTCAAATCGAGAGGGAATCTGGGACAGAAGTTCAATAAACTGATTTAACCTACATCAGTTAAGTCAGATACTACATCCATCCAGGTTTATCTTAACCCAGTTTGGGCCACTTTGTATGCAGTTTGTGCACTGAACTTCTGTTGTGTTACAGATTTAAACTGGTTTCCAATCACTTACACCAATTTATGTGTAATTTCTGTCCCTAGCCAGAGTACCTAAACAGCTGCCAGTCCAAAACCCCAATCTCCAAATGGTGGAACTGAGTAATTGGTTATCTCCAAGCTAATGAGCTAGTGCAAAAAGTGGTCAACAGCTTGGTAAGAAATCAAGTATACTACTGCTCAAAGTGCACAAGATACTTAACATCCACTGCTATGCGAACAAAAACTAACAACCCATGATACTGCTGTTTTCTTTAGCACTACAAAGACTCTTAAAACTGAATTTACAGATTTGATTTTTCCTTTAACATCTCTGTATCTTTGGACACAATGCTTTGCTCTGGAAATAAATGCTGTGCCTAATCAGTACCCATATTTACATAGCCAAAGCAGATAAAACACAAATAAACAGGTTGTTATGCATGTAGGCACTCACTTTACCTTTATAAATGTCTATGAATTTTGTGAAAGCAGTAGGTATGTATGCACTTTGATGAATAAGCCCACACATGGGTAAATATATGACTTTCATCATTTAAAAAACAGAAAAAACAAACAATTTAAACAGAAAGCCTCTGAAACTGTTTGAATTTTAAAAGGATGGAAGCCTGCTTTCAACCTTAACTTCCCCCAGGCCTTCTGATACTCTGGGTTCTTCTATGTTTCTCTGTTTTTTGTAGGGATTTTTGTTATCTACTTGCAGGGCACTTACATTTTCAAGCAAACTTTCCTATAGAAAATGAATGCAGCTTTTAGATACTCTTGCATTCCATTCCATACTTCTCTTTGTCATCAAATAGTTTCCCAGTCACACAAGGTATTTCTCCCTTACCTTAACTTTCACTTATCACAAGCTAGAAATAAGCATCAGGAGCAGATGAGAAGGTAAGCCTAGCTTCTCAAGTGAACCTATATGTGAATACTTTTCAGAGCTAAAATTAGTTGGTATAATAGAAGCAAATAAAACTCTTTCCCTCCATGTAAATAAGGCCAAAATATACAAGCAGGTATAGTCTTATGTTGTGAATGTTAAAGATACTGTTGTTGTATCAGTCAGCACATAAGGAAAAAACTGTAGCCAGAAGCAGAAGCTTGTTGAAGTACACATTGGAGTAAAATACTTATTTTTCTTTTTATGAAAGAGATAACAGTGGCTTTGAATTATGTAGGGATGATCTTGCCTTGAGCAGGGGTCTTGACTAAATGACCTTGTGAGGTCCTTTCCAACTCTACTTTCCTATGATCATATGAATTAAAATTAAAAAAAAAAAAAAAGGCAGAAATGATGCAGACATAATTATTACAGTAATAGTATAGACATGGAGGAATATGTGCATAATGATAGCATATACAGACCACTCCATTTGGGTCATATGCACCCTAGGCTTTAAGGAAATGAGCGATGTTAATTTGCTAAATCATTGACAGTCCTTTTTGCACAAGAAAGGGAAAGGATTCATGTACAATGGGAAATAAGACTACAGGAAATATGAATATTCATTTGGTAAGCCTACTTCAATTCCTACTAAAATAATTAAATATTAAGAAGAAAATTAAACATCTTATACACCAATCTATCAATAAAAAGTACTATAATCTATCAAAAAAACCCCAAATTTTGCCAGGAACATTTGATTCCTTTTGTTGATAGAATTACAAAATTTATG
>NW_017729024.1:94490975-94499413 GCF_001723915.1 Gavialis gangeticus
CATTTGATTCCTTTTGTTGATAGAATTACAAAATTTATGGAACAAAGGAAAAGAATAGAAAGTAAAATACAGGACCAAATTCAGCCTTGATGTAAGAAAGCATAGCTTCCTTTAAAGTCAACAAGATTTGAACATGTCAGATTTGGTTCATGGATTCCTGTATGCTATGTATAGCATTTTATTAATACTTGCTCTCAAAATTAACTCAAGGTGTTTTGAACATGAATTGTGTCTACCAAAATGAAATCAGTCTGGGGAACATCAAATGAAGTCAACAGTCGTGTCAACCAGGCTTGGTGTGCTGATCTCCACGGAAGGAGAAGTAAATGGTATCTTAATTAAATGTATAGATAATACTATATTGTGGGCTGTTGTGAACCACAACAAACATGGACAATTGATTTTCTCTAGTCTAAAGATGTTAGAAATACAGGCCCCAATTCTGCAGGGCATGGGTCACCACATCACGGGGCCCCATGTAGTCACAGGGGTCAGCCCGCGTGAATTGTACTGCAGGTTCAGAACAATTGCCTAGAAATATGAAAATGAATCTTGATGTGGAAATGGTAATATATATGCTGAAAATAAGCTTAAACAGAGATACTCAAGAAGGTGTGAGAATCTAGCAATCGCTAACACTGAACGAGATGGATGTGCTTGTTTCAGTGCTCACCTTTCTGTTCTGTTCTGAGTTCTGGTCTTTGGTGCCTGCCGTAGTTTTGCAGGCAGCTGTGGTACTTGCCAGAAAAAGCTGTTTGGGAATTGGGAAGCAGGCCACCCACTTTTTCTGTTTCCTGGGGAACTATTTGGCTCTATACCAATAAAAGGAAATGAGAGAAAAGCAGCTGTGTTAAGTACCAAGGGATTTCTTAAAGGTACCAGACAGGTTGACAAGATCAGCTGTGATAAGAGATGTTTCCTGGGAAGTCAGGGGAGAGAGCAAGGCCTGTTTAAGCCAGAGTGTCATAAAGTACTTCAGGGTAATCTAAACCGAACATGCAAGTTAACGTTTTCTAAGTCTAGCATAATTTATGGCGTTTGTATGTGACAAGTACCTGTACTTAATCTAGTGAGTCACAGTATTGTGCATGGTTTTATTTGTGTGCGACTTGGCAAGGGAGCTATAGTGGTCCTGTGCTGGTAACCCACTAGAATACTAAAAGAAATGAGTATCACAAAGTTTCCCTTAAGCTCCTTTGGAAAGAAAATGAGTGTTGCTCCTTTTAAGTGTCCCCCACTGCACAACCATTCAAAGGGAATTTGTTGAAATGCAGCGTAAGCCTTTAAAATGGCCAGTATGCAGAAGGAAATGATAAAAGTCTGAATTATTTATTAAAATATGTTGCTATTTTGATACCGTTGCAAAAATAGATTGAAGGCGAGGGAGGGAGAGAGTTGCTTTAGGAATTAAGAATAGATACAACGCTGAGACTGGGAATCAGGTTTCCGCTCTCTTCTGTTGCTGGCTTCCTATGTAACCTCAGGCAAGTCGCTTATTCTCACTGAGCTTCCGTTTTCTGGTGTGTAGAACAGGAATAATACTGAACTCTGAGGGATGTTATTAATACGTTAATTTTATGAGGTACTTCAGTGAAGAGCACCACAGGAGTATAATTAAAAATAAATTATATGAATAATAACGTATCAACTTATGAGGTAAATAATTGAGATAATGGTTCAACATGAAGACACTTACAACTCAATCAGTGGAGCCACAGGGTTTGCCTAATTCCTGACAGTGAGATCTACTAGGAGAACAGCTTGGTTTTCCTCTTGACTCATAATGCCTCAACTCAGTATTTCTGTTTCCAGTTAATCTGAAACCGATGTACTGATCATTTTCAACGGAGAACTGTTGACTTGTGACAGGTGCAATGCCCACATTATGTGAATTGCAACCCAGAGCTGTCAAGGGAATCGTTTATAAATATTTTTTCCAGAAACACCACATCTTCATAGTAGCTAAATGTGCAAGGAAAAGAGTGATTTTTTTTTTCTCATTTCTAGGATTACAGTATTTGGTTTTAACGAGAACTTCAGCATTAATCTTTGTGTGCCTTCTTATCTCCTTTTGCTCCACTGAGCTTTTTAAACATAAATGCCCTGAAGCAATATACCAGCAATCTTGAAACACTAGAGAAAGATAACATGACAGCTGAACTGTTCTCTTTACTGCCACCTATTACAGACAAAACAAAAGACCTCTTTCTCTCCACCCACCCCTTAATGTGTCTAGTCTGCAACTTCCTAACCAAGCATAAGAAATATCTTCAACTTTTTTTTCCTTTCCAGTAATAAGATCATTTTAGAGTTATACAGTAAAATAGAGAAGAATCACAGGTAAAAGCTCAAGCACGCTTCAGTTCTTTAACGAAGGGAAGCCTTGCCGTTTGAGAGACAGATGCTTTTGGAAATGTTGCTATAGGTAGCTACTAAGGCTATTTTCATTACAGGGGTGTGTGTAACTGCAGGTGTTGACGTGCACGTTTGTAAGCTGATGTATACGATACAGTATGTATTTTGCCTCAAAAACGGGGACTGGAAACAGAATATGGAGCTCATCTCGCATCTCAATATTGACAGCATAAAAATATAAGGCTTTGAAAAAAGGAAAGAGCAGGTAAGGCATCTCACTACTGATCAAGCACTTCATTTTGGACTTATGCCAAAAAGCCAACTCAAAGTAAATGGGTACCTTATTATATGGACCAAGTGCTTGATGATGGCAGTTCTTGAAGCACTTTGACACTGCATTCCTTCTCTTTGTACACTTCTAGAAATGCATGTGGTGATGAAAATGTTAGCTTTTCCCCCTCCCCATCCCCCCACAAAAGGCCATTGTTAGATACTCTCCATCAGGACTAGCAAATATTCTTAAGTAGTCACAATATTGTATGAGTCTATTTCCTAACATTGGCACCTGTTAGAATTATGAGCATCTCAGAGTACAAATGACAGCATTCCCTTACTTCCCCCTCTAACAACAAAAGAAAAGATAGGATTTTAATTAATTAATTTAAATTTGCGTATAGCACCATCAGCTTTAAAGGTGAGTATTGTTAGTTTGCTTGGTAAAACGTGACTGTAAAGATGAGTTTTCCGTTTAGCTGTGAATGCTGTGAAGTTGCTCCTTATTCTTGTGTCATCTGGCAGCAAGTTTCATAATGGCAGTCTGACTCCCATGAATGTTCTGTCTTCCATAGTGATAGAGAGCCTGCTCCACTGGCTTTGCGTACTGTGATTAAGGCGAATCTACCTCCTCAGCTTACTTTTTCAGTGGTATGTAGCTGTTCTGTGATGCTACGGTTGCTGAGAGGATGATCTCTCAGGTAATCATAGCACTCTATAAGGGATTTCAAAATCAGGATGGTGACTTGAAGCAAACCCTGTTTTAAATGAGGAATCATTATCAAGCATACTATATCAGAGTAATATGTCCCTGGGGATCTGTGCTGTTGAGTAGTCGGGATGCATTCTGAACTAGCTAGAGCTGGATAATTTGGTCGCATTTATTGATTATGTAGCTGGCTTGTTCTTGACAGTTCATTCTGTGTTTCATATTCAGTTTTTGAATTCTTGGGGGAAAATAACCCTTAGGGTTTTTTTAAGTTTACATATAGACTATTCAGAGTATATTTCTTCAGCAGTTAAAAAAAAAAAAAAAAGTAGGAAAGACTCCTTAAAGAAGCCTGAAATGATGACATTATCATCTGGTGATATATAGGAAGATGCTCACTAATTTACACCAAAAAAGACACTTCTCATCTTTCACATTAATTTTAAGCTGAATGCCTGCACCTAAGCCAATTGCTTGTAGTCCTGTCCCTTCAACTAGCTGTACATATCCTTGGTCCTTTAACCAGGTGAACAGTCTTGCTTGCATAGCTAGTGTGTAGATTAATCAGACAAATTCTGAAATACTAAATGGTAGAGTATATGCAAGGTTACAAATAAATATTTCCCTTGAAATATCCTCTCTTAACTTTCAAAAAAGAAGAAATCTTTCCCTCAATTTTATGCTTAATGATGTCAAAAGAAGGAATAAATTTATCACCATTCTAAACAAAGCCCTCCTTTCACACAATCCCCAATTTACATTTTAATTTAAGGACAGGATTAGTAGTGCACAAAACCCAAAGAGCATCTGGAAAAAAATTCCAATAAAGCAATAAATGTCTCTCTTTTTAAGCAGTATTGTACAGAAGAAGCCTGAAGCTACATGACAAAAATTATAAATTGAACTGCAGACAGCTTCTAAAATAGAATCAAAGACGTTTTGCAAGTACTGGGTCAACGTTTAAATCTCCCTTTGCAGTGCCAGGGGTTGGGGCAGGGTTTGTGGCCACAGTTGGTGAATGGCTCAGGCAGCGGTCAAAAGTTGGTTTATTATTTTCAGAGTAGCAGCAGTTTTATTCAGTTCCACCTGCTGCCTGTAAACCTAGATTTAGTGAAATTCTTTCTGATATTTTGTAAGAACAAGCAGAATAACAGACAAACAACATGAGGAACATTGTTAAATCATTCAGACAGATTGCATGAGAAATACTAACTGTTAAATGGGGATTGAGCTAGCAGAGGCTTCTGGTTAATGGCAAGATAGCTGCTTTGTACAAGCAGCTACAAAGTTAGACGTCAAAAATGTGTGCTAACTTTATAGATGGTTGCTATCCAGCTTTAATTTGCACGTGTAGCAAGGACTCACATGCTCAGTGGTGGACCATGCCAGGACTCAGTTGGCAGCCCAGGGTGGGTGCAACTTCCCTGGCCGGGTATGTGAAACACCTGGGGTTGGGGGATCAGAGTTGCCGTGATCTCCCAGCCTTGAGGGTTCATGAAACTGAATCCCACCAAACACTTTTATTGAACTCCAGAGATGTTTTGCTAGTTGTCTAATTAATTTCATTTTTGGTTTACGTTTCAATTAGAAGAACTTAGCTTAATAGACAAAACAATCTCCCAAATAATGCTTTTTACTATAAAATACACAAAAGGTGTATGGATATTAAAACACCCTGCATGATGTAAAGTAATGTAAAGTAAATTTAGGTGTGTTCTTAACGAGATACTAATTGGTGTAAAGGAGTGAATATAAAAAGGAAGTAATTTAATTTGTTTTGAAGTGGGATGCCTGTTGCCATGACACATGGCTCAAGTGTTCCAGGTGCTTGCACCTCTTCTGGGATAGTAATTTTCTCCAGTGTGAATGTTAAAAGTTCTTGTGGCCAAGAGCTGTGTCCAGGACATGGGCATTCTGTTCCCAAGTTTTGTACTTGGTCTTTAATTAATGAATAATTGCTACCCATATCTTTCTTTAGAGTTCCAAACTGATTCACAGAAAGGCATTCCCATCAAGTTGATAGGTTTCCTTTTGAACAGATTCCTAGCCAGACAAAGGAGGGACTCCTAGTGAAAGTAAGGGCCTTGGGATAATTTTGGGTGGCTCCTGGAGCTCCTAACACTTGATTGTCTGCACATTAACACCTCAAAGTGGTTTTAAATGCTCATTATGAGGCTCAAAGTTACACCACTCTGGGGCAGGTTTATTTCTGATCTGCACTACCCAGCTCTGGCAACAATTTAATAGAGCAACTCACCAAAGATGTGCCACCCAAGTTGAAGTCCTCCAGTATCCCAGGCTCTTGCATATCCCTGCCTGTAGAACAAGGATAGAAGCCTGTCCTGGCTCACTAACCCTTTAATGGCAGCTCACAGCTACAGCTCCTAGTCCTGCCCTGGATCACCAAGCCTCAAGTGACAAGTCACATCTGTGCAGGTGGAGGATGGTAAGAGAAGGTTTCTAGACTTAAGGGTGGGACTGCTCCAAACTCCGGGCTAGCACTAACACCAGTCAGCGGTTGTGCAGCTCACAGTGTGAGGTATAACAAGGCCCTAAAAGCTTACATGAGTAAATTTTAATTTCCAGGATTATGAAATGTGAAGACTATGAAAGAAAGAGAAAGGAGAAGCAGAAGCCATTTAGCTCTTCTCGCCTTACAAAAGGCAAGTAAAACATATTTTTGTTGTGTCTTTAATACTTTCCCCCTAAAATGCCATTTAATAATTCTACCTTGACCATTGCTAATCGAGGAACACTGGTTTTATGCTGCCATTGGGTTCTGTTTTTAGCCACTATTGGACGAGGACTTCAGGAGCTTCAGTAATATGGATTTAATTTCCAATAGCATTTCATTTTAAAGAATTATAGATGGAAATGGACAAAGCAGCTTAGATGTGAGAGGATGCCTTTCTGTCTTTGTAGTATTAAGCAGTATTTAATCAATAGCAAGTGGGCTCTTTGCTTTCATTTAATTTTGAACCTCTTTCCCAGGAAGGTGTTGCAATGCTAAATTAGTACTGATTCACTATTCCAGCAACACTGTTGATGTTTTGGTGGTGTAAATACTTTGGCTAAATCAACAAAAAGTCTTGGGTACCTCATCTGTCACATTTGCCCCCAAAGTCCACTGGTTAGATATGCTCAAAGTAACTTTCCAGTAGCCGCCTAACCCTATGTAATAGTATGTAATGTCCCTAAACACATATGTTTCTAAGTGGGCAGGCATGCAACCATCCAAGTATTGACCAAGATGAGCATCTCCTAGCTCCAAACTAAACCACACCAGGTTAACATCATCTACCACATTATCTGTGGGCCATAATCTGTAGGGGTTCTCAGATGAGGGCCTCAACCCTCTTATCCAGTAGCTGTGCTCTGAAGCAGAGGCCTGAAAAAGGCTTGAGTCTAGTATTGACCTTCCTTGGCTTGGTGAGAGAGTCCACTAGCCAGATTCTGATTATCTGATGAAACTGTGACAATACACTGAATGTATGCCATGGGAGACATGACTTAATGCTTTACCATTTCTTATGACAACAGGCAGTGTTCAGTATACATTTTTAAAAGCAAACATGTTGGACATCTTTTCCTGACAGGGACAGCAGTTTCTTTAACTGATATTTTTTCCAAGCCTCTATAACTTCCAGTAGTTCCAGGTTTGGTTCACCCTGGGTTTCATCAGTCATGTCTTCACATAGCTAAGTACGGTATAACAGGTTTGATGCAGCCTCTTACGGCATGTGACAGGTGGACAAAAGGATTTAAGCTGAAAATTCATGTATTTTTTTCTATTTATGTCTTTTGAGTGGAAGGGAATGAGGTGGATTCAGCACATTTCTGTTTATGACAGTGGTAACTTCTGTTCAGCCTGAGCACGCTTTCAATAATAATAAACGGCTCTGTTACTCTGACAAAGCCCCTATGGCATTCCCCTAGCTCACAGGAGCAGTTCCAAATTTCATGGATTCAGTTGGGTCTAATCATTATTGTTTTAGATCTTAATGAATACTGATAAAATATTCATTGGTGTTTGAAATTTTATTTTTATTTTTTTAAGGCTTTTGAAATGGTGCTCCTATGTGGGTAACTAAAGGTATCTAGCAATAAAAGTCCATAACAATGGGTCGACAGAATGAAAGCATCAATAAAATTGTCTTTATGATAACTTCCAGAGCATGTTTTCTGCTGACCTGGCTTTTATTTCTTCTTTAAATATTAATTGTTGATTTCGTAGTTTGAAAACCTGTTCTGGAGTACCATTATGTACATATCTCCATGGTTTTTTTATTTTTTCTTCCATTCTTTTTTACTTCAACTCTTCTTACCACCAACTCTCCCCATAACAAGGAAACTAGTACTTGTAAGTGGGTCCTGCTTATATTTGATTAATTGAAATCAACAGTAGCTACTGTAGTGCTTTTACTAAGGCTGTCTTGTGCATAAAATGTCATCTTACTGTAAAAGCTATTGAGGAGATGTTTTACAAAGGCATAATGGCACCAGAGGCAAAGGGCAAGAAACAGAGTTAGGGCAGTGCAATTCATTTCTAATTTGTTTCTTAACTGACTAATTCTTTCCCTCACCCTGCCTACACAAAGCCCAAGTTCGCAACTGCCTGTCTGATGGTAATTCATAAAAGTGGTCCTTTTGTCTACAGAGCCCCCTCTGCATATAATACCATTCCAGTGAACACTTCTTAAAATATTCACAATAATTCAGAATTCAGAATATTATATATTCAGAAATAATTCACAAAATATTCAAAAATAATTATGTGTTGAAAATATACCAACCTTTGCAACCAATTCATATGCATAGAATTATTCTGCCAGTTTTCCTAGATATGAATAATTTTATCATGAGAAAAATAAAGCATTTTAATTCATTTTTTAAAGTGACCTTGAATGCTATCTGCAAAAGCACTTTTTATCCTAGTGATCCAAAAGGGCCAAATAATATGTTGCTTATTTTGGGGGTATATTTACTAAAAGAGCTTAAAGATAGAAAATCCCTTATTTCATAAAATTTAGTATGATCTCTGAAAACTGTCACACGCACACCCTAATGGTGGCATCGATGCGCGAGGCACCAAGATGGCGAG
>NW_017729024.1:94499424-94524921 GCF_001723915.1 Gavialis gangeticus
AAAAGGGTAAAACAAATGCTGCCATACCATTACTTTCATTATTAGAGTGTCACCAACATAGGTGAGGCCAGCTAGTCTGCAACGCCAAATAAGGCTGGGACACAGAACCCTGAGAGGTGATAGGTGAAAAAACAGCCAGTTCACCATTGAGCACGTCACCTGAGTGATATAAGGGAGTGCACAGCCACACCCAAGTGAGATCGTTCATCACCCAGTTTGATTATCACAAGGGACGCTAGCCTGATCACCTAGCTTCCACCTCCTCTTCCTGATTAGTAACCGCCGAACGCCGTTTCATTGCCGGCCCCAACATGATTAGCAGTCTACTTCTCTGCATCTCGTTTCTCTCCTCAGCGGTCACTGTGAGTAAATAAACCTCTACCTTCAACTACTCTCCGCCTCCGTGACTATCACCTCACCTCCAGTCTCTTCGGGCGACGTGAGCTGGACTCATGTTAACCATCCCATAGAGAGCTAATCAGCCCTTCTAACCCCACCGTTCCGGTCCCTTGCGCTGCGATCGGACAGCAGCGTGACAAAAACATGTTAAGGTTCCAAGATGAAGGCTTAGTTGTAGCCCTGGCTTTGCTGCCTAATTTCAAAACCAAAGTGATCTCTTCTCTTCTGTCTACTGAGTTCAGACTTCTTCCTTTGGCTATTTTTGTGTCTACCCATTGGAAGCCAGAGTAGTTTTATATAATTAGCAGAATTTCCCCATATGGTGTCTCAGCTCACTGGGAATGAAGCCTCCTCTAACTGAATCAGTAGGAGCTGTGCTAAACTTGTTTGAACTGGTACTTGCTCTTTGCATTTAAGTTACAGCTTCACATCAGATATCCCCATAAACTAAACAAGCTATGACTGCATTGCTAGAACAGTAACAAGCATATGGTATAAAGGTTATGGTGTTGTCCAAAGCAACAAAAAAGTTTGTCACTCATAAAAGGAGAATATGCAAGCCTTTGGTTAATACTCAAGTCTTCATGAAAAACATCTGTTGTTTCTGGGTGATACCTTTTATTGGACCAACTGTATGGTTGGTATAGACATAGGCAAGCTTTCAGGTATCACTGTGCCTTTCCTCAGACCTCTGAGGCCAAAGCAGACACAGATGAGATAAACAGCAAATTGAACAAAGCATTGTTAAATAGGGTCATTATCAACTGTGAAATGCAGCAATGTATCATAGACCATGAGAGCATTGTCTATCTTAATACCCTTGTTCTTAGTCTCCAAGGCTAGGGACAGAAATTACATGTAAACTCATATAAGTGATTGGAAACCAGTTCAAATCTATAATACAATAGGGCTAAATACAGACAGTCAAAAAGCTGAATTGATTCAGTCTTCACAGGTTAGTCTAAACTGCATAGATTGAACTGATAAGCAAGTGAACAAACGTTCAGTTTTGATTTCAGAAATGTAGCAACATGCCTGCAGTTGCCCAGGCCAGAAGCTGGGAGGTGCTAAAGCACACCTCCCTGCTTGGCTGGAGAAGACTCTTTGGGTCAAGGCTAGCCCATCCACCCTGCAAGAGGGGGTGTGTGGGGAGATGTCAAGCATCCTGGGATGTTGGGGGAGTGAGAGTTAATTTGAATCTGGAAGGGATCTAGAACAGAAGTTCAATAAATTGATTTAATTTAAATCAGTTAAGTGTGATACTACATCCATCCAGGTTTATCTTAAACCGGTTTTGGCCATTTTGAAAGTGGTTCATGTGCACTGAATTTCTGGGCTAAGTACAGACAGTCAAAAAGCCCAAGGCTAAATCAATTCAGTCTTTACAGGTTAGTCTAAACTGCAGGTCTCTGGGATTTGCAGTCCAGAGTCACAACAGCAGGACTCTGGATTGCTCATCCTTTCCTCTTTCTGCTTTCAAGGCACAGGCAAGGGTTGCTTCCAGGTGCCTCTGGGATTTGTAGTCCACAGTCACAGCCAGCAATAAGTTTGAGTGGCAGAAGGGGTGTTTAACCACCCACCCTGGCCCCAGACCTCAAGTGTGGCTTACCTGGGGGGCAGCAGTTCCTCCTCCCTCCTGCACCCCCCTTACACTTCTCTACTAGAGCAGATGGCACAGCTCAGCTGAGGGCTGAAAAGCATGCTGGGAGACTGTAATTTAACTAGAACCAGGAAGGGGTCTGGGACAGAAGCTTCATAAACTGGTTTGACCCAAATCAGTTAAGTCTGAGACTACATTCAACCAGGTTTATCTTAAACCAGTTTCAGCCATTTTGAAACTGGTTTATGTACACTGAACTTATGTTCTGTTACAGGTTTAAACCAGTTTCTGATGACTTAAACTGGTTTATGTGTAACTTCTGCCCCTAGCCCTGTTGTGTTACAGATTTGAACTGGTTTCTGATCCCTTGCACCAGTTTGGCTAGGGACAGACATTCAAAAAGCCAGAGCCTGAATTGATTCAACCTATGCAGAGAGTGAACTCATTTGTAACAGAACAAACATGTGGGCACTTGCCTGCAGTTGCTCAGGCCAGGAGCCTGGGGCACTAGAACAGGCCCTCAGCTGCAGGAAAGCTAGGGTAGGGTGTGGCCAATCCAGGATGAACTGGCCAGAGAGCTGTTTAATTCCCTCATCCCTTTCCCACTGGCAGGGACCTGAGATGGGTCTGCTGGTTTCTCCCCTCTCCTGCTGCAACACCGGGCACCATGACCCCTGAGGCAGAGCGGGGAGGGAGAGGGGTTAGTCTCACATCTACCGCTACTGGAGTTCAGGGTAGAGGGGTGACTGGCTCCCTGTGGCAGAATAGGCCCCTGCTGCCCCCTCTGCAAAAGCATGGATGGAAGGGGAATAACCCATCCCTGCCCCTCCCCAGGGGTCCTATGGGCTGGCTGTGCCCCCACCGAACTACTGCAGTGGGAGGGGGCAGGGCCCTGTCATAATGTCCAGCAGTGCAAGCCCCTTCCCAGCAGGGGGTCTCGCTGTGGGACAGGCAGAGCTGTGGCGAGCTGCATGTGGCAGCGCTGGGGCCTGGAGGGGGCCGGAGCCCCCCCCCCGCCCAGCACCACCACCATGACTGTTTTCCTCACCCTGCAGCATGCCCCCACACTGGGAAGGGGCTCCTGCCCCATCACGGGTGCTCCCTGCTTGCTGCTTCAGCAGCCAGGTGGTGGCACAAGCAGATGCCACAGGCTGGCTTGATGTAACCTGCAGAGGGTGCTTTGTCTGGCCCTCAGCGGGTTCCTCAGTCCCACCAGGCCGAGGCACTACTCCCTGGCCATGCAGCAGGGCTGGGACTGCACCATGCTAGGACTGACTTTTTTGGCAGCCTGGCCACAGCAGCTCCTTTGCTGCTGTCACTTGCCCCAGCCCCACAGTACAGGTAGGGAACAGCACACACAGCCCTGAACCCATACGCCCAGTGCCGGCTCCAGGCTTGTCTGTCTAGGCTGAGCAGCATCAGCAGGGTGAAACAACTGCTCAGCATGGTGGAAAAGCCCCTCCCTGTCCTGCTGCTGGCACTTCCAGATGCAGCCACCCAGAGCTGGCACCAGCCTGCCCTGTGTCTCCACTGCATCGCTGCCGCCTCTGGGCTGCCACACAGGGCAGCGGTGGCAGCAGAGCAGACACAGGGCACCTCAGTGCTGGCTCTCGATTGCTGCAGTAGACACCAGCAGAAGGAGGAGGAAGGGCTTTTCCCCCCACCCTGAGTAGCTGTTTCTCTCCTGCCCCTGCTGCTCGGCTTGGAAAGGGGAGCCCTGAACTGGCATGGGGCAAAAGCAGCCCCTTCCCTTCCTGCTTCCAGCACTTCTTGCTGCAGCTGCCCAGAGCTGGCACTGGGCTGTCCTTTGTTTGCCCTGATGCCACTGCTGACCTGCTGGGCAGCCCAGAGGCAATGGTGACATGGGAGAGACAGAGCAGCCCCGCACTGGCTCCTGGGCCCCCTATCCAGGCTGAGCAACAGTGACAGTGGAGAAACAGCTACTCAACCTGGGGGGAAAAGCCCCTTGCCCTCCCACTGCTGGTGTCTGCTGTAGCCATCTGGAGTTGGCACTGGGGTTCCCTGTGTCTGTTCTGCTGCCACCACTGCCCCATGAGGCAGCCCAGAGGCAGCAGTCATGTGGTGGAGACTACCGATACTAGTGCTGGCTCCACATGGCTGCACCTGGAATTGCTGGCAGTGGGATGGGTAGGGGCTTTTGCCCTGCGCTGACCAGCCACTTCTTCTCTGCCGCCGCTGCTCAGCCTGGACAGGTGAGCCTGGAGCCAGTGTGGGGTCAGGGCTATGCGTGCTGGTCCCTGCCTGTACGATGGGGATGGAGCCAGTGGCATCAGGAAAGGAGCTGCAGCAGCTGGGCTACTGAGGAAGGCAGTCCTACTGTGGAGCAGCTCCAGCCACTGCATGCCTAGGGAGTGGTGGCTCATCCTGGTAGGACTGAGGGACCCACTGAGGGCCAGACACTTCCCCTCCACCGACCAGATCCACCTAGCCCACAATGTCTGGTCATGCCCCCACCCAGTTGCTGGAGTGACAAAAGGAGAGCAACCATGATGGGCAAGAGCCCCTTCCTGGTGGGAGGCCCTTTCTGGCGGGAAAGGGCCCTTTCCTGGCAGGAGGGGGGTGGCATGCTGTGGGGTGAGGAAAGTGGCCATGGTGGTGGAACTTTGGGGGCTCTGGCCCCCTCCATGCCCCAGTGTTGCCACATGCAGCTCGCCACAGCTCTGCCTGCCCCACAGCAGGGCCCCCTGCTGGGAAGGGGCTCATGCTGCTGGAGATTATGATGGACTGCTGCCCCCACCAAGGGCTCTACCCCCTCCCACTGCAGTGGCCTGGTGGGGGCACAGCCAGTTCGTGGAGTCCCTTGGGGGGATGGGCAGGGATGGGTTATTTCCCTTCCCTCCATCCTTCTGCTGAAGGTACTGCAGCAGAATTGGGGAACAACCAGCAGACCCGGTTCAGGTCTCCACCAGTGGGACATGGAGGAGGGAATTAAACCCCTCCCTGCACAGACCCCCACCTATACCTGTTCCTGCTCTGATTGGGGAGCAGAGGGGTGGGGCCAGCTGGGCTGGGCTGGAGCAGAGAGCCCAGTCCAGAGAGCATGCCAAGATACTGGGGGTCTCTGGTTTATCTTAAACTAGCAAGGTGTCTGGGACAGACAATGTATACACCGGTTTGAGCCAAATCAGTTAAGTCTGGTACTATGTTCAACCAGCTTTTTCTTAAACTGTTTTCAGCCATTTTGAAACTGGTTTATGTGCACTAAATGTCTGTTCTGTTACAGGTTTAAACACATTTCTAATCATTGAAACCTGTTTATGTGTAATGTCTGTCTAACTGTCTAACCTTTATGTCTAACTTCTATCCCTAGCCCAGAAGTTCAGTGCACATAAGCCACTTTCAAAATAGCCAAAGCCAGTTTAAGATAAACCTGGAAGGATGCAACATCAGACTTAACTGATTTAGGTTAAATCAATTTATTGAACTTCTGTCCCAGATCCCCTCCAGATTCAAGTTAACTCATAGTTCCCCAGCATTCCAAGATGCTTTGCACCTCTATTTGCAGGGCAAGTGGACTAGCCCTGGCCCAAGCTGTCTGCTTCATCTGAGCATGCTCTAGCTCTCCCCAGCTTTTGGTTTGGGTCACTGCAGGCATGTGACTGCATATCTGAAATCAAAAGTGAATGTTTGTTCACTTGATTAGCGGTTCAATCTATGCAGATTAAACTAACCTGCAAAGATTGAATCTATTTCAGCCTCAGTCTTTTTGGCTACCTGTACTTAGCCCAATAGGCTGCTGAATTTCTTTTCCCATGCTTCTCTTGTAAAGATGTTGGGGAGATTTCCTTTGAGCACTAGAACTGTGAGATCAGATAGGGAGTGATTTTCATTTTCTTTTCTTTTTTTTTTCTCCCCACTGTGAAAAATGTTCTGGTGTCACTGCCTTTTACCCTTTTGGTAAAGGAGGGCATTTCCAGGAAGGCATCTGGTGCACATTCTGCTTTAGCACATTCTGGGATAGATGTGTTCATGATCTAATCCATGGATTCTGATGGTTTTGTTGTGACAGTGTTCACTGTTGTGGAAGTAGAGATGTGTTGATAGGTCTTGCATTTATTGCTGAGGAAGGGTTGGCTTCCGTTATGTACCTGTTGTTCAGCAGAGATGTTACTTGTGATAATCAGTAAGGGGGCTGTTTAAAAGCCAGAACTAGGGGTACTAGGGATAATTTTTTCAAGATCTGTAGTTTTTCAAGTATAGGCTGTAGTTGTTTTATTTTTTTTTA
The DNA here is from genome assembly GCF_001723915.1 of Gavialis gangeticus. Lineage (NCBI taxonomy): Eukaryota > Metazoa > Chordata > Crocodylia > Gavialidae > Gavialis > Gavialis gangeticus. The sequence continues at coordinate 94,505,670 of NW_017729024.1, forward strand.
TATATGTTTAAGTGTGGGATGGTAGGTGACAACCAAGGGCATGCAGTCGGTGGGGTTTTTTTTTCTTGTATTTTAGTTGCTGCTGGTATCTTGGTGGCTCTTTCAAAGATATGGTCTATTTCTCTGCTGGGGTGTTCTTGCTGGATAATGGTAGTTTTCATTTTGGCAAGATGAGTATCACACATGTTCTCCTTGGAGCACATGCAGTGATATCTGAGTGCCTGATTGTAGATCATCACTTCTTGGGTTTATGTAGGGTGATTGCTGATTTTGTGGATGTACATGTGGTGGCCCATGGGTTTTTTGTATAGAAGGTGCCCTCCTGGACATAGATAGTGGTGTCTAGAAAGTTGACGTTTACTGTAGGAGTATTCCAGAGAGAATTTGATAAAAGTGTGGTAGTTGTTAAACTTATGGTGGAAGTCTGAGTGAATCCAGGTGTTCAGTCCAGATGATGTAAATGCCATATCCATGTAGTGCAGGATTGGTGGCACAGTTTTTTTTTAAAACTCCTCTTCCAGGTGGTTCATGAAGAGGTTGGCATATTGGAGATCCATCTGTTTTTTTCTGCTTTTAAGAGGGTTGACCTGTACTGACAGTCTCTTGTGCTGTATTTCTCTATGGCTAAGAACAGAGAGTATTTGTGGTATATCATAAAGGAAGGTCTTACAGAGTCAATATCTATGAAGTCTCTCTTTATTAGATTTAAGGATATTTATTAGGGGCAAGGGCCTTTTGTTCCTAGTTGCTTCTCGATGCAAAATTGCTTGGCTTCTTTTATGACTGGTGCCATTTTTTAAACGTTTTTTGCTTTGTTTTGTTTTTTCATTCCAAGTCCATGGAGACTGAGCTGTCTTAGAGTTTCTTTACCCCTTGTATCTTATTTCATTTCTCATGTACTCACTTCAATGTAATTCTGTCAATTTGGTGTTTATTTGTGCCTGGAAGTCTCATTTTCCCTGACTTTGTTGGGAAAAAAGTTACGATCAGTATGGTACTGCTGCTTCCATAGAGAAGAATTAAGATGCCAAATAAAGCTGTGCCCATAATCCCCATCAAACCTTTTTGACTACATGTTGATAGGCAGAAGTATTCTGTGTTTCTGGAGGGCAAATTTACAAAAAGAGGAAGGCTGCATAGTTGCAAAACAAAACCTGAAAATACAACTGGACTGTAAATACTGCAGAGACACATTCCATGGTCTGCAAAAAGCCCAAGGCCATAGCTCTGAATGGGGTGACCTTCCCAATGCATCGTACTTGGGTATTAAGTCATAGGGCTCTGGCACACTTACATTTAAGATGAGATTAATTATTCCATAAATAGAAACCAGGCTGCATGTTAAAGGCAAGTTATGGCATGATAATACAGTAGTGTGCTTTAAATTGAATGTGTGGTGTGTTGGGGCTGACCATGATGTTTCCTGATGCCAAGCTAAATGTAAAAATTAGGGATGGGGCTGCCCCAGGGTCCAGGACAAAGATGCCCCATACCTGATCAGTGTGGTCAGGCTTGGGTTAGCATTGGGTCCTGGACCCAATGCTCTTGCCTGATCCCCAGAGGCAGATGGAGCGTGAGGTGCCATGAGCCTAACAGCACTGAGTTTCTCCCCCATCTCAGGCTCGCTGCACTCCAGGCCTTTAAAAAGCAGATGTGCAGCTGGGAGCCCCAGATGCATGCCCTATTTTTTTTTCTAAATTCCTGGCGTGTCTGTGGAAGCAGCAGCTGAGGATTTGGAAGCTCCTGGCTCCCCAGCTGAAAGTACCACTTCATGGTGTGGCATATGGGCAGCTTGGGAAACAGGAGATTTCACCTTCCCAGTTGCCTATGCTTCTCACTGCAGTGTTTGATCCACAGGAGTTTTAATGAGTGCTACTGGTGCAGCATCCCCGGGCTTCTGCATCAGGGACTTTAAACTTCACACCTGGCAGCTCTGGCTGGGCTGCCAGGCAGGGGGAGGAGTGGGAAAGGATTCGAGATTCCCAGCAGGGCTTAATGTCCACAACAGCAGAAGCCCTTCAGCCCTGGAAGTCGAGTTGAGTGCCTGGTGAGGTCCCAGGGGCCAGCTGATGATCAGTTTTCCAATGCCAGGAGGAGCCTGGAATTATGACCCTGGGCTCCCTTTGCAGTGACATTTGATCCCAACAATAATGCCTCCTGTCATGCACATGTGGCATGGCAGGAGGCATGATTATTGGTATTGGGAATTACATCCCATTGCACCATTAAATGAGCGTGTGCCAGAGGTCCCCAAAACATTATTTTGGGGGTCACCAGCAGTAACCTGACAGAAATCTCTATGTATGGAAGAGGAGGAAAGCAGTAGGCTCCACTTATTCAGATACATGCATTTGTGTTGCTGGGATAAGTACTTAGGAGGAACAAAGCCGTACCAGTCTGGAATGTTTCCAGCCTGTCTGGGATGGAGAAGGAGAAAGGACCATTGCATCAAGCTCCTACGTTTCCAACCCCCCTCCCTCCCCTCCACACCCCATAACAGTAAAGCGGGTCTCCCTCCAGTCAGTCCTAGAAGGGTGTGGGGCTGTATTATCAGTATATCCAGAAAGAAGAATAAGATTTCCATTTTGTTTTCATGCCTTACTGGGGAAGAAGGGAGTTCTTCTCAAATGCAGATTGGGAGCTGTTGTGTGTTTGGCACCTGTCATTGCGCTTCTGAGTAGGGAAGGGCCATGTCAAAAAAGCATTGCCTTAGAGAGAGGAGGAAACTTGACAGAGAGGGGTGAGAGTGTGATATTTTAATTTCCTTTGTTTTTTGATCCACAATCTGATTTAACCAGCTAACTAAAAATAGTGTTCTGTTGACAGGCCAGTTTTAATGAATAGATAGAAAAGCTGAAGCAACCTGCTGTACTCTGTGTTATATACAGAAGAGCCTTAGTACATATCTGCCAAATACAACCTGAAATTATTACCCCTCAGGCAGTCATAGATTCCTACAGGAGTCCTATTGAATTTATTTAATCTTTAGTGAGAAAATGATGGCAGCCTGAGGGTCTAACCATAAGTGTTATTTAAAGCAAGAATTTCAAAGGATTTCTATGTTACAACGTAATATTTTTCCTTTCTTCAAGGTATTTGGGGGGGAAATTGGATGGAGAAATATGGGAGTTAGCCTTTGGATTACATTTTTGGCAGGTAGTCATTTGACCTGAGGGTAGTTTATCTGATTATATTGGTGAAAGTTGTCTTCTGAGAGCATGAGTTTTTAATTTGTTGTCAAGGATCCAGACAGGTTTTTTTTTTTTTTCGTCTTTCTTTTTTGCCAGGGGGCAAAGGAGGGTGATTGGGGGTTGTTGGGAGAGGGAAAAGTGGAGATTGTATATGTGTGTAAATAACATTATATAAATTACATGAATATCTTTTTTTCAAACTTTGTTTTAATGGGTTAAATAGACTAGAAAGAAGAGAATGTGAAGAATTCCTTGCAAAATACCTAATCCCAGCTAGGTTCTCTTTTATGTAAGAGAAAGAAGCTAATGCCAGTGCAACCTTCTGAAATGCATTTTACAAATATCCTGAGAGCATATACCATGAAGGGTATATGCTCTACGGTACCATGAGCAAGAATTATTTGAAGTGTTAATAGTTAGTTTAGATGGGGAAGATCAGGAGTTGAGATCTGATGATCTGTGAAAACAGCAATTGAATGTTTTATATAGAATGGAATATTGTTTTAGTTATATATTTAAAGAAAGAAAAGTGTAATGTGCATATGATGGGATCTCCAAAAGCTTTAAGACCAATAAGACTTGGGTGGCTGAGTGGGCCGAAAGGAGGGGAGGCAGGGAAGTTTAAAAAAAATGAATCTGGAATAAGCATGTTGTCATTATGCAATCATTCAGTATGACAGTATATAATGTACCATGTTTATTAATACTGCAAGGGTTCACCATGACTAATGTTACCATAATGAATATCAAAAGAGTTAATAATGGTTTGTCACTTATTAGAAAGGGTTGCTATAGTCATTGCATTAGTACTGAATATGATAAATTCACTTAATTTTAGTGCAGATGTCATACGTCCATCTATTTTGTAGGAGGATCAGTGTAAATGCATCGTTAAACTGCAGTTCATTAAATTAGGGTGCACTGGCCCAAATTCTTCAAATGCCACATGCAGAATCTGTGTGTAGATTCTTGTGTGCATAACACCCCTCTCTAAAAATTCAGAAGTGGTTTGCATACGTATATGAAAGGGTATAGGGAAGCATTTGAATGTCAAAGTGAGGAACATGCAGTTAGTCATATGTCTATTGGGAACATGTATGTAATTATCCAATTTAGATTAAAAATGATGGGTAAAGATGGAATATGCACAACTCCAGAAAGCCAAAACAACTGGATAAACCTTCACCAGAACTTAAACAATTCATGTTAAAGATTAAAATTTCAGAAGAAAGTAGGTGTTTTGGTTGCTTTTGCAAGCTGAACTTAAGAATATTTTTTATTATTATTAAAAGGCAAAACTTTTCCAAAATTTGGAAGCATTTTTAGAAGTACTGTCTCCTGATGCATGCATTGCCATGAAAGAGAGATATATATATATATATTTTCACTGAAGTCTCAGAAGCAGACTGTATTTGTACCCAAGATAGCCCATTTAGGCTAAGTACAGACATTAAGGAGTGTTAAAGGGAGATTAAATTGGTCCAAAAAATGGCTTCCTGATAAGTCAGGATGGGGTGGGGGGGAGGTTAGCAGGGGAGTTTGGGGGAGCAAGTAGGCTGGGGGAAGCTGGGGCTCCACTGGGGAATGGGTGGGGGGTAGGCACAACCCGTGGAGTGTTGCTGGGGTCCATGAGGGTCTGGCAGGATCAGGGGGGCTTACAGGGTCTGCAGAGAGACTTGGGAGGAACCAGGAGCTATTTTTAGCTCCTCAACACTCCCCCCCATGACCCTATACCCCTATCCCTCCTGCCTTTCCCCCACCAGGACTTACTTTTAGTGGCAGTGAGAGCACCTGGCGCAGCATGCAGGATGGGAGGCTGGGGGAGTGCAAGTGGCTGGGGTATAAAAAAAATAGTCCAGTGCAGGGCAGGGGGTGGGGCAAAATGTAGTGCTGGGGCTGGGGCAGAGCCAGCAGCTGAGTTTTCCAGCTCTGGGGCTGCCCAGGAAAAGTGTACAGACGTTTCATGCACCAGTTTGACCTAAATCAAGTAAGTATGATACTACATTGATCCAGGTTCATTTTAAACTGGGTTCCACATTTTAGACCAGTTTGTTTGCATGGAACTTCTGTACTGTGACAGATTCAGATTGATTTCTGGGCACTGAGGCTGGGTCTGTAAGCATAAGTTTAGCAAGGGGATGGCTAAGTTTAAATAGGACAGACATTTGGAACCTGATTAACCTCCCTAAATGTCTGTGTTTTGCCTTAAAGCTAGTTTGATAATCTGTACACTGTATTAGTATTACTGCAGTGTAGACACAAACACACATTAGCAGGTCACATACCGTTTCTCTTAATATGGACTGAGAAAATGTATGGTGACCTTCCCCCCTTTCACACCCAAAGCAAATCTCTTTTGCTGCAGCAGCAGCCCTGCTCCACCGCCTACCTGGTTTGGGCCCCTGAAGGCAGAGGACCTCCTTACACTCCTGCTCTTTCAGGATTGATAAAAGCTGCCTTGCTCATGGAAATTTATATGAAAATTCTTCCTTGCTATGTCCTTTTAGCAAATGCTTGCTTGCTTGTATTATGGTACCTCTGAAGGCTGAAGCCAGCACTGGTACTCTATTGTGCTGGGTGCAAAACAAATATATAATCTTCCCCCCGAGAGCTCATCTTTTACATCACCAAGGCATATAAAAAGGTGTGGGGGGGAGAGGGGAGGGGATCGGGGGCAAGAAATGTGATCAAATTGGAGGTTGTCAAAAGTCTTGTTAGTACCATGATATATTTATTTTAGTAGTGTCTTGGTTATGAGTCAACAGTATGGATAGAAAGACATGGAAGGGGACAGAGAGTAAGGGGAAAAAAGGAAGACTGCAGAATATGATGTGCATGAAGCAAGAATTGGCTTTGTTCAGTGGGACAGCTCATAGCTGACAGGAATAAATGGTACAATATGAGTAATAAAAAGTTTATAGATTTTATAGACATTGGGGCTGGAAGGGACCTCGGAAGATCGAGTCCAGTCCGGTCAGAGTCCCTCCTGAGATAGGGTGATTTTGTGAGCTGTGTCTGTTTTCAGTTCCGTAGTAACTCAGCCATTTTTTAAAGCAAAATATTATTGCTTTTCTTCAGGTATATGATCTATCCAAGCTCTTTTAAAAGGAGAAAATGGAGAAAAAAAATCAAGTTCTTAACAAACATTGAGCACTGGAATGAAAACTGTTCATGTTCATAACTATTATGAGAGCTAGTTAGAGATTGCAGGAAGAGGCCATGAAAGCAAGAGAGATGATAAAGAAGAGCTTGAAGGACAAAAACAGAATTCATTGGTGCTCCTGGCCTTCACCAATGAGTCTTTGTATGCAACTAAAAATATTCATCTACTCCAGAGTACTTTGAAAAGTGAAATGTAGGATTTAAACAAAGAAAAAAATACCCACTTCCTCTGTTTCCAGCTCACACTCATAAAAGACAGAGATGACACAAGAGCATCCTCACTTGGTTTCTGACTGTCTAAAATTTCTTTTTAGATTTACCTCAGCATATCTAACTAGCTAATTGCTGCATGTGTTTACAATGTATCAGGAATGAGTATGCGGAAAGGCATACATACATATATTAAGGGTGCATATGAAAAATGGGGTGCTGTTTAAAGAAGTGAGTAAATAGATTTTTATCCTAAACTTGCAGTAAAAGACATGTCATTAAGTCTACTAAATGAAACTTAGTATAATTTTATTATATGGGACAAAAGCAAGCAACAGTTCTGCAAGTAGCTAATAATATAGTTAGGGCTTTAAATAATGGGGGTATCTTGTAACAGTCCTGTAGATTGTTGTATATGGATTTGTGGCCAACCTGCACCTTAAATTAGTTCCCATCCTCTCTATCCCATAGAGTAAATACCAGCATGACTACATTAGCCAACTTCAGAGCAAGAAAGAAATGTAGAAGGAACCCATTGTAGAATAGAAGCACAATATAGTCAGATGTAGCTTTTCTTAGTTGGCAAATGATTCATATGTCGAAGCACAAAACCAAGAAAACCACATCTGATTTATGTTCATTCAAAGAAGCATGCTTAACCCCTTCATTATGCATTTGCATCTGTTCTACCCAAATGAATTATGGAACAATCTACTAACACTGTTTTCATGAAAAGTTACAGATGGACAACCTGGGGTTGAGATGACTTGTTGTTTGATTTGAATATGGCTGCTTAAGGTCTGGTAGTGACTTGAAGTGACTCATTTTCCCATAATCCAGCACAACTCAGATAAATAAAACATTAAAGACAAGGGAGCAATGAAAAGGAAAGTAACACAAAATGCAAGACTTCAGGAAATTCAGGCAGATGACTCAACATGTCTATCATTGGCTAGAGTACTTTGCATAAGTTCAAACAATTGTTATGTTTTCAGTATGTGGTAAATAAAGGGAATGTAACTGGAGCAAGAGGAAGTTTGTGTGTGCTCTTGAGAAAAAGCACTGGCTTTGAGAAGGTTTTAGAGATGATTCAAAACCAGTTCATCTGTAATGTACAGATCTCTGCCACAGTTCACTTCAGCTTGGATTATTGGACATCTTAGTGCCAGTTGTGTAACTTGAAGTTGTGTATGTACTTGACTTCTGCATTTATGAAATGGTACTTGCCATAGTCAGGATAGCTCATGTTTTTTCAGATTCTGTATATGGTGAAATATAGACTTTAAATAGTAGTGAAGTATTGTTTGGTCAGATTCTGAGAGTCCCTTGGAACATGACATGCAAGAAACAATATGCATTACCATTGATTCCTTCCAGTATTTTGTACATTTTTATGAGTCTTTAACTCTCCAGAGTAGCAATCTTCAGACTGAACTGACTAATAGAATTGGAAAAGCAGCTAAAAGTTTTAGGCTATTAGAAAAATGTTCCTGGAATAAAGGAAAACTATATCAGCTAAGGTGAAGATGCAAATTTATGAGACTTGTGTGCTGTCATCCCTCCTTTGTGATTCAGAAATGTGGACTACATATGCTAGGCACATCAAGAGACTGAATGGCTTCCACATGATATATGTGCATAAGATCCTGAAAATAAAGTGGGAAGACAGAATACCAAACACAGAGGTAGTGGAGCATGCAGGACTGACATACTTAGAAACCACTATCAAGAAGAGAAGGTTGTGATGGATAGGCCATGTCAGGAGAATGGAAGAAGACTGTATGACTGTATCCGCAAGAATATTTTGATAAGGTGATTTGAGATGGCTCTAGAAAGAGGGGTCGCCCTCTAGCAGTACCACAATGTGTGCAAAAATGATATGTAGTCATTCAATGTCAGCATAAAAAGCTGGAAGGAGTGCACAGAACCCTGTTCCATCTGGAGGGAACATCTGGCACTGAGTGCAGCTCAACACGAACCGGCTTTGATCCAGAGGATGGAAGCAAAGTGAGAAAGAAGAAAGCAGCATGGTGTAAACTTGGACTCCAACTCAGGCAACATATGGATCTGTGAAACTTGTTACAAGCTGTGTCGCTTTTGAATTGGGCTTGTCAGCCACAAACAGATTCATCAGGCATCTGACTAGACCTCTTACATGTACACCATGATCCAGAGGATTGAGGGTTGTCTATATGATTCCTTACAGTATTTCATGTTTCTATGAATCCTTAACTCTCAAGAGTACACGCGTAATTGTAAATTTAAACTGTGTCATCATCTGGTTTTTAACTCCTGTGCTATTGTGTCTTTCATTGGCTTAATATCCTGAAAGAACAATAAAACATTCAAGTGGGAGACCATATCTACGTAATAATCTATGAATAACAAAGGAGTAGGCATTTGTATACTGTGGTGATGAGTGTGTGATAGATGCATTTATTTAAGTGAAGTTGAAAGCAAACTGTACTGGGTCCCATCCCTTTACAGCAAAACTATTAACGTTTGTAGATAAACACACTGCTATGGGAGCTGAAATATGTTATCAGTAAAATAAAAGCAAATTTAAATACATTAAAAGTTATGTGCTAAGTCCCGCATTCCCAGTTTACTACAGAAATGGCATTTTTCTCTTTAATCATCACTAAAATTATAAATAAATATGTATTTTCTATCTGATGCTTGAGAAATTTTGTAAGCAGTTCCTTCCTGATTATATCAGGAGGTGAATTTTAAAATTATTTTACCAGAAAGCTTGCCTTACATTGCATAAAACTTTAGGAATTCAAGATGGGCTTAAACCAACACCACAGACAAATTAGGAGCAAGAGTTTGGGCAAGTCCTAGATCTAAACTCTGCCTCTCTGGACCATTTGAGGGTGAAGTCCTGATTCTTGGGATTTATCATATGGAGTTTGGCCATGGCACTTCATTCTGACTAGGATGTCCCTGTAAGTTAAATGTCATGAATGAAGATCTGTTGACATGAAGGGTGCTCAAAATGTTGAGGCATTCATTGTCATACTTCTACTTGTTGTCCCAGTGTTTTTCAACCCCTTCACATTTATTAACAAATGTACATGACCTGCATTAGCATAACACCAAAATGTTAAATTAAAAGCCAAAGAAAAAGCCTTTGCCATCCCCGTAACAATTAATTATTTTGTGCTGACTTCTCAGAAAAACCATCAGGTAATATGGTTCTCTTCACTTTTTCCAATTTGGTGTGACAAGCAGTGCTTACATTTTAAATATATGGTGAAAGTAAGTGCAGAAATTGGGCAATTAATTTGGATATGCAGAAAATGACACACAAAATCAAATAGGCTATGAATGCAAAATGTTTGGATGTATGTTCACAATTCTCTCTACCCTGCAAACAATAGGGGAAGGCTGATTTGTACAATAATTACTGTTAAATTACAAAGAAAATGTATGTGTGTGTGATGAATTCTGGACATTCGCTGCAGGAAATAGTGGGACAATGTATCTGAGACTTTTAATTAGACAAAATAGGAATCTCTGCAGAATCAGAGGTTGGTATGGGCACATGGGGAAAAATGACTTACAAAATACAGTAACCATTTGGGGGGATTTCAGGAAACACATTTTATCTGTATACTTAATTGAGATAATGGGATTTCGCCTTTTAGTGGCCAGTTAAAATTGTTTCAGCTTGGCTGTGACCTAAAATGGCCCTACTCTCAAAGGGTGATTGGATGATCTGTAAGAAATGACTTTTTGCTGTTATTTTAGGTCCTGATGGTATGTCAACACATCACTGTAACAGTTTCCAGTACTTGTTACACTGGCTAGCAGGTCCATCAGAGGCACTCAAGTTAAAATGTGTAGGACTCCCCTCACTTCTTCCCTTTGAAAGATAGTCCTCTCAGGCTGGAATCTGAGGTACAATAATAAGGTGAAGAAATAGGAGAAAATAAAAAACTGCAAAATTTAATCCACTCAGAATATTTGTACTGGAATTATCAGGGAATGGAGTAGAGAGGGAAACAGATAAATATGTTATTTTTTTCCCAGAAATGTCCTTTATGAATTTTCTGACAAGACTTTTGTCCAAGATGGTGAGGCAGCAGATATTTAATTATGCTGTAGTTCCACAATTGAGTGGGAGAGGATGGTACTGTGAGTACGCTAACTTTGGTTGAGCCTGACAGGAATCAACAACTAGCTTATTGAAAACTGCAGTTTAGTATGTTGTTTTATATAATTTGCTAATGTTGTATTAGCAGTTAATGCAACTTGTCAGGATGTTGTTCTATCCATATTGGAAAAAATCCATCCTGTCATATTGTGTCTGTTAAGTATGACAGAGGATGAGATGATCTACAAATACAAATGATATCCTCACAAACAATAATCCTATAAAACAAACAAAACCAAACCCAGATATGTACAAGCTTAATTTTAGGCACAGCCTTTTTTCAGGTATTTTAAAAATAACCTTGCACAATACACGATGAGTTTCATTTTGTACCTATGGCTTTTACAGTAGGAAACTCAATTAACTACAACAGAATTACTCCTACTGTTCATCAGGATAGCTGAGATCAGAATCAAACCTAGTGAATGTGCAAGCAGTAGTTCCTTTCTAAAATTGTCACATTTCAGGCAGAAAATTCCTAACCCAGATTTCTCTCCCAAAATTAACATATTTTAGAAAAAAGTGCTCTTCCAGTTTTGATAGGACTATTTAAAATGTACTCTCTCTGCATTAAAAATAGCATTCTGTTCAACTTCTCATCCCAAAGCAGCTGAAGCTAGAAAATTTGAATTTGCAAGGAAATAGTCTCATTGAAGAGGGTTGGTGTTGAGTGTTGCAGCATAACTGGTTTTGATTCGACTGAGTTCTGAGCTTCTCGAAATCACACCTGCTGCATTATGTGGGGCTATTAAGATCCTTTTAACATTCAGTTTGCATTTCATTTATGTTGCACATAAACATATTTTTGGAGAAATACTAGGCCCAAGGAAAGGAACCTCCCTGCCTCCCCATCAAATGTTTCTTTGCTTTATGACAGGGGTTTTCAACCCTTTTGCATCATTGTATCCCCAGTGCAGAGCAGTGTACTCCCAGCTGCTGAGTGAGGGAAGGCAGGTGGCAAGTGGCTGGACATGGAGCGGTGGCAGCTGCCATGTGTGAGCTTGCCCCACTCCCTGCCTTGGGCAGGCAGCACCTATGCAGCAATGCAGGATGCTGTGTGGTGGCAACCCCTGGCCTATGGGAATCATAGAATCAATGAGTTGAAAGGGACCTAGACAGATCATGTAGTCCGACCCCCTGCCATGGGCAGGAAGGAGCACTGGGGGTGGGAGGGGTCATAAGACCCCAGCCAGGTGCCTATCCAGTCTCCTCTTGAAGATTTCCAGGGAAGGTGAGAGCACCACCTCTCTGGGAAGCCTATTCCAGCCTCTGGCCACCCTTACAGTGAAGTACTTCTTCCTAATATCTAACCTAAACCTATCCTCCCTCAGCTTGTGGCCATTGTTCCTGGTGACCCCAAGGGGGACCCTGGTGAACAGAAGCTGTTCACAAAGCTGAAATATATGGGGTCCTAATGGGTTTAACCATTACATGTACTTCACAAATCATTTAGTTAAGACTTACACAGCCTCCCTGTGAGTTAAGTGACTGGGTTACCCCTGTTTAAAACCAGAACTTCTGAAGGCCTATTTGCATGCTTTGGGAGGGGCTATCACCAAAGAGGAGTATACCTCCACCGCTTGGGTCTGTAGGGGGGCTGTTAGGAAAGCTAAGGCAGATACGGAACTAGGGCTAGCATCAAGGATCAAGGATAACAAAAAGTCCTTTTTTAAATACATGGGGAGAATGAAGAAGGCCCTGGGTAATGTGGGGCCCCTGCAGGATATGCCTGGCAATCTGGTGGTCGCACCAGAGGAGAAAACAGACCTCTTTAACAATTTCTTTGCCTCTATTTTCTTGTGCAGGGACTGGGACTCACCTACCGGGATTCAGGACAGATTTGGGAGAAACTCCACCAAGCCTAGGATCAGGAAGGACTGGGTTAGAGAACTTCTGGAGGGTCTGGAAGTTTTCAAATCAGTAGGTTCAGATGCTCTTCACTCTAGGGTGTTGAGGGAATTGGCAGGGGTTATTGCGGGGCCCCTGGCATGGCTTTACAAGCACTTGTGGTGCTCTGGCCAGGTGCTGGATGACTGGAAGAGGGCCAGTGTGCTCCCCAGCTTTAAAAAAGGGGAGAAGGAGACCCCGAGCAACTATAGGCCAGTTAGTCTTACTTCAATCTTGGGGAAGCTCTTTGAGAAGATTATCAAGGAGCACATCTGTGATCGGCCAGCAGTGGGGATGATGCTCAAGGGCAACCAGCATGGCTTCATTAGGGGCAGGTCCTGTCAGACCAACCTGATTGCCTTCTACGATCAGGTCACACAATCACTGGATGCAGGTGTCGTGGTGGATGTAGTCTTTCTGGACTTCAAGATAGCCTTTGACACTGTCTTCCACCCCATTCTTATTAAAAAACTCAGTGACTGTGGCATTGATACCTACACAGTCAGATGGATTGCAGATTGGCTGAGGGGTCGTACTCAGAGAGTGGTGGTGGATGGATCATTTTCGACCTGGAGGGAAGTGGGCAGTGGAGTCCCCCAGGCACTACTACACAGTCAGGGAGGCTAGGATCTGGAACCAACTTCCAAGGGAAGTGGTGATGGCTCCTACCCTGGGGGTCTTTAAGAGGAGGCTTGACGTTTATCTGACTGGGGTCATTTGAGCCTAGTTTTCTCTCCTGCCCAAGGCAGGGGGTCAGACTAGAAGATCCACAAGGTCCCTATGAATCTATAAATGAAACACTGTATACCATTTCCATGCACACAGCCCCCAAAAATGGTTGGAATAAAGCCAGTTTAGGTAGCCCTGGGCATGTGCCAATAAGCTTACTGTTTCCGTCATGCATACTGGCATGTCCCAAGGGCCATTATGTGGCCACTAATTTGCACGCATTTTGACAAGTAGCGTGTGTAGAGAAAGCACATCAGACGCAAACAGAAATTACACTTTTTGCATGATCAGCTCCCTGAAAGCTCTCTACAGCCATGCTGTGACACATGTGCATGGCTGTAGAGTGCTTTTAATGTGGCCAATCATGTGAAAAATTAACCCTCCTCAAATGAGGTATCAGATGAAGGAACTGTACTTTAGAGCATCTTAGGGAACTTGTGTTCATTCCCTAGGGTTAATTTGTTGAGTGATTGGGGCTGGGCTGATGCAGTACAGCTCTGTCTCCAGGTTTGTCAGAAGAAAGGGAGACGGGAGGGGGAAGCCAGCAGCAGTGAGTTGCCAGCTGGGGTTTGCATGGACAGAAGCGTTGGTGCCATCCCATCTCATGCTCCCCCTCAGCTCCCTCCCTCCAAATCAGGTTGGGCAAACCCCAACCAACAGCTCACTGCTTCTGGCTTCCCCCTCTCTTCCTGCTGACAGCCCATGAGCTGGGGGGGGGGGGGCAGGGCAAGGGGACACTCCTTGGTTGGCTGCTTACCTGCAGGCAAGCTCAATTCCCCCTCCCCCCAGTGCTGCCAACCCAACAGGCAGACATCTGCTGTGTCCAGGGGGGAGGGAGTGCTTTAACTTATGACACATTATGTAAAGCACCATGAGTTAGAGTGGGGGCCTGCACATTTGTCATCACCCATCATGCTTGACTTCAGGACTCCCTAGCACAGTACAAAGCTAGTGTTGGTATGCCTTAAGTGCCAGAAGTTTGAGAGACTTGTCTTAGGGTAATCAGGGCCAGAATCTATTTTCTCATGTAGCATCCACAAAAACCTAGCGGTTCTGAAAACTGTTATCAAGGCTTTGTGTTAAATATACATACCTCAGGAGATGTAGAAAAATAAATGTAGTGACACCTTTTAATGCAAGGCATACTACTGGGCTATGTGATTATAAGCTATCCTGATGTACACATATAAAGGATAGAGTTAACATTACATGTAGATTTTTCTGAATCCTGAATTCTTAATATAATAGCCTCAACCTTTTCTTAAGATTTTGGGTGGAGTCCAAGATTGGAGGAATGAAGAGGACAGCCATATCCTAGACAAGTCTGTCTTTGGCAGATACATTCATTCCAGGATTAGGGCTTTTTGACTTTTTCTGGTTTACTGATCAATCTCCCTCTTGCCCTTCTGCTAACTAGCAAAAACCCAGACCTGGTTGGGCTTAGAGAAACCTGGTGGGATTCTACCCACAACTGGGCAGTAGACATCAAGGGCTATAGGTTGTATAGACGAGAGAGAATAGGGAGAAAAGCAGTGGGTGTAGCACTCTACGTTAAAGAGCAGTACGTGTCCTCGATGATCAGGATGGGTTCAGAAGAGGGGCAAACTGAGGTGCTCTGGGTTAGAATGCAAGGGGGTCATGGGGAAAGGGACTTGATAGTGCTACAGACTGCCTCACCAGGAGGATGAGCTGGACCTGGAATTTTCAGGTCAGCTCACGGAGGCTGTAAGGACAAGGGATATGGTTGTTATGGGTGACCTAAACTACCCAGATATCTGCTGGGATGATCAGTCAGCCAGGTCTCAATGCTCACGTAGGTTTTTAGCCTGCATACAGGACCTCCACCTAACCCAGGAGGTACACAATCCCACCAGAGGAAATGCCTTGCTGGACTTGGTCCTTGCCACAGGCAATGACCTGGTGAGGGATCTGTGGGTACTTGACTACTTAGGCATTCATGACCATCGTCTGCTGGAATTTACTATCTAGCACAGGGTGGTGAAAGCAAGCAGTGAGGCAAAAGTCTTTGACTTCAGGAGGGCCGACTTCAATGGGCTAAGGAGATTAGTAAGAGAGAGATTGGGGGCTTGGAGCTTCAGTGACATGGGAGTCCAGGATGGGTGGTTGTTCCTTAAGGAGATGATCCTCTGAGCTCAGAGGGAGTCAGTCTCAACAAGAACCAAAGGAGGAAAGAGTGCTAAAAAGCCCCCTTGGCTCAGTAAAGGCATCCAGGAGGGCCTTAGAGCAAAAAAGGTGGCATATAATCAGTTGAAGCAAGTGGCAATTACCAAGGAGGGTTACACTTCCATTGCTTGTGATTGCAGGGAGGCTGTTAGGAAGGCCAAGGCAGAGATGGAACTAGGGCTGGCAACCAGAGTTAAGGATAACAAAAAGTCCTTTTTCAAATACACAGGGGATAAGAAGAAGGCACCAGGTAACGTGGGACCCCTACAGGACAGCTTGGCAATCTGGTGACTGCAGCAAAAGGAAAAGCTGATCTCTTTAACAAGTTCTTTGCCTCCATATTTTTGAGCACGGACTGGGACAACTCCCCCACTAGTATTACGGACAGGATCAGGGGACACAACGCCGTGCCTAGGGTTTAGGGATGATCTAGTTAAGGAACTCTTGGAGGGGCTGGATGTATATAAATCAGCAGGTCTGGATGCTCTTCATCCAAGGGCCCCTGGCATGGCTGTATGAGTGCTCGTGGTGCTCTGGCCAGGTCCCAGAGGACTGGAAAAGGGCAAATGTGGTTCCCATTTACAAGAAGGGGAGAAAGGAGGACCTGGGTCACTATAGGTTAGTTAGTCTCATCTCAGTTCTTGGGAAGACCTTTGAGAGAATTGTCAAGGAACACATCTGTGGGGACCCAGCATGGAAGGTAATGCTCAGAGGCAACTGACACAGGTTCATTGCGGGCAGATCCTGCCTGACTAACCTTGTTTCCTTTTACAACCAGATCACAAAGTCCTTGGATGCGGGCATTGAGGTGGATATTGTCTACCTGGACTTCAAGAAGGCCTTTGACGCTGTTTCTTACCTCATTCTCATAAAAAAAACTAGGCGACTGCGGCATTGATGCCTACACAATCAGATGGGTGGCAAATTGGGTCGATGGTCACACCCAGAGAGTGGTGGTGGATGGGTTGTTTTCAACCTGGAGGGATGCGGGCAGAGGAGTTCCCCAGGTCTTGGTCCTTGGGCCTGTGCTATTCAACATCTTTATCAGCGACTTGGAGGTGGGTGTGGAAACCATGCTGTCCAAATTACTGATGACACAAAGACATGGGGAGAAGTAGGCACACTGGAGGGGAGGGACAGAATCCAGCTAGATCTAGACAGGTTACACAGGTGGGCGGATGAGAATAGGATGGAATTCAATGCAGACAAGTGCAAGGTGCTGCATCTAGGGAGAAGGAACCTGCAACATACCTATAGGCGGGGGAACGCCCTTCTCAACAACACAGTGGCTGAAAGGGATCTTGGAGTTATTGTTGACTCCAGGATGGACATGAGCTGCCAATGCGAGGAAGCAGTCAGTAAGGCTAACTGCACCTTGTGCATCTAAAGATTCATCACAAGCAGGTCCAGGGAAGTGATCCTTCTCCTCTATGCAGTGCTGGTCAGGCAGCAGTTGGAGTACTGCGTCCAGTTCTGGGCGACACACTTCAAAAGGGATGTGGCTAAACTTGAGAGGGTCCAGAGAAGGACCACTCACATGGTTAGGGGCAGCAGGCCAGGCCCTATGAAGATAAACTAAAGGGCCTGAATCTATTCAGCCTCCACAAGACTGAGAGGGGATCTGGTGGCAGTCTGTGAACTCGCCAGTGGGGACCAGTGGAAAATAGATGAGGCTCTGTTTTCCTGGGCACCACCTGGGATAACAAGGAATAACAGCCACAAACTGATTGAGAGCAGGTTCAGGCTTGATATCAGGAGGCCTTACTTTATGGTTAGGGCTGCCAGGCTCTGGAATGGGCTTCCAAGTGAAGGGGTGCTCTCCCCTACCTTGCGGGACTTTGTGAGGAGGTTGGATAGATATCTGGCTGGGGGTATTATGGGGTATGCTCGTTCCTTCCCACGGCAGGGGATCAGACTCAATGATCTGTTCAGGTCCCTTCTGACCCCTTCGAACTATGAAACCTCCCAAACTATGAAACCTCCCAAATTTCCTCTGCCTATTGGAGCGGGCTGTATAAAATGACAGCCAAACGGAAATGTCTCTTTCCAGGATCAGTTGGGACCACGCAGCCTCATGATGGTGTTTCTTGCACTTTGGACAATGTCCTCTCTATATGTAAAATGATAGGGAGATGAGGTTTTTCTGATCATTCAAAAGCCTAGTGAATAGCTGAGACTCTTAAGTCCCTGGGGGAGAATCCCTCAAAAAAACTCTGTGACAGAGGGAAGGGAGCAGCTCTTCCAGGCCATAGATTTCTTGTTTGCTTTTCCTGATGAATGGCAGCACACAGATAGCCACTGTATCCAGACTGCTGGCTGTGGCAGAGGCAATCAGGCCAGCAGCATGCTCCTGCCCTCCCAAGTCATTGTCAAAGGTTGGTGTCCCAGCTAATGTAGGTGCCATTCACAAAATGTAGGTGCCATTCCTGCCTTCACAGGAGGAAGAGGTAGTGGTCCTCATATATCCATTGGGAAGTGATGTAATATGAACAGAGAAGATGAGAGATCTAAGTTCAAGCTCCAAATTCAGCAGAGAGGGGATTTTCAACCAGGGTTTTCCATATCTTGCATGAGGCCCTAACCACCAGGCTGCAAGGGAGGATTGCTATAACTTTCTACGTATCAGTTTTGTGATGATTAAGATACCATCGTGACTCTAGTCCATGTCCAAATTTATTTGCTTTTATTTGAAATCCTTCAAATGGAAACATTTCAGTTCAGATCTTGTGATTTTTTTCCTGCTAATTTGTTGAAAATGGTTCCAGGTTAATTGGAAACAAAAATAAAAATATTTTTCTGATCTGCTGCTAAAGAAACCTTGCAGCAGGCAGCCTGGGATAACTTGCTCCTAAGGTAAAGTTTCTTCCTATTTACTAATAACAAGAAGTTTTCTTATGCTCAGAATAATTGTAATAAAATATGAAAATATTTGCAATTCAGATGGCAGTGAAAAGGGGACAGATTGGGGAGAAAATAGGTGATGGTACATTTTGTCTTCTCCTATCAAATAAATTCCACCCATGAAAGTTGCCAGTATGAGAAACCACAATATATTGTGCAGATGCTATATTTACCTGAATCCAAGATGACTCTGAATTTAAGACACCCTTCCCACTCCAATAATTAGATTCTGTACATGGCAATTTCTTATAAGTTTCCATGTATAGAATCTAACTATTTGGAAGGTCATGTTACAGTTCTCTCCCCACCACCACTGCAGCAGGGGACAGGCAGTAGGAGATTCAAGTGGCCTGACCCCTACCCCTCACTCCCTGCTGCCTGACCCCTCTCAGTGCCTGAACCTGGGTTGGGGCCAGAGTTGGAGTCACAGCAGCTGCTGCCTCCTGGCTCATACTCAAATTTAAGGAAAAAGGCTTCCTCCAGAACATGTTAAATGGGAGGAGAAACTCATCGTGGATCTAAGTGAATACAATACCTAAATTGTGATCATTTATGCTTTTTGACTCCATGGTGGTCTTATGCTAGTCAGGAGGTCTGACTACATCATTTATGAATATTCTTTTTTTCTTCTTATTCTTGGGGCTTCTTGGGTGTAGGCACTTCTGGGGACAGCTGTTATGAACCCTTACATCAGGAGTCATGAGCAACTTAAAAGGGGGCTGCAAACTTCCTAGTGGGTTCATGTGGCAGCACAGGGAAGCAGTACACTGCAGCAGCACAGAGTGGTGGATGGCAGTGGTGGCTGCTGCATGCGAGCTCCCTATTCCCC
>NW_017729024.1:94525030-94528630 GCF_001723915.1 Gavialis gangeticus
CCCCCCCCCCCATCTAGCACTTGGGGTTGCAGTATCACAAAATTTGATAACCCCTGCAGTAAAGGATTATGCCACCCACTTATGGCACCAAAATGAAATTTACAGTAAATAACTGTGAGCCGTTCTATCCTTTCTCACCTGAGGCTCAAAGTCAACTTGTAAATCAAGGCTGTCCGACTTTGGTGCAGCTGGGCACTGCACGTGGCACCAGCATGTGGCCTTGGGGTCTCATGGTCCACATGCTGTGGGGGCAGCCCTGCCAGGATGTCCCACTGCATGGGCTACACTGGTAACATGCATATCCAAGACTCCTGCCAGTGGCATGTCGTCCTCTGCTGTCTACCATATGGGCTGTGCAAGCAGTGCACAGACCCCAAAGCCCATTTGTGGTATCCAGTCCCTCTGCCATATGGGCTGCATAGGTAGCACATGGAGCCCTGTCCTTTTCCCACTATGTAACAGCAGGAAAAGGCAGCCACTGGAGCCCACAGGCCACATGTCAACAGCTTGCATATTGTGTGAGGCTTGCAGGCCACATGATGGCCCCCTGTGGGCTGCATGTGGCCTGCATTCTGTCAGTTGTACAGTCCTGTTATAAATTGGCATCCCCAGACATGAGTTAACCCCTCCCTGAGATGACTAAAGCAGTCCATGCCACTCAGAGTTATTGTTCCAGGCTTTTTATACCTTAGACAAAGAAAATTGGTTCCTGTTGCTTTGATTGTCAGTAAGGGAAGATCATTGTGCCCTCATTCATTTGTATTGTAACCCACTTTCAAAGCTCAAATTTAGTCTCTAATTTTAGTGTCCTTCTCTGCAAATGCTGCTAGCATTTACACTTTCAGCCTTTATGATGTTACAAGGAATAGAGCCTTAATCATAATTAATTTTGAATCTATTCTCTGCTTATAACAAGTGAAACACACTACCTTCATGTGTTCTATACATTCTGGAGACTCCAAAGACAAATATCTGCTCAGAATAAAAGGTTAGGCTCTCCCTTCAGAGAAACATTTTATGTGATTGGCAAATCAGAAAGTGGTCAATCACAAGAAAGCTATAGAGATGTTTTTCATCTCTAGTAACAGCAGGATGCTAACGGGAGAGTTAAGAAGACAAAAAAAAAACATTGATTTGTTGACAGAGGCTTAGCAGCTGTCACAGTAAAACATGGTTCTCTTGCACTTAATCAATGTCAGCCTCCAACCAATTCGTTTTGTAGCCCAGACGAAAAGCAATCAAGAGGAACACCTTCATAAGCATGAAGCTTGCTAGATGGAGTTCAATGAAGTGTGTCGTTAAACTTAGGCACTCCAAGTGTGATACATGACCCAAAAGCTAATCAGAAACTCTTAACCCTTTCAGAAGAGGCAACAATTATTGGCCTCTTTTAAAAGTAGAGATCATATTCACATCTCAATCTATAATTTTTAAAAGATATATTTTATGTTTCATTTGATGTGCAGACGTTTTTCTCTCAGGGTAAACTCAGCTACAATCATTAATCCTGGTTTCTGTCTCAAAGGGACTATTTTAAAGGTATTTCACTTTTCTGGAAGACTTTGGAGCAGTGACTAATTTTGTTACCAGCCTTTCATGTTGTCTTTTGAGAGTACGTACGTAACTGAAAAATACCTTCATTAATGTTTCTATCATAGCCCAGAAATATAATGTTTTGAA
Organism: Gavialis gangeticus; assembly: GCF_001723915.1. Classification (NCBI taxonomy): domain Eukaryota; kingdom Metazoa; phylum Chordata; order Crocodylia; family Gavialidae; genus Gavialis; species Gavialis gangeticus. The sequence continues at coordinate 94,526,711 of NW_017729024.1, forward strand.
GATTATGAAATCCCTCACCCCTTTTTTCCCAAAGGTAGCAAAGTCAAAACATTGATATATTAAACATGGCAGATCTCCATACAATGAACTCAAATTTCATGTTCAAGATTTTTTTATTGACCAAAATGGAGGGCAGAATAGATTGTGAACTGTACTGTCAGGAGCATTTAAATGAGGTGGTAAACCAGAAAGAGGGCTTTATTTTGCAGTTCACTGGAGGGGACAGGCTACATCAACAGTCTTTATTTCATGCCACCAGCAGTGTGCACTGTCATGCTGTCAGCAGTGATGGTGGCTGAGTTCTTGCTATGTTGTTGCTGATGTAATCATTACTGATAATATTTTGAATGTACCAGTAACACAATGCTCACTAAATGAATGCAAAGTTGCAAATGATCTATTTGCATTTTTCCCCCAGATATACACAGAACCCAGTGTAAATGGACCCTTTACTACTAAGCCAAAGAGACATTTTTCATCTAAAATTGTATATGGTGAAAGGTAATTCACTATGAAAAGTCATTTAGTGCTGCTTAGGACCGTGTTGGCTCCATCATTTCTGGCTAGACTCTGTACTATGCTGCACCTTGGATTTGTGAAAACAAACTTGGCATTTGAATTCACACTCACAAGATCCTAGTGGTTTAAAGCTGTCCTACAAATGTTGGGAGCATCTGAGGTGGATTGAGAAGAAAGTTATAATTAAGGGGGAATTTTGCATCAAATGGAATACCTTTAATATATTTGGATTGGAAGCAGAAAAGCTCACTTTTTACTTGGTGCCGTGCTAACAGATTCTGCGAATGTACACTGCAATCACTCTCACACTTACTTATGCTTTCCAATTATTTGCATGCTAAACAGTGTGTAAACCTCTGTCCCTAAATCATCGGCAGTTTTTCTTTTTTTCTTCTTCTTCTTCTCTTAAATGGTGCAGCTACCTAGGCTTCTGGTTTACTCTAATTCTCATCTGATTTTTTTTTTCCCTTTCATTTGTACTGGGCAGTGCACATCACTGGCCTAAAAAACTGGTACAGCAGCCAATAAAAATTGACATGTCTCCACTTCTTATATTAACTTTTATTAATTAAAGCATGGCTGTGTGCTATATTTTCATGGATTTCATACTGTTTCCAAATATGAATCCTTATTTAAATTCAAATGCCAGGCTCCTGAATATAAATACAGATACCAGGATGTGGGCATGCCCCTGTGTATAGCGTGGTTTAAAAATAAAGTGCTACGGATGCATGCAAAATATCATGTATAGAGTATATGTCACACTTCAAACTAAAGTGAAATGAAATCATGCTGCAATCTAAATGATGGAAAGGACACAAACACACTATTGTAAACTGGACCAACACCTATACTGAGGTCAGAGAGAAACTCTTCAAAAAGTTAATCGCCATGTAAAGTATACAACAAAATATTCAAAGCCATTATTACTCTTTGCATTATCATAGTACCTAGGAACCCAAATCAGGTGTCGGGATCCCATTCTTTGGGTTCTGTATAAACACACAAGAAAAGATAGTCCTTGCTCTAAAGATCTGACCAAGTATAAGACTAGATATAGAAACAAAAAGATACAGGAAGATTTGGTGACACTATTACAGGTTCCTTTAAACATAGAATCACTTGTTGAACAAATTAGGTTGTATAAATTTTGATACCCTTGTCAAAGCACTTATAACCAGAGATTCTGGTTTTCTCTGATAAAAAAAAAATCCAAAATTCTCTGCTTAAAAAAAAACAACCCAACCCAAAAGTCCACATTTTTCTGTGATTAAAACAAAACTCCATATCAACCAAATAATATATAGTGGTGTTTTGTGTTAAACATGGAAAAATGTGGATTTGGGTGGGGTGGAGGGGGGGTTTAAGCAGAGAATTTTGGATTTTTTGATCAGAGAAAAC
>NW_017729024.1:94533630-94535265 GCF_001723915.1 Gavialis gangeticus
AAAAGTCCACATTTTTCTGTGATTAAAACAAAACTCCATATCAACCAAATAATATATAGTGGTGTTTTGTGTTAAACATGGAAAAATGTGGATTTGGGTGGGGTGGAGGGGGGGTTTAAGCAGAGAATTTTGGATTTTTTGATCAGAGAAAACTAGGAGCCCTGCTAATGACATATACCTACCATGAAATTTGCCATAACCCAGACTGGTTGCTACTGAAGGTAGTGATCTCTAAATGACACTTGCAACATGATATCAGCACCAGTGGCATAACATCTATAATATTATTTCACAGAATTTAACTGGCACATTTGAAATGATGCAGGCTTTTCAACACTTGTTCAGCGCTCAGAAGTTCAGCACTTCTAGTTATCTTTCAGTTACCTAAAATATAATAAACATCAATACGGCTGTTTTGCTCAAGCGGGAGCTTGGCTATTCCTCTTGTTCCTCTGCTTGTTCCTCTAGTTCTGCTGAACAAAAAGGCGCTTTGTTCATGGCCCATACATTCACTACAATTATGACTATGTCTGCAATATTATATAGTGCTTCTCTCTCACTAATTGCCATACCAGCGATCACACTGTTCCCTATTTTATGCCTATATTTCTCAAAGACTGATCCCTATTCTAACTGCTGGACTACTGCATGGGATAGTGAAATGCCTGGATAAAAAAAGTCACAGATACTTGAGCCAAGCCTTAGGCAGGCAGAGTAAAACCCTGAGCCAAACCAGACATGGCTTACTATTGAAAAGGCCAGGGGAAAGCATTAGCACAGAGAGGAAGACTGCTCAGCAAGACCATTTTTAAAAGACACTTTTTAGGTCTGATTCAGTATGGTTAAGTCAGTGGGACTGCAGATGATCCTAGTTGGTGATTAAATGTGTTGATCGGTTGGAAGAGGTTCAGATTCCACATGGTCCAGATGCAGATTAAAAATGTGTTAAGGCAAGGTTAATGATGGCACAAATATTGTGGTCAGAGACCCCCTGAAATGGCTGCCAGGATGTAAATGAAGCATTCAGCACTGCCTGGAGTGCAGCTTCTACAAAAAGAGAGAACCTGTCCTCCAGCAGACAGCATTCTTTGTAATAAATCCTCCCTGGTCAGTTCAGATGAGTAGTCTGCATTATGCCCAATAGGAGTAAATATTCAAAAAGGGGAATTCTCTTTCTGTATATCCCTCTCTCCTTTCTTCTCCTATGACTCCAAAATGCCTTCAGGACTTTTCTATCCAGACCTGAAGTTATCTGAAGTAGCAGAATTCTGGGCAACCAGCATATTTGGCATGTTCATCTATTTGATTAGGTGTACTGCATTTTCTTGGAACACTTGTAAGCAAAGCTCAGTTTAGTTATTTGCCATTGTTCATGCAACTGCTGGGACTTTGTACATGTTAGAAGTTTGACCGGTAAGTAATGCTGAATTTATGGATATGATAAAAAAATACTTGGACCACAGCTCTAATCTAAAGTCCACTTTCATAGTTTCATAGTAGGTTGGGTCAGAAGGGACCTGAACAGATCATCTAGCCTGACTCCCTGCCACAAGCAGGAATGCTGGGTTCACATGACCCCAGACAGGGGTCCTTCTCTTGAATTTGCCCAAGGTAGTGGCGAGGACCACTTCCCTG
>NW_017729024.1:94535276-94535502 GCF_001723915.1 Gavialis gangeticus
AATTCCCCAGCACCTGGCCAGATGACCACAAATGCTCATATAGCTGGGCCAAAGGCTCCGCAATGACCCCTGCCAGCTTCCTCAACAGTCTTGGGTGGAGGGCATCTGGACCTGCAGATTTAAAAGTGTCTGGCCCTTCCAGAAGATCCCTAACTACATCTGCACTTACTGAAGGCCTGACAGAGCTATCCCCAAGATTGTCCCTACCTCTGGTAGGTGGGATACC
>NW_017729024.1:94540502-94555392 GCF_001723915.1 Gavialis gangeticus
CAAGTAGGTGATAGCTTCTCCCTTCCACTGGTTGTACGCCCCCCTTTTAGTCCTCAGGCATAGCTGAATGCCCTTGCTGAGCCAAGGGGGTTTTTGAGTACTTTTACCCCCCTTGCTTCTCTTAGGGACTGTTATCCTTTGGGCTGGGAGGATCGCCCCCTTAAGGTATGACCATCCCTCATGGACTTCCATCTTCTCTACCTTCTGGGCCCTCAGTGCCTCCCCCACTAGTCATAGTTTCATAGTAATTAGGGGTCAGAAGGGACCTAAATAGATCATCTAGTCTGACCCCCCACCACTGGCTGGAGCACATGCTGGGATCACACGACCCCAGACAGGTGTTCATCCTACCTCTTTTTTGAATTTACCCAAGGTAGGAGTGAGGACCCACCTCCCTAGGAAGTTGGTTCCAGATCCTAGCCACCTTAACAGTGAAAGAGTGCCTCCTAAACTCTAACCTGAACCTATTCTCCAGCAGCTTCTGGCCATTGTTCTTCATCCACTGTAGTCCATGAAAAGAGTTTAACTAATTTCCGAATGCAATGGATAAAGCCTCTTTAAAGAGCTTTGCCTTAACTAAGGAAGCTGTGTTCCCTAACACAATACTACGTATAAATTCATAAATATATCCTCCAAAGTCTGGGACTTAAGGTCTGCTTTACTACCTATACATATAATGTAATATGACACATCATACACTGTTTTTAATAATGCATTATTTAGGAGCTGTGAAAGTATTAAGATATTGTGGATTTTTTTCCTTGAAAACTGGCTACTGTTCCAGTTCCTACTAAAACTTATATACAAACTATATGACTGAGTAGGAGGATTAGAAAGCTAAATTTGTGTGATATTTTCTGGTTCAGAAAAAAGATCAAAATGCGTACAACAGAAAGCTATTACCATCTATCAGTTTGTATTTTAGAGTTTACAGTTTCTGTAGTGGAAATACTTCAGCATAGTAGCACATGTCTGTGTGTCATGTGAGTAAAAGGAGTAAAATGGATGGGCCTTCTTATTTTTGGCTTATTTATTTATTTATTTATTTATTTATTTGCAAATGAGCACCAAATATAAATTGAAGATGTCAGAACAACGTTAGCATCCCAAAATATCACTTGATGCTGCAGATAGTCTGAAGAATGCTTCACTTACTCTATCAGATCCTTTTTGTAACACCATTGCATGACTGTACTATTTCTGTACTTCCTAAGAACCAAAAACCATAAGTCCAGATGATTGCCAGTCTGAGATCCAGATTTTATTTTGTTTCTTTCCTTACAGTATTCACAGTTGTTTTTATATAAAAAACATTTCCCCTGCTTTCTACATCCTTTTCCTACCACTCTACTCCATCTCTTTACTTTCTCTCCCTGCTGACTCTTCCTTTCATAGAATCACAGAAAAGTAGGGTTGGAAGGTATCACTAAAAGTCATCTAGTCCTACCAGAGGCTGGATCATCCCTGTCCAAACCATCCTATAGAAATCCATTGTTTAACCTGCTAACAAAACTACAGTCAACCCAGACGCAACACAAGATATAAGACCTGTCACAGGTAAAGCATGATGCAGGATGGCCAGGCTGAGGGCATATCTATATCTATACCCAGCATTGGTGCAGACCTTGGAAAGGAACACCTTGAGAGGCGGGACATCTTCAAGTTGGCTGGTCCTGACGGATTACAACCTACAGTACTCAAGGTGCTGGCAGGTGTCATAGCCTAACCATTGGCAAAAATTTTTATCTCAAACTGGTTTCAGCCATTTTCAAACCAGTTTATGTACACTGAACATCTGTTCTGTTACAGGTTTAAACCAGTTTCTGATCACTTAAACTGGTTTATGTGTAATGTCTGTCCCTAGCCTGTATGACTTGCCTTCAAAGCCCCATATCATTTTTGTCACCTGATTCTGTACCATCTCTAACTTCTCCACATCCTTTTTAAAATGTGGAACTCGAAACTGCACACAATATTCTAGATGAAGTCTAACCAGGGCTGAGTAGAGAGGCACTATCGCACCCCATCTCTCGCACCAAATGCTCCTATTGATGCACCCCAAAACTGCATTTGCCTTTTTTGTGACTACGTCACACGACGGATTCATACTGAGTCTGTGGTCTATCAAGATTCCCAGATTCTTCTCTGTAGTGCTGCCATCCAACTAGGTGTCACCCATTTTGTATGTGATTTTTTTTATTAGTCTTGCCAAGGTGTAGCACCCTGCATTTCATAGATTCATAGATGTTAGGTTTGGAAGGGACCTCAGTAGGTCATCAAGTCTGACCCCCTGCCCTGGACAGGAAAGAGCACTAGGTGCTTGTCCAGTATCCTCTTGAAGACTCCCATGGTAGGGGAGATCACCACTTCCCTTGGAATCCCATTCCAGATTCTGGCATTCCTTACTGTGAAGAATTTATTTTTAATGTTCAACTTAAATCTGCTCTCTGTCAATTTTTGTGGCCCTTATTTTCCTAGTTATTCCAGGGGGTGGCCTAGTAAATAGATCATATCCTATTCCCTGATGCCCTCCCCTGATGAGTTTGTAGGCAGCCACAAGATCACATATCAGCCTTCTCTTGCGAAGGCTGAAGAGATCCAGGTCCCTCAGTCTCTCCTTGGAGGGCCTTGCCTGCAGGCCTCTAGCCGTACGAGTGACCCTCCTCTGAACTCTCTCAAGATTCTTTGCATCCCTTTTGAAGTGCAGCACCCAAAACTGGATGCAGTACTCTAACTGCGGTTTGACCTGTGCCACATAAAGGAGAAGCATCACCTCCCTGGATCTGTTCATCATGCATCTGCTAATACATGATAAAGTGCAATTAGCTTTGTTGATCACTTTGTCACAGTGATGACTGATGTTCATCTTGGAGTCAACTGTAACTCCAAGATCCCTTTCTGCTGCTGAGAAGGTCATCCCCCAGCCTGTAAGTGTATTGGTGGTTCTTTTTGCCTAGCTGCAACACTTTGCACTTGTCGTTGTTGAACTGCATCCTATTTTATTCTGCCCATTTTTCTAACCTGTCCAGATCCAGCTGGATCTGTTTCCTACCCTCTGATGTGTTAACTTTGCCCCATAATTTGTATCATCTGTGAACTTGGACAGGGTGCAGTGATGAAGACATTGAATAGCACTGATCCAAGGACCGAGCCTTGTGGGACTCCACTGCCTATGTCTTTCCAGGTCGATATTACCACTCTCTGGGTGTGATCCATAAGCTAATATGTCACCCACCTGACTGTGTAATCATCTACATCACAGCCTGTCAGTTTATTTATGAGAACGCTTGTCTGCATTGAAATTCATTCTGTTAGATCTAGCTCAGATTTCCAAACTGTTGAGATCCTTCTGCATTGTGCTCTCATCCTCCAATGTGTTTGCAGTCTTTCTCAGTTTCATGTCATGTCACTCTCCTCTTTTTTGGCTTTTAATGATGGTAGGTGTGTTAATTTTTGCATAGTACTTTTAATTACAGCAGTATGAATATTCTGTAGCATTATCGTAAAACTAGCCAAATGCCCATCAAAAATCATGTGGGGGGAGGGGATGGGGACACAGAGTGCCACCACCTTGCGCCAATGCTATCTCCTAGGAGGTGAGAGGGGAAGCTTGCCCCGCCATCCTCCCTTTTCCCCTTAGCCAGCACCCCATGTTGCTGCTGCCTGTAGGGATCAGGGCTGTGGGGGTGGAGGCAGTGTGGCAAGGTCAATGGCACTGGCCTTACCTTCCTGCTCTAGCCACTCTGTCCCCACCATCATGGCAGCCCTCCACTGCATTGCTGCGTCCTGTATGGAACACTCTTGGAGCACTTGGGATGGTTGTTTCAGACAACCAATCAGAGTGCAAATAAATCATTATGGACATACAGACTAAGGCTTTTATAATATTAGAATTCACTAACTCCATCATGTACATCAGTTAGGGGTTTAGGGTTTTGGGGTTTTTTTTTATTAAGATCTGCACTGAAGATAAACCCAAAAAGGGTATGGAAACAAAGTGAGTTTATTTGAAACTTGAAAGAATATTTGTGGATTAATGTTCTAACCAGAGCAGAAACAACAGCAATACAGATTTTTTTCATTCTGACAGACTGAGGTTTGCTACATTTAACTGTGGATGAAATTCGACTTTACTCAGTTCAAGGTCTCTTTTACCACTTAAGTCCCACTTAAGCCCTCTTCTCTATTTAATTGTTTCTTACAGTTTCATTTTTCTGGCTGGGTAACAGTAACAGATGCCACTCGGAGTCTTGAAGACTTGTTAGCCTTTGGTTCATTTCTAATTCAATATTAGGGTGAAATACAGCACAAGGTTTAAGTGGGATGTAAGCGGGAAGTAACTTGTTGGTCTTCTATACCAGGATATATTTTCCCTTAAAACTCAATTATCAATGAAGTATAGAATGCTTCTCAAAGACAATGAGCTACAGTTGTTACATCAGGCAAAAGCAAACAGAAAGCACAAGAATAACTTGTAGCATCTATAAATATTTTAAAGAAAAGTAAAAAGAATGGCAGTGCACATTTGGAAAGTGCTTTTAGAGTTTCGTATCCACAGTGATTAATCATATCTATTTTTGGCAGTTTTAGATATTTAAGTCTCAACTATTTGCTATGCTTTAGGATAATCCCTTGTAATCTTATAAGGGTACTTCACTAATAAATGCAAGCATCTTTAAAGGTAGGTCTGCCTTCCCTACTTAGTTAACCAATCTTGCGACATTTGTAAAATAGCTATTATTGGTTTTTGAGAAAATGGATTTGCAATCCCTTCATGTCAGCAAGTCTGACACTTAGTTTACTTGTACTCTACCCTCTAATCCAGGAGTGCTCAACCTCTTGCTCATGGGGCCCCTCGTGGGTCCAGAAATTTGGCAGTGGCACTGCTCCCACACCACCAGATTTCTGGACCTCTTCAAGTGCTGGGCCCTGCACAGTGGATCTGCCACCTGATCTCACTCCACAGGGCTGGGAGGGGCAGCATAGGGTTCTAGGGCCCAATCCTGGTGCACAGGTCATGGGAGGGGCATGATGCTGGGCCCCACAGTCTGATCCAGCCTGCAGATGTTCTAATCTGGTCCGCAGGTGGGCACCACACCACCCATCTTATCCAAGGGCCCAAAAGGTTGAGAATCACTACTCTAATCTGTTTTCATTCATTTTATACATATGTAATGTTGAAAAGCTCTTCCATTCTAAACAAGTATGTGCATAGGAACCCAAATATTACTGTAACTTATGCAATTTTTAAAATGGGACTTGGGACCTAAACCACAGGGTTCTATCTCTGAGGCTGATCTTGAGCCCTTGGTATCCAGCATGCTTCAGAGCAACTGATGGAGATGGGCCCAGAGTGGGCTTGCCTGTGAATTCCACATTTGGAGCGTGTCAGTGGACATGGGTATGTAGGGTATTCTCAAGATGGGGTGTACACCTGCAATGGTATTGAGAAGCCACACATTTTTTATACACTATTTAAGCATTTACTCTGTCTAAACCCTGAGTATCATTTAAATGAACAAAAGCTACTGATATCATCTTTTTATTAAATTGACCTAAGTCATATTTACTGGTTAATATTTCATGACTCATTAGGCTTAGGGACTACTGCTTCTTTGCCAGTGCATAATTGCTAGCATCTTTCTTAAATTTATCACAGGTACAAATCACTTATTCAGTGTATATATGTGAATGAAACAAGATTTGTGAGGACCAACTTCATTGTTGGGAGAGATGTTAGGGAATTTTGTTTCATAGTTTCTAGGGTCAGAAGGGACCTGAGTAGATCATCTAGTCTGACCCCCTGCCATGGCAGGAAAGAGTACTGGGGTCAAACGACCCCAGCAAGGTGTTCATCCAGCCTCCTCTTAAAGACCCCCAGGGTAGGAGCCGGCACCACTTCTCTTAGAAGTTGGTTCCAGATCCTAGCTGCCCTGACCATGAAGTAGCGCCTCCTGATATCTAACCTAAACCTACCCTCTGCCAGCTTGTGACCATTATTCCTGGTCACTCCTGGTAGTGCTCGGGGGAGCAGGGACTTCCCCAGTGCCTGCTGATCCCCTCTGACTAATATGCAACAGGCCACTAGATCCCCCCTCAGCCTTCTCTTGTGGAGGCTGAACAGGTTCAGGTCCCATAGTCTCTCCTCATAAGGCCTGCCCTGCTGCCCCCTGATCATGCGAGTGGCCCTCCTTTGGACCATCTCCACGTTGTCCACATCCCTCTTGAAGTGCAGCACCCAGAACTGGATGCACTACTCCATCTGTGGCCTGACCAGTGCTGCATAGAGGGGGAGTATCACCTCCTTGGACCTGCTTGAGATGCATCTGTGGATGCATGACAAGGTACGGTTGCCCTTCCTGAATGCATCCCCACGCTGCCGGCCCATGTTCATCCTGGAGTCAATGACGACTCCAAGATCCTTTTCCGCCTCTGTACTGACAAGAATGGAGTTCACCAGCCTGTAGGTATGGTGCTGGTTGTTCCTCCCCAGGTGCATCACTTTGCACTTGTCGGTATTGAATCCCATCCTATTCTCATCCGCCCACCCTTGTAACCTGTCTAGGTCCAATTGCAGCCTATTCCTCCCTTCTAGCGTGCCCACATCCCCCCACATCTTAGTGTCATCAGCAAATTTGAACAGGGTGCTTTTTACCCCCTCATCCAAGTCACTGATGAAGATGTTGGGCCCGAGGACCAAGCCCTGTGAAACCCTGCTGCCCACATCCCTCCAGGTCAAAAAGGACCCATCCACTACCACTCTCTGGGTGCAGCCCTCCAGCCAGTTGGCGACCCAATTGACTGTGTGGGTGCCAACACCACAGTCCCCCAGTTTCTTAATGAGAACAGGGTGAGAGACAGTGTCGAAGGCCTTCCAAAAGTCCAGGAAGACTATGTCCACTGCTACCCCTGCATCTAATGTGTCCAAAAGCTTATCTAAGCCTAAACTAAATATCACTTAGCACAATTACTTTAATTCAATTTCATTATGTTAATGAATGTGGTTACTCAAAACAGGAAATGGGCAATAAATCTGTGAAGCAAAGAGAAGTTATTTGAGAACAGGAACAGTTGCTTTAGTTAAATCTAATAATATAAATGAAAAAGATTATACAAAAAAGGAAGACTGCCATTGTCATTTGTGGAGCAAAGAAAGGTTAGCAGAGGAAGCAGGTATTTTTTTTATGATCCATAAAATCATTGTCAGTATTAGGTCTGCTGTTTTTGGCCTGTGTAAATTATGAAAAGTTGTTCCCAGTACTGCCTTGGTGGTGTTATGTTATAGGTTTCTTTTGAGGACAAAAACTGTGAGGTTAGAGGTTGTTCTGTGAAGTGGTCTCCCACTGGTGATTGGGTTTTTCTGTTCTTTATATTTTCTGTGGAAATTAATTGTAGAGCATAGTGTTGGATTAGTTTCTTCTAAATAGTTTCTGTGAGAATGTTTGGTGCATTAGACAAGGCATATCACACTTTGTGATAGAAATATGTAGGATCCATGGGTCTTGATTGTTTTGGTGTGGTATGTTTTGGTCATATGACAATGAGGATGTGTTGCCAGCATAGGTCTTGTTTCACTTGCTGTTAGTTTTTTGAGTGTGACCAGTTAGTGGAACACTTTTTTGGCAATTTAGAACCATTAGATTTTTAGTCTAGCTGCCTCCGTAGTTCTGGAAGGTAATTCTGTATGTTGTTTTATCAATGGAAGTGATGAATCATCATATTTCAACAATGAAATATATACAAGAATGATAAATGAGGAAGTGATTGGTGTCTGGCTTCTGGAAGACAATGCAAGCAACGTAGATGTTGCTGTGTTGTGGACTTTGAAATAAAATTAGCAAGTTCCACATGTATGAAAATAAAATTTCAATCAGGGTAGAATTATGTCTCTGATTTCATTCTGTCCTTTGTTTTCCTAATTCTAAATGATTCCTTGAGCTATACTAATGTACCATATTTACTCAAATATAGGATGAACCTGAATATAAGACAGTCCCCCAATAATTAGGTTTTATACATATGGAAAAAATTATAAATTTGATACGATTTATGTCAAATGAAGAAATAGAATGGTGAAGATATAGAATTATTGGGAGGTTTGCCTGGAATTCCTTATCTCCTAACTGCTACAGCAGGGAATATTAAAACTGGAAGGTCAGGTAGTCCCTTTGTCCACTGCCCTCCTCCCCCGACAACTGCCCCGATTGCCCCTTCTCCCTCTCCTTACTAATTAGACTCTGCTCTCCTTTAGCACATGGAAGTGAGGGACACATTTTAAAATGCTGACCTTGAAATAAACATAAATTTAGTTCATTCACAATTGACACGTTACCTTTTTTGAAACTCTTGCAAGTTTTAGCACAGGTACTCCATAAACACACTTTTAAGTGGCAGAGTCAACAGTGTTTCAAGCCATAGTGATCCCATTGCTCAACACTGCTCAGTTTGTGTTTGTACTTCAAATACCAACCCCACAAAGGATCCATATGCTAAAGAGCCCCCCACTCATGCCTGCAATTGGATGTTCTTGCCATGGGTCCTGGGATGCCCCCAAAATTTATATGCAGATGAGAACCTGGGCACCCTGGCCTCACTCCACCTCATAGAGGGCAAGGCAACACTACTTATATGTGACAGGCTGAGAGAGAGTGCAGCAGAGGGATTCTGGATGAGCTGTTTGGGACTGTATTTAGTAATGTTTACCAGTCATTAAAGCTGGTGAACAAACAGGAATCACTGGAAATGGAAAAGAAAGATGCAGCTCAGCTGTGAGAGAAAAGAGGAAGTAAAATAGTATACAATGTAGTGGCTTACCATGACTTGAAAAAGAGTTGGTGCTGAAGGGGGCTGCAAGCAATGGGCACTACCATATATCTTATTCAGATGAGCTGCACTAAGTTATCCTTTTGGTAGGTTTTATAGTTATGTTATATAGTGTTGGCTGCATTTAATCAACTTCATAGTTGGTTTCCATTACTGAGCACATGTTGACTTTGGCATCAGTTTAATGATACATAATGTATTTAATGAGGTCTCCTTGTATGTGGATATAAGACAAGAGGCTTCCGCCACAGCATGCTGATTAGAAGAAAAAAACTTTGTCTTGTATTTGTATAAATGTGGTACAGAACATATCCTGCTGTAAAGAAATATTTGTCCAATAATGTTATCTTGCTTCCAGTCTTCCTTATCTTGCTTCTAATCTTCCTCCCTTCTTGATTGCTCTTAGAAATGTGCTGACATTTTCTAGAAGCTACCTTTTATTATGTAGGACCATAAGAGTCTCAGTAAGATCCCAGATCTGGTCTGGAAAGGATTTCCTTTCTTTGGTGCTGGGCCATGCCAACTTTTGAGTTTCTGTGACTCACAGGAGGGTGAAGACAGTATACTTTAAACTTAGAAGGGCACCAGGGCTTTCTAAACTATTCAAAAGGCCTCACAAGCTCCATGGCAGCTTAGAATCATGAGAGTACAAAAGTGACTTTAATAGCTGATAGAAGCATAGGAGGCTTCTCCTACGTGTGGGGGGTCTAATGGGGCTTAACCCCACAAACATAGGGCATTTGTAGGGTTGCAAAGCAGCCTGGCTGCAGGTTTCCAGTGGCTGCAGCAGGGGTGGGGAGGAATCCACATGCAGCAGTGAGGGAGGGAGTGGGAGTGGGACTGGGACTGGGGCAGGGTGCTGCACAGCTGGAGCAGGGTGCTGCACAGCTGGAGCAGGGCATGGGTCTGAGCCATGAGTGGTTATCTGGGGGGTGTAACTCCTGCTTCTACACACACCCCAGGAGGCATGTGGGGCACATGCCCCCAGATCTGTGTGGGGCAGGTTGCAGCTCTGTGCTGGGGCTGCATGAGGCTCTTCCCAGTGGGGGCTGCGATGGGCTGTGCTCAGGGCAGGCAGTGCTGGGAGGGGAGTTTATGTGGGGGGGCTGTGGTCACCCCAAAATTTGCTGTTGCCCCCTCAACCTCCATCCCAGCAGTGCCACCGCCCACCCTGAGTGCAGCCTGGGCCAACCCCCCTACCAGGAAGAGGCTGGCACAGCCCTGGTCCCACTCCACAGTGGCAGCCTGCCCTGCCCCACACAGATCCAGGGCAAATGCCTCCCATGCCCTTCCAGGGTGCATGCAGGGAGGGAGCCATATACCTTCACTGTACCCGGCACCTTCCTTGGGGAAGCTGCTTGTGGCTTCAGTGGTGTGCAGGCCAGCTCCTGCCCCAGCCCCAGTCCCCACTGCCATGGGGGGTGGGCAGATAGAGGCCCCAGCAGTGAGGGAGGGAGTGGGGCACAGGCAGAAGCAGGAGCTGGGGTGAGTGGGGCCCTGGCCAGGCTGGGTGGCCCCACTCACCCCAGCCCCTGCTTCTACTTCTGCCGCACTCCCTCCCTCACCACTAGGGCCTCAATCTGCCCTTCCCATGGCCCTTTCCTCTCTTCCCTGCCCCTTCCCCCAGAGACTTACCTGCTGGAGGGCACGAGGAAAATACAAAATATAAATATATAACAATCTATGGAGGGGATATTATTGTGAAACATGGCAGAGCCATGTGATAAGTTGGGTTTAGGACACACCTGGGCTACTTTGTTTGCAAAATTAATCCCCCCCACCCCAGGCTTCATTTAAATTAATCAAACTAATAAGCAGCTTCAACGGCTGATATTTTAAATGAACCAGTAGCAAAAAAGCTTTCTCCTTTTTCCCCCTAGGGCTGCCTGGGTGGGCTGTGAGTGGGCAGGTACTGCCCAGAGTGGAAGGTCCAGGGCCCCCCACAGCTCAGGGCGTGCTGACAGCTCCCCCCCACCCCCCCGAGTCACAGGAGAGGTAGGCAGGTTCCACAAAAAAAGAAATAGGGATCAGGTCCCTCATTGCTTCCCACCACCACCATGAGCTGCTGCTGGGCTGTGCAGTCCCAGAGCTGCAGGGGGGGGGCTGGTCTTTCCCTCCACAGTGGCAGCACCTCGTGGGGCTGTCTGGGTGGGGTGCTAGCTGCATGGGTTCTGCCTCAGCTTGCAAGCAGTACTCCAACTCATCCCCAGCCCATGCAGAGGGGAGCAGTGCCCAGTGGGCTTCCAGCAGGCAGGCTGAGGGAACAGTTAGATCTGGCAGGTGCTGCCTGTGAGCTGGGACAGCACCCACACAGCAAGCACTGAGCCCAGGTGGCCCCAGGGGGTGCCACCCCTGTGGAGGGAAGGACTGGGCACCTCTGCAGCTCAGGGGCTGCACAGCCTGATGGCAGCTCATGCAGACACGTTCCACTGAGGAAAACAAAGGGGGCCTGATCCTTTTTTTTTTCCCCCCATGGAGACTGCCCACCTCTCCCATGGTGGGGAGGAGAGGTAGTGAGCTGCTAGTAGGTCCTGAGCTGCGGGGGTCCCCAAGTCTCCCCTCCATAGTGGTGGCACCCCTCAGGGCCACCCAGGTGGGTAGCTAACAGACAGCTGCTGCCCCAGCTCGCAGGCAGTACCCAGCCTCATCTAACTGTTCCCTGGGGCAGGACCTGCCTGCTAGCTGCCAGCCCAGGTGGTGCCAGGGGGCACTGTTCACCATCTCCGCAGTTCAGGGGCTACTTGGCCCAGTGGCAGCTCCAACCCTCACTCCCCCCAGCTGCAGGAGACTTGGACAGGCTCCATGAAAAAAAAAAAAAAAGAATTGGGCCTCTCACTGCTTCTGCCTTCAGCTGGCTTCCCCCAGTGGGGGTGTGAGCTGTCAAAGCCTGCAAAGTTACAAATATGTTGCAGACTAAACTACATATGGATGAGGTTTAGTTTGCAATGTAGCAAACTAATTTAAATGGTAACCTTCCCCCCCACCCCAGTGTGTGTACAGCGTGATGCAATTAAACTGCAAAAGTGGTCAATTTCTGTCACATGTACAAGCACCCCCTGCTAGCTCTTCCCAGATTATCACTATACTCCCTGGGGACTGGCATCTTCTCCTAGACACTGGTGTTCCTAAAAGGCCTCTCTTAAACCCTTTATTATTTTCTCTCCATCTATTCAGGAAGGACAGAAATATTTATATTTTTTGCATATGATTCCTTTTCAGATAGATGCCTATCTGACCAGATAGGTGCCCCTCCTATTCATTATTATATTAAAAGAGAACAGCAATAGTAACATAAACACATAATCATATTTCCCGCAGCCATTCTTTATTCTGTATCAGAAGTGATAGAGACATCAGTCACTGCCCATTATTTCCTGCTCACTTGAGGCTTGTCTGGGAGCAACAGTGTTTCCCTTAATATGCCTCTGATATATTTTGCCTTTGAAACAATATGGCCATTGTTTTCAATATCCTCTATTCCATGTAAGCACTCAGATGATCACCTCCTCCCTGCCTGTTTGATTTGCATGCCAAAGCTTTTGTGGTATGCAACTTGTGATCGTCTAATGAGAAGCATCCCTGACACTTGATTGGACTGTATACTCGCTGATAATTTTTTGATTACTTCAGATTACAAAAATAAAAAGGTATTCATACTAAATACTGTCCTTCATTCAAACAAACAAATGATAAAAATGAACATAGCTTAACATCATCTGTTAATAGAGACCAGCCATGACAACAGTAAGCCCATTTGGGGTAAATACCAATGTATGATAAATAACATCCCACAAAATGAATCACTGCATATGCGTATCTCATTTCAGTGATGCTTGACAGGCTGTTCCATGTCTAGTGTATGTATGTGGGTAAACACGGTGCACAGAGAATATGCCTACACTTTATTTCTTCTCTACTGGGAAGCCAGCTTGCTACTGTTTATTATGGAGACATCATTCATATCAGAACAGGATACTAGTGTCATAGGAAAGTAGGGCTAGAAGGGACCTCATGAGGTCATTTAGTCTAGCCCCCTGCTCAAGACAAAATCATCCCTGACTTAACTATCCCAGCCAAGTGTCTGTCTAAACTTCTCTTGAAAATCTCTCAGCCTGAAGAATCCATAACTTCTACATAGCCTATTCCAGTGTCTGATCTGCTGTCATAGTCAGAAAGGTTCTCCTAATCTCCAACCTAAATTTCCCCTGCTGCAGCTTGAGGCCATTGTTCCTAGTCCTATCCTCTACAGCCACAGAGAAAAGCCTATCTCCATCCCCTGTATAATCACGCTTCAGATATTTGAAGACTGTTATCAACCCCCACAGCCCCCTCAGCCCTCTCTTTTCCAGTTGAAATAACCCTAGTTCTTTTAGCCTTTTTTCATAAGTCTCAGACTCCTAACTATTTTTTGTCACCCTACACTGGACTTTTCCAGACTGTTCACATCCTTCTTGAAGTGTGGTGCCCAAAACTGGGCACAGTACTCCAGGTAAGGCCTGACTAGTGGTGAATAGAGCAGAAGAATCACTTCCCTTGACTTAAAAGTGACACTCCTAGGTGCCTGTATTTACACGTAGATTTATTGAGTCTTCTGGAGTGTGGTAATTACTGCACTCCAGCAGCCTCCCACATCTCATGTGTCATTGCCTTCATGCTTAAAAATAGCGGCTTGTCAAATGAACTTTAGTTCAAGCGCCCCTGCTGCTATTTAAGCACAGGGACGCTGATACATGAGACTTTGCTGGCGCTTTAATTAGAGCAGCTCCAAGAGTCCCCCTCCCCCCCCTCCTCCCCCGCCAACCCCAGGAGCACATATAAAAGTGGCTCCTGTTACTACAATCCTGGATGCTGTTGACTTTTTTTTTCTTTTCTGCAAGAAGCGTACACTATTGGCTCACTATAACCCCCAGGTCTTTCTCAACAGTACTGCACCTAAACCATGGATTCCCCAGTCTGTATTTGTGCATATGGTCATTCCATCCCAAGTGCGCAACTTTGCACTTGGCCTTGTTGAATTTCTTATGGTTTATTGTGGAATATTCTCTCGTATCTCCAAGTCAGTCTGGATCCTAACCCCACCCTCTGGAGCATCCACAGTTCCACCCAACTTGGTGTTATCTTCAAATTTGCTAAGTGTGCAGTCAATCCAATCATCCAAATCATTCGTATAAATGTTGAACAACACCTGACCCAGGACAGACCCCTGAGGAACCCTACCTGATACATCCTCCCAACTAGACACTTATCTGTCCAAGACTACTCATTGAGTATGATGATCCAACCCAGTTATGTATCCACCTTACAGTACTTTCATCTAGTCAAAATTTCCTTAGTTTGTTCATGAAGAGATTGTGGGGACAGTGTCAAAAGCCTTGCTAAAGTCAAGGTATACCACATCTACTGCTCTCCCCACATCCATGGAGCCTTTCACTTTATAACAGAAGGAAATCAGATTAGTCAGGCCTGGCTTGCTCTTGGTAAACCATGCTGACTGTTCTTGATCACCTCATTCTCTTGGTGCTTCACAACAGATTCCTTGAGGACCTGCTCCATGATCTTTCTGGGTATAGAGCCCTGGCTGACTCATCTGTAGTTCCCAAGATCCTCCTTCTTTGAATCTCCTTCTTCCCCCTTGTAAAGATGGACACCACATTTGACCTTTTCTAGTCATCTGGGACCTGGCCCATCTTCCACAACTTCATGAAGATCATTTTCAAGGGCTCCAAGATCTCCTCTGCCAGTTCCTTCAGTACCTTGGGATGAAGTTCAGCTGACCCTGCTGACTTGAATTCATTCAGACCTATCAGAAGCTCTCTGACTGTCTCTCTTGTCATCTGCTCCCTCAGTTTGCCCCCTTCCTTATCTAGATAATCCTTATTTAGGTGTCTTGCTACATCGTATTTTTTTTGTAAAGACTGAGGCATGAATAATGTCAGCCCGCAAAAAGGTGTAGGGAGCAGTAACTGCTGTTGTCCTCTGTTGCATGACAAGTTCCATTTTATTGAGGACCAGGGGTTGCCAGAGAGCAGCAGGACTGCAAGGGCAGATTACTCAATTAGATAGTATC
>NW_017729024.1:94560392-94571145 GCF_001723915.1 Gavialis gangeticus
CTGGGACCTCATCCAACCTCCATGAGAACTAAAAAAACCATAGCCAATGGTTCTGAATTTACCTTAGCCAATTCCTTCAGTACCTTGGGTGCATCCCATCTGGCCCTGGTGACTTGAAGGCATCTAGCTTCTCTAAGGAATTCCCAACCTGGTCTGCCATGACTCTAGGCTGTTTGTCTCCTTTTCTATCTTTGCTGTCAACTGTGCTTTGCACTTGTAGCTGCCCCATATTGTGAAGACTGAATAAAAAAGGCATTAAGTACTTCAGCCTTCTTTGTATCACATGTGACTAGATTGTTTTCAATACTATATAAGGAACTTATGAAGTCTCTAATTTTCCTCTTACTTTTGCTATACCTATAAAATCCCTTTTTAATGTATTTTATATCCCTTGCCAGCTACATGTCAAGTTTTGTCTTGGCCTCTCTAATTTTCTAATTTGCATGCTCATGTGATGCTTTTATACTCTTCCCTAATACTATGCTCAAGTATCCTTTTATATACGATTCCTTTTTGAGTTTCAGCTCCTTGAAGAGGTTGCTATCTGGCCAGTCTGGTCTTCTGTTGTACTTCCCATTCTTCTACCTCATTGAAATAGCTTTTTCCTGCACCCTAGAAAAGGTCGCCTTGAAGTACAGCCAGCTCTCCTGGACAACAAAACAATGCATTTTAAATGTAATATATATTTAATATGTGTGAAGATGTTGTGGTTGTAATATTTCCTGATAATAGCTGTTCAGCAAGTACCCAAGCTTATACAGAAAACCAACCACTTTCAAATGGCCCTGCTGAGCTGCGCAAATTGATATCACTGTAGTCAAGAGATAAAAAAGAAGGCTCTACCTAGGACATATGCTACAGATATGTTTGTGCAAACCTACCTTTTATATTACTTATGGTTTATTTCTACTGTTAAAATTAAATAATATTTGTTTTGAAAAAATATGTTTGGGGTCACTGAATTACTGTGGATACAGGGAAATCTTGCAAGAACCAAGTCCACTGAGTCCTGTGAAGTGACCAGCATCTCACCTAAGGTGCTGTAGTTTCTTTGTCGGCGATCACTATCCGTGTCATTCTGAGAATTTACATTGCATCTACCTGTGTCTTTCTTTTCCATTGAAGTCAATGACAAATTTCCCATTAACTTTAATGGGAGATGGCACAAGACCACTGCACTGTACATGTTTTGCAGATAAATAGCATGATTTCAAAAGGAAAAGAAAGCAAAAAGTTATCCATTGGAAAAATCTATCATTAACTCATGCTTAAAAAAGATTCATGAAGTCTTTGTTTTATGGGGAAGGCAGTCATTGAACAAACCTACAATTGAAAAACATCCCAGCATTACAAAATTGCTCATTTTCCTCAGGAAATGGCAGAAAAGGTGAAAATGAAGACCTTGTCCAACAGCAAGCCCCTTCTCAAATGAGGTGTGAATGCCAATAAATTAAGCTGATGGTCTGCCAAGTGAGTTCCAAACAACAAGTTTAGACAGCACTACCTAGGTGTTATTGCTAGACCTCAGATATACTTCTACAGACTTAGGAGCCTGATTAGGTCTGTGCTTGTACCAAGTAAAACAGCTATTCTGCCACACTAATGCAAGATTGTTTCTGCATTAATAACTCTGACAGCATGCTTACAAAATGTGCAAAGATCTTGTCACAAATATATTCATTAATTCATATACCCTCTCTCTATTTTGTACTTCATGTGTAAAGAATTAGGCATGCTGAAATCTCTAAACCTAACGTATTGGGGAAAATACACCCAAAGCAACACATTCAACACTAAAGTCAAATTTTATTTAGCTTTCCATTTTAAGAAGGCAAATACAATTATTTCTCTTGTTGCAGAGACCAACTAGGTTGACCCAATTCCTGCATGTGTTGTGATCAAATCCAGCCCAAAACAGGTTGCCCCTTTCACAAAATATAACAGGAAGACTTTCTTTTAAAGTACAATTAATCTTAACAATTAGTACTCAAAACTTATTTACTCTGATTTTGGAAGTTTTCCAGTGCAAATCTAGACCAAGTTTTCTCAGCAAAATTTCTCCTGAGACAATAAGCATAACTTCATAATGTGATATTCTCTGTAATAAAAGTTTTATTAGTTAGCTAGTGGGGGAAGCAAGCGCATTTTACAAGACCATTAGATGATCAAGCCAGGTACAGACATTACACTTTTACTGGTATTCATAACCTGTAAGGGGCTGGAAGGGACCTCACAAGATCATTGGGTGATCTTGTGCTATAAGTTATTGGAAACTGGTTTATGATAGAACAGAAGTTCAGCACAGAAAGCTGGTTTATACTCATAATAGAAGAGAAGTTTGGCGCACACACAGAGATTGGTTTAAAAATGGAAGAACCCGTTCTAAGATTCCTCCCCTCACCTCTCCCCACCAAAGGGTAAATGTATGCTCTGTTCGCTACTGATCCAAACTATGTTGCTTTCAGAAAAACACATAACTGAGACTGATTCTGCTTTGGGCTTTTAGAATGTCTGTACTTAGTCTTACAGTTTTGTAGGCTGACTTGAGGTTAACACAAATGTAATTAAGTAAAGTTTTAATCAAGCTAAAATTGTGAAAGAGAAGAAAAACTAGAGGATGCAGGTGCTTTTCCACTTCCCAGCTGTGTATGCCTGTATATTTGTAAAATGTACTCTCATTTTATGCATAAACTATAGAGCAATGCCTTATTTTTCAACAAAATTGGAGGGCTGAGTTCTTGTTTTGGAATTCTTTTTATAAGATCACATCGCTGTCCAAGTGATAGCAACATCCTCATATGGCATTTAAGATAGATTTCTGTTGGCAGCTTTGCCTGAACATAGATAACCTGCTTTGAAAAATCCCCAGCTTTAAAAACCTCTATAGTGATTTTTTTGTCCCACATCTTAAGGTTGAAAAAGATTTGGTCAAGAAGTGCCAGAAATGTTATAAGGTTTTCTTACCCTTGTAATGTGTCTTGATGACTAATGGGGCTGCCACCTGCTTATTTTTAGTAGCCATTTTTTTAAACATTACAAATGGTAACTGGGACAGCTTATGACTGGACATATCTTTGAGTGATGGTGCACTAAAAAAATTCCTCCATCCAACAATAGAAAAATGTCAGATAGTTAAGGTTTCAAAAGATTAGGATTGTGCAATGAATTTTTAAGAAAACTATCAGTATTTTATTCAAAATATGTTGTGAAATGGGTAGATATTAACATAGCAGCTCTGATTTACTGGGAGTTCATGGTTTCTTGAACTTGTTTTACTAATATGGCATGTGTAGCATTTATAGATAGGGAACAACAAGCTATATTTTGCCTTATTGGTCTTATGTTCAGTGTGGCCAATATGGAGAAGTTTGAACCACCTCTGAATAGGGTTAGCAAGATTAAAGTTAATATGCAACTGTGGGGATTTTCGCAGGTTGTGGTATTTGATCTTTATACCATAACCTGCTGTCAGGGATGTTTTAGTTCATGTCCTGTCACCATGTTCAAATTTGGGTCCAGAAACAGGCACATACTATTGCTCAATCTGTAGTCGTAGCATTAGTGCATGGTTGCCTGTACATGGGCAGGTCAGTGCCCAGGCTGTCTGCAGGCTGGTTACAGCTAGTGGTCCCAATTTGGCACAGGGTGGTTGTGGCAGGGCCCCATCTGGCCATGTGGAGGAAGGCAGGGGGCATCCCAGCTCCAACCTGGCCCTATGTTGGGGGTTGGAAGAGAGTGTGGCTGAGCCCCATGGGAGAAAAGGCTTGTGGCCCAGCTGCAACCTGTCTCCATAGCCGAGTACAGGGCTTGACTTGGCCCTGCAGGAGGGGGGGAAGGGGCATTGAGCCAGGCCTAACTTGGTCCCATGGGGGGTAGGGGACATGACCCAACCCCATGTAGCCTAGGGGGAGGGGCATGGCCCAACTTCATCCACTCACAAGGACAGGGGGGATTGGACATGACCTGGCCCCAACCTGCTGCATAGGTCTTGGGGTTTGATAGTTTGGCAATGGGGGTAGGTGGCCATATTGATTGCCACCATTTCCCTGCCACCAAATTTTCTGATCTCTGGGGAGCTCCATGGGGACCTCCACATTTGGCATAAAGGGAGGTTGAGCACCCCTGCTTTAAGGGCTGCTAACCTTCATTTAGCAATGTCTAGTTTCTTACCCAAATTGGCATGCATATTTAGCTGTCTTTAACAATCTTTATGTCTGGTAGTTCATAACATTATTGGGGCTTTGCACTTCCTTTTGTACATGTGTTTTATGGTGGTTTTCAACCTGTGGTCCGCAGACTCCTGGGGGATGCACAGAACATGTAGGTAGGAGAAAGGTGGCTGTAAATATGGCAGCCCCACCAGAACCAGAAGTGCATTAGGCTTCCTGCTGCTGGTGCTCCAGCTCCCCCAGCAGCCAGAGGTTGCCCAAGCACCAGAAGCAGGTAGCCCAGTGCCAGCAGACAGAGCACATCCTGCTGCTGCTTTAGCTCTTATCAGCACTCCAGCTCCAGCAGGCAGAGCATGGCCATGTTGCAGTGCCTCACTCATCCTATTACTGCTGCTGCCTTATGTGGGATCCAGCACAGCTGAGAGAGAGACATCCAAAGGGGGGCTGCACCTCCAGTCCCCATTTTTAGGGCTCCATGACTAAAAAAAGGTTGACAACCACAGTTTTATACAAAAGTGTGTGGTCTAGTGTCACTGTCAAATAGATAGGATTTGGTCAGGGGATAAGGATTATTTTTTTTCCAGGTTAGGTTGAGTTACTTACTATATCTCGGTTCCAAAGGTGGAAGAGAATAACCTGTCCTGTATTTGGATTGGAATGTAGTTGATTTTTGATGTAATAGCCTGACAACCCATTGGGTGGTGATGCCAGTGTAGTCTTGACCTGGGTGAAGTTCACAGCTTGCGTGGTGGTCCAAAAATTGTCTGCATAAATAAAACTTCATCTGCATGGGTTAGTTGGTTAATCTTCGGTGCAGATGTTAAACAATATACTGTATTTACTTGAATACTAGATGAGGTATTTCACCCCCATTGGCATGGGGGAAAAGTCCCTTGTCTTATCTTTGCATAAAAGGAAATCTCACTAAATACTTTGTCATTAAATTGCTGCCAAAAACAGAATGTGCTCAGTGATAGACACCAACTAGCTAGCTGATTAAATGCAGCCACCACTGAACATGACTGTCTCCCTATGCCTGAAGAAAGGTACTTGTGCCCAGAAGCTGCAAAGAACTTTGTTCCAACTACTCAGTTGGCCTAATAAAAGATATCACATCTACCCAAAGAACCTTGACTACCTATCACTAAGAACTAGCATCTGACAGGGTTTTATTGACTCATTACCATTGCATATATGCTCAGAAAGCACAGGAGCAAGCTATGACCAGACAATGGTGAATTTACATTTTAAAAGAAAAAATCTAGCTTGAAGGTAACACCTTAAACCAGGATTATGTTTTCCATTGAGGGGAAATTAGGAGAGAAATAATATACTGAATTAATGAATTTCCATGTATGAAAGGATGTACATATTCGCTTGGTCTTAATAAAATCAAGAAAATCTTGTAGTCTGGAAAATATGCACCTTTGGCAGACGTTACTGGCAGTGTATGACTTTCTGCCCCCCTGCCAATTCTTAGAATTCAATGGGTGACTTATGAATAGCCAGGGAGGTCAGAGACAGGGTTTGCACTTTAACTTGTTAAAGCTGGCTAGGGAATGCATCCTTGGATTTAAGGTGCAGGGTAAGTGCAGGATGTTATTCTGATATTTTCTTTTGTTTGTTTATTCTGATATCTCTGTATCTCAACATATGGTTACTGATTTCTTATGCTTGTTCTTTTTTCATAATAAATCACTTTTTGAGGTTTTTTTACACAACGCTTGTTGTCAGTGACACTCATGATTCCAGAGAGTATGTACAGCTTTTACATTTAGATTGACTTACCATGACCAGACAAGGGCACAATCCTTCTAGCTTGCAAAATCCTTTCTTTTAAGGTCTGGCAAGACCCGAGTAAGATAGGTAGGGATGAGGCACAATAGGTGAAAGAGTTGGCCTCTGGCTCAGCTGAGCTGATTATTAGTGGTCAAGTACCAGGCAGCAGAGAGGAGTTTGGGGCAGAAAATCACCCCAAAGCTGTGGAAGCAGCCTTGGAATATCTCTCAAAGGTGCACCCAGATTGCATCCCAGAGCATGTCACAACTTATTTGTCCAGTTCTGAAACAGAGGGGTAAAGTCACCCATTTGTATCAGGGTGACCAGCTTTAAGCTTCTATACCATTTACACAACTGTACTCAATAAACATTACCATTACCGGGTGAGGTTGCATTAGCACTGCATTAGTTAACCTATTTTAAATGTGATTGTTGAGAATCATGATAAAATTTCCTAATATAGACAAGACTTAATATGAGCTGGTTGTTCACTATCCACATTCTCAAGTCCTGATTCAGTTATGTACTCTGCACTGTAGAGCCCCTGTGCTGAGATACCCTGCATCCTAGTCAGTCTTCCTGACTGGCTGAGGTACAGGGTGCCTCAAGATGGGGGCTATCTGCTCCCCTGTCTCTGTGTGACTCATTGTGAGGGCTCCACTGCAGAGCTGGTTGGGAGAAGGCTGGCTGGGGCACAGGGGGCTTCAGTGAAGGGGTTCTGCAGTGTGCAGAGGTGGAGGAGCAGGCAGCCTCCCCCATCTCCATGTACTGCTCCCCAGCTGACTGGTGCACAGGGTTTTTCAGTGTGAGGGTTGCCTGCTGGAAGTGGTGGCCTTAGAGTTGTTGGGGCCCTGGACAAGAGAATCATTTGGGGCCCCTTGGAGGCTTACTTTTGATGATCTATAAGCAAATTGGATATTTGTTGCAAAATTTGGGGCCCCCTAAAGTGTGGGGCCCTGGATTGTCACCTGGTTTGCCCTCCCCTAAGGCTGCCACTGCTGCTGGCCAGCCCTGCACTATGCCCCAGCCAGCCCCCACTGCAGCACATGGAACAGCGAGACAATTGGTCCCACTATCCGTGCATGGGCAGGGATATGTACTGCAGCCCAAAGTAGCAGCACAAATTTGTGGCACTATTATTTGTTTTGCTGCAAACGCACACCCCTGCCTGTGTGGATGTGGCCTTATAAGCTGTTTTTGTTAATTAAGATGATTACATCACCTTTCAGTTCTACTTACCTGAAAATGAATCAAAGGGGAAGGCTTATTTTTACTCTTCCAGAGTTGCGTCCTGTGCCAGCAGCTTTAGCCATTGTAACTGTAAGAAGCAGATATTATCCAGTCATCTCCATGCATGCTGGCATATAGATAGGTCTCCAGGGTGAAGTACATGAATTTAGAATTCCAAGAGTATTTCATATAAAATTTCCAAGGGATTTCCATTTCCTAAATGGAATCAGGCATCAGTTGCATAACACAAGTCTATCTATGGTCTGATGGTCTACATGAATAAGTGAGAAGAGGTAGAGACAAAGCTAGGCTGGGTGCCTTGAAAAGAACATACATTGTTCCCTAGCATTAGTATAGACCCTGTGGCTTGGAACCTTAATTTCACAGTTTAGTTTCCAAGTGAGGAACAATGCATTGGCATAACATTAATACCTTTGCCGTTTGTCTTTTTCACATAAATTTAATCCATAACTATACATGTACCTGTTGGAACCAGTCTTCTGGTAAGTTTAAGGCTTTTCTACTATGCATTTTGGTTTGGAAAAAACAGAAACAAAATCTCTTTGCTACTTAAATATTTCTGCTTTAAGAGGGAGTTCCATATTTGTGATTTCTTTAATTTGCACATGAACCATAATCCAAAAAATGCTTTAATCTGAGTCCTTTTCAAATATCAAAAGTGATCTGATATTTTAAAGATAATGAAGTGAGGACAAGAGTGGGTTAGCACACATTACACAGGAGCTTAACCTAATTTCCTGAACAGTGTAGAACACAATGTTTCTGATAAATACATTTTTTTCCCAATTTCTCCATCCAGAATTGTTTTAGACAGATCTGTTTTGCTTTTGGCCAAGTAAAAATAGATTAATTTTGTGTCCTTTCCTATTCTTATTGCAATACCTGTCATAAGAATGAATATGCTGTGTCATTTGGTTCTCATTATAGTCTAAATATTATCTTTAGAAATAACTTATGTTTTGCCTTTCTCTACACTTCAGGCTCTGGAAGAGTGATACAGAACTAGCATTCCTTATCTCATTCTGTAGTCCCATTCTGGTGTAAGGATTCAGCTGAGATAAAAATTGGCTTTGGGCTCAGGTTTCTTCAGTTCTTTGTGGTTATATTTCAAGTATACCATGAGAATTCTCCCCCCCCCAAAAAAATTTATATGCAAGAAGTTGTGCGCTACTTAAACAGAACTTTTGCAATACATTTAAAGGAATAAGATGCCATCTGACACACAAGATTTTTAGTTTTTACAAAGAACAAGAACAACTGGAAACACATCTGTCAATGACCACAATCATATCCATGACCCTAATTTTCCTACTCATTATCCATCCTACCCCAAGAATAGAGGAGGTAGGGGTGCAACACTCTGTGCCTTGGTACCTAAGTAAACATGTAAAACATTAAGCAGAAGCCATAGGATTTAAAATATGTAATATATATCGTGATGATTTGTTAAGGTGAACTGGTATAGGAGCAGAACAACCATGTAAGGAGTTGGTACTCAGACCATCATTCCAAAGAAACTGATCACATCAGGAAATCCAGACAAAGCTGTGCTCAAATGTAAGCCATCTGGCATGAGGAAAACCTGAACAAGAGCCAAAGAAGCAGCTTCAGACAGAAGAATAAGGACAGAACACCTTTTAGCAACCACTTTAATGGTCCTGGTGGAAAGCCAAGGTCAGGGGATCAGTGACACAGAACAATCCTGCATTCCATCCCAGATTCCTGGGATGACTTTTGGAGGCATTTGCTTTTGGTTTGTTTTTTTTTGTTTTGTTTTGACTAAATGACTAAAACATAAGACACACAATTAATTTTCAATGCAGAGAAAAATACTAATAAAAGCCAGAATCAATGTAATTTCTTCAAGATTGGGGAGGAGGGGGAAGAAAGCAATGTTAATTTCTATAGGAAAATGTCTGGTATAGAAATGTCAATGCTCTTGGCCCATAATGATTTCTGCAGAAGCATTTTTTCAACAGCTATTTTATTGGCCAGAGAGAAAAACTTTACAGAGATTTTCCTCTGTAGAAAATTTATAGAACTCTATAGCATTTTAAGAGAACGTTTTTATAGGAGAAGACAAGTCTGGCAGCTAATCCTACCTAATGTATGTAAAGTGAAGCTAATGTACAGTCAAGGCTACAGTAACTAATGGTAATTGTTTTCCCTGGAACAGAATATGTGATTTTTACATTATAGAAATTGAACTGTAATGAGTGGAGGGAAATGGAAAACTGTGTATTTTAAGATATAGGCTACATTTAAAAAATTAAGGTAATGCAAGAACAGCAATTATCACAGAAAAACCTATAAGTTAAACACACATTTTAGTAAAAATATCTTTAAATTTGTTAGGTGCTAGTATTTGTCTACCACCATGTGGCTTTGAAAAATAAAGATAGATTACAATAAATTAACTATTAACACGTGCCTTTATTGGGAGCAGAGTTATAGACTTCTCTGCTGCATGCAAGCTAAGTAGATTGTCTAAGTAGGTTTTCCTGGATACATTCCAATTTTGTGATTTAGGGCTAGATTGGGATTTAACAATCTGTTCAAAGTAAGGGGCAGTGCATGGCTGTGCTGTTCCCAAAGCAGACCTGGCAACCAATTGTAATATTAAAAGATGCAGCTTCTCTTTCAGTTCCTTCCTTGTTTTGTGGCAGCGGTTGGGGGTGGGGGGGGGGGAGGTATAATCTGTCACTGGCTCAGAGCCATTTCATATTACTTCTCAATCTATGCTAGCTCAGCTGTGCTGGTTAAAAGGTGTAGGGGAAAGGGAGGCATAGTAGTTAAGGCTCCATTGATCTCTCCCAACCTGGGAGGGGAAATAGTGGCCTGCTGCCTCCCCCTTTTTCCTTACATTTGGGCACAGGTGCAGGATTCCATCACAGTTTTGCCATTAGAGTTTTGAAGTTTATAATAATAATGTTAATGAAACACCATGAGCCACACAGAATAGGTTGTGCATTAAGTACTAAAAAAACTACATCAAAATAATGTTATTAAGGCGGCAAGGTCAGTCACTCAAAAGTGAAGAGCTGTAAGAAACGAGATTGCCAGTATATCTTTAAATTGGCCTTCCTGGGTTATATACATTATGATACACTGTTTAATAACATGGTCACATAGTATTTTTTTTCATGGAATCTATACCTTATTCAATGCAGAGGATGGGCTGTGCTCATTCAATGAGCAGTTATTCAATATTTTGTTTTCTTTTCATAATTCAATATGTAGAATCATAGACTCATAGAAGTAGGGTCGGAAGGGACCTTGTAGCTCTTCAAGTCCGACCCCCTGCCTGGGCAGGAGAAAAACTGGGCTCAAACGACTCCAGCCAAGTAGGCATCAAGCCTCTTCTTAAAGACCCCCAGGGTAGGAGCCAGCACCACTTCCCTTGGAAATTGGTTCCAGATCCTAGCCACCCTAACTGTGAAGTAGTTCTTATGGATGTCTAATCTAAACCTACTCTCCAACAACTTGTGGCTGTTATTCCTTGTTATGCCAGGGGGCGCTAGGGGAAACAAGGTCTCTCCCAAACCCTTCTGGTC
>NW_017729024.1:94571434-94574405 GCF_001723915.1 Gavialis gangeticus
CTTGCTCGGGTGGTGTCTCCCCGTCTTCCTGCGGCCCCCTCCCCCGGCGAGGCTAGTTTAAACCTTGCCGTATGAAATCAGCCAACCTGGAGGAGAAGACACGCTTGCCTTTAGGAGAGAGGTGAAGCCCATCCTGCCCCAGCAGTCCCCGGCCCAAAAGCATGGGTCATTATCTAGGAACCAAAGGCCTGCCTGGCGGCACCAACTCCGTAAGCACCAGTTGACCTTGCCAATGAAGGCCTCGTGTTGCCATCCCCGCCTACTCATTGGAAGAAGAGAGGAGAATACCACCTGCGCCCCCGTCTCCTTAAGCTTGTCCCCCAGAGCCTCGAATTCCTTCATAATGCGGTCAGGGTTGCCCCGGCTGCATCATTCTTTCCCACGTGGATGACAACTATGGGGTGCTGGTCTGCAGGATGACAACAATGGGGTACTGGTAGCCTTTGGCCTTATTTTCTGAACTGCACTCAAATGGCACTCTGAAATGGTTATTGGTTTCCATGTAGGCTTCTCTAAAATATTCATTATTATAATATCACTTCTTCACAAATATTAATTAACTTAGCATCAGCAAATGCCTGTGAATGAAAGAGTTTATTACCCCATTAAATATGTGGAGAATAGAGGTAATGAGAGATCAAGGGCAAAAGTATCCACTCATTTTGGATACCCAATTTGAGATACCTAGAACCTCATTTTTAAAGTACTTGATATTGGAGAGCACTTTATATATTCAAGCACAGCTCCCATTGACTTCAGTTGCAGCTAAGAGTGTTTGGTATTTCTGTAAATCAGATTTCATGCTTTCAAGTTGGGCACTCAAAATACAAGGAACACAACATCAGAGAATGTCTCTGAAATGTTTGTTTGGAATGAGTTGCTTGCTCTGCATAATTACTATATTTCCAGTATTGACTGTGTAACTTTTTCTCTAAACATAGGTTTTCTTATGTAATACTGACATCAATACGGATTCTTAGCAAGGTTGAGACTCTTAAATCCAACACCTCACATGTTTGCCACTTTTGCTCAAGGAGTAAAAAGGTAGCAATAGCATGTTGTTATCTTCCACTAGGGAGAAACAAGATAAGACATCAAACATTTTATTTGGCAGCAGAGGAAGCGAGGTTCTGGAGTCTTGATTGACATTCCAGGCTCTAAATCAGAGTATACTCTACTAAGCATGGGTTCTTCTGCCAATTCTCATTCAAGTGATATAGACAGACCTTACAGTGTTATTGCTTCACTCAAGACAATTTAACTCACTTGTATCGCTGCAAGATCAGGGAGACACGTCAGTTGGATCATAACAGCTGATGCATGCTTCTGAGGAATAGCTCCATTTTCCTTTTCCGAGGGGCGTGTGTGCACGACACTTTAAAGTGAGCTAAATGCTCTTGCACCACTTTAATGGTGTTGATATTTGCACACCTTGGCAGCATATTGCACATTAATTCTAGCCATTGTAGGAAATTTGCTGGCGTAGTGTGCCTTAAATGACTAGGGGGGTGGCAAACTAAAACACCTCCTTGGAGTTTTAGTTTGCAGCCCCTACAGCCACAGAGTGAAGCACCAGGCTCCATGCAGCTCTGCGGCCCTGCAGGAAACCCTGCAGGCAGCCTGGTAAGAGCCCGGGAAGTCAGGCTCCAGTCTTTCCTCCGTCCCCTGGTCAGTTTCAGTGTCATTTGCCATTCTGTCCCAGTTCTTTCCCTGCAGCTCTGAATCTCATCCATGTGTTTCCTTCTCATCTCTCCCTACCCTGGCTTCCAATTCCAGTCCCTTCCACAGGCCTCCACATTTCTTCTTTACTTCCTTGTTCCTTTCTCCTGGTCCAGCCAGTCTCATTTCTCTCCTTTTAACTCAGTTCCTTGTCAGACTTATTTATCTCCTTTAAAGATGGGGAAAAATTAAGAATAGCTTTTAAAATAAAAAGGGCAGATTAGGTCAGCCACTCCTTTCATACCTGTACCTATACTTCCCCCGTTGCTGTAAGTGCAGCTTGTTTGGCCCGTGCTAGCTATCTGTGTAGTGCTGGCATCACTGAATGCAAAATCCACCTGAGAAGTTGTGGTAGCAGTGCGGTCATGTTCCCCTTTGGCTATGCTACACATGTGCAGTGACCTCCAAGTTGACTGCCTGGTCAGTGCAGGCTCCCGCTGGAGCGCCATATGTGCAATGAACTCCATGAGCTTTCCAGCTGACTGATGTCAGCAGTGCCAGAGCCACTCTTTTCACACTGCTCCAAAGCCCAGGGGATGAGTGCTGTTCACCCTTTCGTTCCCTTCTCCACCGAGCCAATGGCAGGGGAAAAGACGATATGAATGGTGATGTGGTGGCTGTGGCCAGAGCTTGTTCCAATCATCTGATGGGCTCATAAAGTAGAGCTCTGGCTGGACCCTGCTCTGATCAGAGTACTACAAGTGTGAGGCACAGCCAAAGAGGTATATGATCCTCATCCCAGTTTTGGGTCCACTGCTGGACCTGCTTGGGATAA
The DNA here is from genome assembly GCF_001723915.1 of Gavialis gangeticus. Lineage (NCBI taxonomy): Eukaryota > Metazoa > Chordata > Crocodylia > Gavialidae > Gavialis > Gavialis gangeticus. The sequence continues at coordinate 94,573,929 of NW_017729024.1, forward strand.
TTATAGTGAATTGCAAAGGACTGCAGTCTTAAAAACTTGGTCTTGAGACAAAGTACAGGTTCCAGACAAGAAAGATCAAAGATCATAGCTAGAGGCCAAAGATCTGAGCAAGGTACCTAGAGAAAGGCCAAGGGATAACCCTGGAACTATGACTGGAAGGTAATAAGGATTATTATTTACACTCTATCTCTGGATTCTATTCTTTATATATGAGGGAGGAGGTGGAGCTATTCTTAGTCAAGTTGGTTGGGAAATATTTAAAAAATCCTTCTCTTTAGGAGGATTCTGTTCCATAAAAATGCATTGCAAAATTTTGTTGATTTTTCCAAAATATCGTTTCCAAGAAAATCTGGGAGAAAAAGTTTTGACAATTTCATAATGTCCTGTCTTATCATTTTTGGATTGAAACATTTGATTTTTCTTTTTGAGATTACTCTCTTTGTAATATATTCTAATGCATAATATAAAACAAATCTT
>NW_017729024.1:94574416-94576169 GCF_001723915.1 Gavialis gangeticus
CCCCTACAGCCACAGAGTGAAGCACCAGGCTCCATGCAGCTCTGCGGCCCTGCAGGAAACCCTGCAGGCAGCCTGGTAAGAGCCCGGGAAGTCAGGCTCCAGTCTTTCCTCCGTCCCCTGGTCAGTTTCAGTGTCATTTGCCATTCTGTCCCAGTTCTTTCCCTGCAGCTCTGAATCTCATCCATGTGTTTCCTTCTCATCTCTCCCTACCCTGGCTTCCAATTCCAGTCCCTTCCACAGGCCTCCACATTTCTTCTTTACTTCCTTGTTCCTTTCTCCTGGTCCAGCCAGTCTCATTTCTCTCCTTTTAACTCAGTTCCTTGTCAGACTTATTTATCTCCTTTAAAGATGGGGAAAAATTAAGAATAGCTTTTAAAATAAAAAGGGCAGATTAGGTCAGCCACTCCTTTCATACCTGTACCTATACTTCCCCCGTTGCTGTAAGTGCAGCTTGTTTGGCCCGTGCTAGCTATCTGTGTAGTGCTGGCATCACTGAATGCAAAATCCACCTGAGAAGTTGTGGTAGCAGTGCGGTCATGTTCCCCTTTGGCTATGCTACACATGTGCAGTGACCTCCAAGTTGACTGCCTGGTCAGTGCAGGCTCCCGCTGGAGCGCCATATGTGCAATGAACTCCATGAGCTTTCCAGCTGACTGATGTCAGCAGTGCCAGAGCCACTCTTTTCACACTGCTCCAAAGCCCAGGGGATGAGTGCTGTTCACCCTTTCGTTCCCTTCTCCACCGAGCCAATGGCAGGGGAAAAGACGATATGAATGGTGATGTGGTGGCTGTGGCCAGAGCTTGTTCCAATCATCTGATGGGCTCATAAAGTAGAGCTCTGGCTGGACCCTGCTCTGATCAGAGTACTACAAGTGTGAGGCACAGCCAAAGAGGTATATGATCCTCATCCCAGTTTTGGGTCCACTGCTGGACCTGCTTGGGATAATTATAGTGAATTGCAAAGGACTGCAGTCTTAAAAACTTGGTCTTGAGACAAAGTACAGGTTCCAGACAAGAAAGATCAAAGATCATAGCTAGAGGCCAAAGATCTGAGCAAGGTACCTAGAGAAAGGCCAAGGGATAACCCTGGAACTATGACTGGAAGGTAATAAGGATTATTATTTACACTCTATCTCTGGATTCTATTCTTTATATATGAGGGAGGAGGTGGAGCTATTCTTAGTCAAGTTGGTTGGGAAATATTTAAAAAATCCTTCTCTTTAGGAGGATTCTGTTCCATAAAAATGCATTGCAAAATTTTGTTGATTTTTCCAAAATATCGTTTCCAAGAAAATCTGGGAGAAAAAGTTTTGACAATTTCATAATGTCCTGTCTTATCATTTTTGGATTGAAACATTTGATTTTTCTTTTTGAGATTACTCTCTTTGTAATATATTCTAATGCATAATATAAAACAAATCTTCAAATGAAAAGTCACTATTGAAAATAAACAATACCATTGGTCGGAAATGGATTTCTTTCTTTCTTTTTGTGGAAAATGTGGACGTTTTCAGGTTTAAGTCGGCTGAATGTTGTAATCTTGATATCTTTTACGAAGTGCAGTACCGCTCCTCAGGACGACTCTATTGTTACAGCATACCATCATTCTAGGAAGGACTAAGAGTAAAACAGTATGTAAATTACTGTTGGTGTCAGGGAAGGAGACCAGGACCTTGGGTGTAAATGATGGCAATTAGTTCTGGAACTAAAATTCTTAGACCTTGTCAAGTTAGCACTTTTTTGTTTCTTGTCT
>NW_017729024.1:94576180-94581544 GCF_001723915.1 Gavialis gangeticus
TTTTTTTTTTTTTTTTTTTTTTTTTTTTTTTTTTTTTTTTACATTAGGGACCCTTTCTCTAAAAGGAATAGAATATTTTAATGTTTACACTCCTATAATTATTTTACTTGGCTGCTGTTTTTTCCAGAAGGTATGTTTCCCCTTCTTCAGTAAAAGAGAAGCATTTTCAATAAAGGGGGCAGACTGGTCATCTAAATTTAAATGATGGATTTCCACACTTAAAACAGCATGAATTATTGAAAAACACTATAATGTTCTCCTTTCAGCTTTCTATAAATCAAAATACTGAGTGGGATATACTACATATTTGTGTAAACAGGCCTAGAGAAAGCTTTCATTACATTTTTCTCAGTTTCTTTTGTATTAAAATGTTAGAGTGTCATCAAGGTAATTCTGACAAAATATGTTGAATAAGAAAAGATCAATTAAATGAGTTGAAAAGCAAAAATACTGTGTTAACAGTATACAACCATGTAAATCAAATCTCATATAGTTCTAACAGAAACACCTTTTCTAGGTCTGCTGCAGTAATGGCTCCAACATCACTCTATCGCTACTGTATGCAAGTATTGTGATACAGGCTTTATTTGGGGGGAAAAACACTTTGAATTTGATTTACTTCTAGCAATAAAAGTAAATAGGAACTTAGGACTGAAAGGGGACTCCTGGGTCATTGCATCCAGTTCCCCACAGCTGCAAGAAGTCCTTAAGCAAAGAATCCCCCAAATCACTGTTTCAACCCCCTTCCCCCAGCTACAAGGAATTATGTTCAAAACACCTAGAAAAAACCTATAGCTTGGCATAGCTAAAAGCAGGGATGATCGCTTGCCACTGAAACAAGGAAGATCCTAGGAAAAAGACCTACGGGGGGAAAGCAAAAATATATATATGGTCCCTGGGTCTGACCCAGGGAAAAAAAATCCAAAATTTCCTCCTTTGATGGTAGAGTGAAATATGAAACTTTGTTACCCTTTAAAAAAAATACCTTTATAAATCCCAGATTGAAGGTTTCTTGTTTTGCATTTTTTTCCCTTCAATTTACAGAGTAGGAAACAACAAAAAGGCATATTTATCCTGCTAATAGGGTGTCCCGGCAAAGTGTTATCTTTTGAATTCTTTCAGAGGTATGTCAGCTTTTTTTTTAACCAAAAACAGCAATGATTTATTTCAGAAAGGATCAGCAAGCATTATTTTAATCTAAATAATAATAATCAGCATAAAAAGTGATTATGTAAAACTGTGGGTTTTAAAGGTATTACTTCTTCCAGCGAGATGTTTTTCCACTTTAAACACATGGAATCTTGTTGTGTTTGGTAATATCTTTAAAACTGTATTTTACATGGGGGGGAGGGGGCAGAGAGGGAGTCTCTTGTCTTGGATTTGAGTGCAAGCTGGGAAAGCAGGTAGCTGCCCTCACTCTGACTCTGGCCCTGACCCCAGATTGGGGTCAGAGCTACAGCTGGCCCTATTTCCCCCTCCCCCTGCCCTTGTTGGCACTACCATTTACCCTCTGGTTTTAGTGCTAGTCCTGGATGCAGCCCTGCTTCAACCTGGGGCCTGGAACACATGGTCACTCTGCCTCCTTCCTGACCACCTAGCAGCAGCAGCAGCTCTGGCTATGATAATAGTTTAACTCCTAGTGACTCCTAGTTCTTTCATTTTCTTTCCCTACACATATAGGCCCATAAATGCTGCACTTCAAATGCACTCCAAAAGGGCTAGATTTTTAAAGTACTGTTATTAAGAATGCCTATGCAGAGTGAGCGGTTACTTAAGTACTCTTTGCTGTTAGAATACCCTACAAACAATTCGTTTGTGAAATACTTCCATTCAGATTTTTTCTTTGATGTTTCTGGAAAAGAAAATGTTACTTTTGATGCTCAGGTGATGTGGAGCAATGTTCTTAAATGTGTATGTGTTAATTGCAACCATTTTTTTTTGGTTATAGTAGAATAATAAATTTGCAAGTCTTCAAATTCAAATGCAAAATTCTTTGGACCATTAAAACAATGTTCTTTGATCTCAGACTGAACAATATGGTTACATTTAAGAATCCACCAACCTTTTGGCAGTATTTAGCTATTCCTTGACTTGAAACAATTTCATCTGAAACACATCTATTGCTTTTGGTCTTGATTTTCTTGTCATCGTCCCATGCAAACCCTGCAGCTTTTTGTATACTGTACTTTTAACAGTTCCCTGGAAACTTTCCATGCCTGCAGGGTCCTGTCAGGAGGTTTTGTTGTGCCATAATCATCTTCTAGACTCTGCATGCCTTCACAGTACAATGATGGCGAGCAAAATTGAATGTTGAATTTGTTGCTTTGCAATATTTAGTCAACAGGAATAATGAAAAATAGTTGTAGTGAAAAGTATGATTCTGTAACAGGATATGAATCAAACCTTGACTGGACTCCATGATCATTTTTAGATGGTGAACTAGCAACAGCTAGGGTAAGGCATATATTGTTGAATCTTGTTGTGTCCGTCATTAAGTTTTCGGCGTTTGACACACCTTAAAATTTAGCTGTTATATGTTAAATGTAAAGCTGTAGAAATAAAGTGATATAGCAATGATTTATGAGTTGTTGAACTTGGAGCAGTGCCAGCATTTCATTGATACTGTATCTTTGTTATTGGTAGACTTTTTCATATTTCGTTTTAATGGTAGTGCCAGGTATTTGATGTTAGCAATAACCACTTCTGTCTAAATGGTCAGCATTAGTGACATCAATTCTTAGTCAGGTAAACTTTATAGAAACATACCTGTACCTTGAAATATTAGGGAAAGATTTTTCTCCTCACTCCCTTCCATTAAAAAATAGTTTTGTACAATTTAACTGTGAACTTCAGAGTAAAACACACATCCGCATAGTATTTCTAACATAAAGACGTGGGAAAACTCCCAGTATTGTTAGAAACACCATTATGTTTGTATTGGGTATGAAAAATAACCAAAACAAAATGTTTGGATTGTGTGAACAATTGGTACCGAAATCGATATCTTATTTTATCAATGTTACTCATAGAGTTAATAATAAAAAAAAATAGTAGACCTTTTTTTAAAAAAAAAACCTAATACACACACACACAATATTTTTCTAACTTTTTTTATTCTTCCACAATATATTTTTGGCTTTAGAAAAAATAAAGCAAGTGAGCTGGTAGTAAACCAACATGACAGAAAAAAACAATCCTCAAAATCACCTGGTTTGAAAAAGACCTTGCTGTTTGGAATACAAGCTTAGCCCACAACTAATTAAAATGATTTTCAAGTCGAACAAATTGTAGCAAAAACACTTTCAAACTTGTGACCTTGCGAGCTTAAGAGCTTTGCTTTCCCCATGGTTTTATAGCAATTGTCAGAACAGTGTAGCTTTATGAGTTCAAAGACTTAAGAGCCTGAAGACTGAAGAGGAAGTGGTAATTGCTAAATGCTAAGTGATATATTAAAAGCATATGAGAGGTTTTAAAGTGGATCCATGTAGAAAATAATGAACTACAGTGTTAGTTATAGTGGTAAATTGCCAAAATTGTGCTGTTCAAATACCATCGTTACAACAGACTTTTGCAGCTGAATCAGTAATATGCTCTTTGTCTTCCTTTAATTCGTTTAAGGTATGTGACTCTAGTTTCTGAAAAAATATTTTGATAACTCAACAAAGGCTTATGTCTCTAAAATGATCTGTGGCTTTTTATACTGTAGTGACAGCTAAAGCTTACAGTTTTTGGTGGCCAGAGGAATTCTTCAGAAATTCAGCTGCTCTGTAAAATCATACCCCCTCCCCACCTAAAAGCACAGGTTGTTTAGACATGGGCAATTTTGTATCAGATCCTCAACTAGTGTAAATTTGTTCAGATCCTTTAAAGTAAAAGAAGGCATTTTCCTACTGCTTTCGCAAATTGATGTTTGTGTGGTTTAAGGAATCAAAGATTTAGCCTTCCTTAGATGCAGATCAGTTTGTGAAGTTTGGTGCCAGCATCATAAAACCTAGATTAAAATAGCAGGGAAACTTCCAGCATATACTGGATGCTGCTAACAATGCTGCAAATGTGTTTAAATGACACCAAGAGCTACTTTTTTTCCTCCCTAAAAGCTGCAAACAAATGTGTAGCTGCTATAGATAATGCTGGAAGAGCACAGTTAAGAAAACCTGTATATCAGATGCTTAGGTTCATCCCTATTTAGCAAATCACTTAAGAAAATACTGACTTTAATAAGTCCCATGGAAGTCGAAATTAAACATATGAGTAGGTGAATGTTGATGAGTTATGAGACTGGAGCTATACACTTCTGCTCATGATAAAAAAATGCTGCTTTGTAGCACAGTCTGTAATGTTAACTATCTGTGCCAGTTAAGCTGGCACGCAGTGATCTGGCAGGGTTTCATCTCCAAATTAGGTATAATGGTTGAGAAATTGTTACTAGATTGAACCTGTCAGGTCAAAGAAGTGAGATAACACACTTTCTTAAGCAGCTGAAAAAGAACATAACTGTGATTATACAAGAGAAGAAAAGCTATACAGGACAACTAGCATTCATGTCAATGCCAACAATTACTTGAGGAGAAACTCAAAGTAGATGAAATAGGTTCATGTAGTAGATACTGACCATCCTGTTGTTTTGTCTCCCCAATGGCACTATTTCCAGCAGCATTATTTGTATATTCCTTTGATTTATGAATATTCATATTGGGAAGATTTGCCCTTTACAATATTTAAACTTTTGGGCTAGAGACAGAAGTTGCACATGAACTGGTTTAAGTGATCAGAAACTGGTTTAAACCTATAACAGGATAAAAGCTAAGTGCACATAAATCAGTTTCAAAATGGCTGAAATTGGTTTGAGATAAACCTGGTTGAATATAGTATCAGACTTAACTGATTTGGATCAAACCAGTTTATAAAACTTCTGTCCCAGACCTTGTCCTGGTTGAAGTTAAATCACAGTTTGCCAGCAAGCTTTGCAGCCCTGGGCTGGGCTGGGCTGGGCTGTCTGCTCCAGAGAGCAGGGCTGGCCCCGCCCCTCTGTTCCCTAGCTGGAGCAGTGAGAACTGGCTGACAAGGGGGTGAGGGGAGGCAAGCCTGGCTGGGGATGCCACCCAATCTAGGGCAGGGGGGAGGAGGAAGGGGAGGGGGCTGCCTCCCCCCGAGACAATCCCCAGCTGGGTACTGGGGCAAGGGAGGGGAATTAAACACCCCTTCCCCTGCTCAAACTAACCGCTGGCTGCAACTGTAGACTACAAATCCCAGAAGCACCTGGAAGCAGGAAGAGGAAGTGATGAGCAACTGTGCAGAGTCCTGCTGCTGTAATTCTGGACTGTCCTTTGTGGGACAGCAGGAAGAGGAAGTGAACACACAGCC
>NW_017729024.1:94586544-94596886 GCF_001723915.1 Gavialis gangeticus
AGTCCTGCTGCTGTAATTCTGGACTGTCCTTTGTGGGGCAGCAGGAAGAGGAAGTGAACACACAGCCAGAGAGCCATGCTCTAGCGCCCCCCAGCTTCTGGCCTGAGCCACTGCAGGCATGTGGCTACATTTGCAGAATCAAAGGTAAATGTCCATTCGCTTCTGTTTCAATTTAATCTGTGCAGCTAAGACTAATTTACAAAGACTGAACAGATTCAACCTCAGGCTTTCTGACTGTCTGTACTTAGCCCAGAATTTTAGTGCTCATAAACTATTTTCAAAATCGCTGAAACAGATTTAAGATAAACGTGGAAGGATGTAGTATCAAATTTAACTGAGTTAGGTTAAATCACTTTATTGAACTTCTCTCCCAGATCTCCTCCAGATTCAAGTTAACTTACAGTCCCTGAGCATCCCAGGATGCTTTGTATATCTCCTGCAAACAATCCCACCCCCCCGCAGGGTGGGCAGGCTAGATTTGGCTCAAGCTTTCTGCTCTTTCTGAGCAGGGAGTAGTGCTCTGGTGCCCAGAGCTTCTGGCCGGAGCCACTGAAGACACGGGGCTGCATTTCTGGAATCAAAACGGGATGTTTGTTTACTTGCTATCAATTTAGTCTATGCAGTTTAGACTAATGGGTGAAAATGGAATCGATTCAGCCTCGGTCTTTGTGACAGTCTGTACTTAGCGTTGCAGACCAGTACTGTTGAAGTCCCCAACTTTCTTAGGTTAATTATCCAATGCACTTCATAGTTATCAGCATTTGCTTCACTTACTTACTGTAGAATCTTTCTGGTTAGCCCATGTGACTGTAAGTAACATACACCTTTTAAAATATTCCAAAATATCCATGCTATGTGTTCATAATAACTTGTTTTATACAAGTCAGCTGAAATTGCTTCTGGTTTATCACCTATCCCTTAGGGCTCCTCTACATGTAGAGGTAAAGGCACAATAGGATCTAATGTGTGAGCCACACAATTTCACCTCCTGCCCTGACAAATGTGCATGGCAGGAAGTGTGATTGTGGGATTACGTATTAGATCCCATCTCTCTTTATTGCTGGTGCAGAGGGAACATGATCCTGGGCTCCCCTGCACCAGCAAGAAGCAAGCTCCCACAGCTAGAAGCCCCCTGAGTTGAAGGTCTCTCAGCCATGGGGGTGCTCCGTGCATCCCTGTGGCTAGGAGATTGCAGCTGCCATGATTGTCCAGCTCCAGAGGTGTGTGAATCTTCTGAGGCTGGGAGATTTGCAGCCATGCCCTGCGGCTTCCAGGAGGCATCTTGTGGGGACCCAAGATCTAATGATCTTCCATCATTAGAGTTGTAATGCCACAGTTTGATTTAGCCTCGTGTGGAGGTGAAAAGGCGACAGACACAGGAAAGGGTTGCATATCCAAAATGGAGCTAGTAGCTTTAAAAAGTTAAATTCACAAAGAAGTCAGACATTTACGGGTTCTCCAAATTGTCATGCTTGTTGTCTTGAATACCTGTTTCATTTGGGAAAGTTGTGGAAAAGGTAGTATTTTTCCACAGGGAGAAATCAGTGCATAATGCTTTAAATTTTCAGCTAAAGAAACTAGTAATTTAATCTTGAGATCTGTCTTATCACTGTCATTGTCCTTACACTGTAAAATCACAAAGTGGAGAACGCTTGTAATATGCTGTCAACTTTTTGTAATATTAATGCATCTGTGATTGTTAATCAGCGCCTATAACTCTGTAGGTGGGATCAGAGTAAAGAAGCTCACATGAATCCTTCCCCAATCTCAAATGCTCTTAAAGACATTAACATCATATGACTTTCTCTCCCTCCCTGTTCCCTTTCATTTAAATGGTCTGCTATACAATGCAATCTGGATCAAAAGCCCAACACTTTTTTTTTTAACTATGTCTGGGTGAAAAGTTTGGATCCAAATCAAAACGTTTCTGTACTTTGGCCATTAACGCACACAGCTTACTGCTGGGAAAGACTGATGTTCAAAAGATAGGGAAAAATAGCACCTGCTTTCTCACGCTGGTTTATGTTTGCAGTCTCAATAAAAATGCAAGACAGCATATGCAGAAACCTGGCGGAAACAGCATTCACATGTTAATTCCTTTGTATTAGAATAATTTCTTTTCAGGTGGCTGAATGCATGCCAGACTAGTGGGAGGATTTGAGCATCCCCTTCCTTAAGTTTGTCCATTGCCATGTTTAGCATCTAGCTCATTTCTTAGCTCAAAGACCACCACTTTGTCTGGGTACTCAAAAATGAAATGTGGGCTCACTGGTTCAGACCAAATCCAAGTTTGTCTGAATAAGTCCTGTTTAGATAACATGACCCCAAAATGAATTTACCAAAATCTGTTTTTTGCTGGATCACAGAAAATGGCATTGTAAAGTTTTCTCACATTATTTCCACTCATGATTAGTAACAAAACACAGAGCTGTTCTAGAACTCACTGAACCTTAATCAAAAAATCTATGTTTAAATAATGTTAAGATTTTTCCACAAGACAAGAAAAGCAAGCAGACGAATTCCAAGACAAGACTTGCACTTTTAGGACAAAGTCAGCATTTTCAAATTTGCCCCTCACTTCCATGTGCTCGGGAATAGTAGGATCTGTTAGTAAGGGTGGAGGCAGGGGATGGGTGGAAGAGGCTGCAGGGGCAGGCAAGAATTTTGGGGAGGGGGCAGAGGGCAAGGGTGTCACAGGTACTCCATAAACACACTTTTAAGCAGCACTTTTGTACTTATTTATATATAGTATAAACTATGCATGATATTAGTTCAAAGCCAAAAGGCTCATGATTTATCATATAGTTAAGTCGGCTGGGCCTTAGCAGAATGTGCAGCAGGGGTGGGCAAAATATGGCCCGTGGGCTGAATGCATCCCACCAGGCAATTTTATCTGGCCTGTGGGCACCTACCAGCTAATTGTACCCCACCCACCCTGCATGCCTCATTCCCACCCTTGTGGGCAGAATGCCTTGGTCCAGCTAGCACAGAGCTTCTGGGAGGAGCTGCTGCTGCTGCTGCCTCTGGAACTGCCAGGGGACCTACTCAGTTTCCCTGGTATCCTGCTTGCTCTAGACATCAGGTAGGGAAGTAGCAGGGGTGGGGGTGGGGGGAGGGGGAGCTACAGCTGTGCAGGAGTACAGAGCATGGGGCTGGGACTGGGGCTGGCAGCAGTGTGGAGCCCACACCCAGGCGGGCAGTGGGAGTGTGGAGCTTGGCTGGGTAGGGTAGGGTGTGAGGGAGGGTGGAAGGGTGTGCGGACCTCCCACACACTTTCCCCCAGCCCCATAGCGCACAGCTGCTGTCTCTCAGTAGTGCACGGCTCTGGCCAACAATGCATGTGGTGAAAAGGAGTGCAGCCCAGCCAGCAGGGCACTATCGCATGGGTTTCCCCACAGTGCATGTGCACTCATGCACCATCAGGGGAAGCCCCATGAGATGGAGCTGCTCCCTGACGTCCAGGTCCTGGGACTCTGCTGGAAGTGGAGGGAGCCCTGCCCCCTGCTTCCTGGAAGAGTCCTGGGACCTGCATAGCAGGGAACAGTGAAGGCAGCTGGTTCCACTGCATGGGGCTTCCTCTGGTGGCATGTGAGTGCCTGGAGCTGCGCATGTGCCACAGGAAGCCCTGCACGATAGAGGCGGGTCATCTGGGCTACACCCCTTGCCACCATGTGCAGCACTGGCTGGAGGCACTTGCTGCCAGGTGGCACCAACTGTGCGGGCCGTGAGTACCCCAAGCACCCACCACCAGCTGCTGCCGCTGCCACTGGTCACAGGGTCTATGCACAATGGGAAGGGTGTGTGTAGGGGGTCCTCACAACCCTCCATCCTCCCTCAAATGCCACAAACCACACACCCCCACACCGTCACCCCCACAACCTCCCTCACTTACACCCCCAACATACCCTATTGCCCTCCCACACACACCACCCATACCACACCATACACACATTGACCCCAACCACACTACACACACCATACAAGAGTAAGACTTTATTTTTGAATTATTATGCAATCATCTCTGTATAAACTAGGCAAACAAAATCATGAAAAACAAATTGTAATAAAATTAAAGTATATTATAGTGGGTGTTTGACTTTTAGTATATGATTTGGTTTGTTCTGGCTCCAAGATAGCAACCCTCCCCTCCTGAAAGGGGTACTTCAATGAGGTAAGAGGAGGGACTTCTAGTGGCAAAAGTCAGGGACTAGGGGCAGGGTTTCCAGTCCCAAGATGGTGTCTAGGGGGTGGGACACCTGTCAAGGGGTGGGGTTACCCTTGCAGCCCTTGACAGTTCACCACAACTCAGTAAGCAGCAATCCACCTGAAACAATTGCCCACCCCTAGTCTATAGTGTTTCAAGCCATGGTGACCCCACAGCTCAGTACTGCTCTGTGTGTTTGTGTGTGTACTCCAGATATATCCTACAAAAGTGCCGTGTGTTAATTGGCTCCCCACTCATGACTGGAACCAGGTGTTCTTGCAATGAGTTGTGGGATGCTCCAAAAATTTACATACCAATGAGTCACAGGGCAACCAAGTCTGTATCTACCTCATGGAGGGCAGGGCCACACTAATCCCATGTAACAGGCTGAGAGAGGGTGTGACAGAGGGATTCTGGGTAAACTGGTTAGGGCCACATTTGGTGATGTTTGCCAGACATTTGATGCTAGTGAAGAAACAAGAATATTGGAAATGGGAAAGAAAGGCACAGCTCAGCTGTGGGAGTGAAGGGGAACTAAAAATTTATTCAATGTAGTTGCTTACCATAACGTGAAAAAGAGTCAGAGCTGAGGGTGACTGAGCACAATGGGTATTTCTGTGTATTTTATTTAGATGGGCTGCACTGATCTATTTCTGTGGTAGTATGTTTGCTCTGGGGAATGTGGTCACGGTGCTTCCCCTGCCTAATATGTCCTCCATAGGAGGTCTATAATGAGCAGATTTTTGGTGTTGGGTGGTGGACCTGGAGCTTGCTCCATCCACTCCATGCATTGACCTGGTATTGCAGTGCTTCCAGGACAGGTGCAAAAAAACAGACAAAAAAAAAAAAAGTATGTTTGCTCTGTGTCGGCCATGGGTTTTATACTCATGCTCAGTGTTGACTGCATTTAATCAGCTTCAGAGCTGCTTTCCATTATTAAGCATGTACTGTTTCTGATAGTAATTTAATGATAGACAATGTATTTAATGAACTTCTCTTCTATGTAAACAGAAGAGAAGGAGCTTTATTCTCTATGCTGACTGGGACAAAAAAAACTTTCTTATATTAGAGTTGCGTATGGTATGTTTTGCCTGGTTTCAAATCAAATGTTAACCTAATTAACATTTATTCCAGCAGAAACAGTAACTCAGCCAGGATTCATTCAAAACTTGGCCTATATTTTCATAGATGGGGCCCATGTTCAATAAAAGTTTTGCAAATCTTTTGGCAACTGTGGACTAAGTGTCATATTGCAAAAACAACAGTGCATCAGGCTCACTTTCCATGATTTCAGATTTTTTATATGAAAGATTTGCAGATTTCCAATGGATGATATTCATTATGATGAAAACCATTTTTTTCTTTCCTTTTTTTTTTTGACCGTGCAAAGAATTAAGGCAACCTGAATTTGGAAAATGCTTGTGGAGACTGGGTTAATTTTTCTGTGTAGAGTATTAGTTAAGCTATTAATGTTATTTCAAAGGGAAAATAATTCAGGACTTCTGTGTGGCTGGCTTTTAGATTTTTCATAGATTTGATAGAATCCATCATTAGGGCTGGGAGGCACCTTGTAAGATCATTGGGTGCAGCCCTCTCCCCAAAGGGCAGGAAGTCAGATAGGGTCAAAGGATCCCAGCAAGATAAGCATCCAAATGTTTCTTGGAAGTGTCCGGAGTAGGTGCTTCCACCACCTCTGGGGGAAGTCTATTCCAGGCCTTGGGGCCTTTTGCCGTTTTTAAAAAAACATATATTTTTAAAATAATTTTTATGATCAGATTTTTTTTTAATTTCCAAATGACACATCAGAGAATGTATGTACCATAAAATAACTTTTGACACTTGAATTCCAAACAAAAATCTAAGGTGGAAGCAAATGCTCAAAAGATATTTTTATACATGCTCCTGATATGGTGCTGACTGCTTTTAATTAGCAAGCTGTGCTAATGAAAAGCACCCTCTTGTCACATGTATCGGCAGCACAGTACATCCCCACATTGAGAAAATGGCACTGGGGCACTTTGAAATAAAACACATTCGAAATGTTTTAGTTCAAAGTGCACTGCTGCCATTTTCTCAGTGTAGCAACACACTGAGCTGCTGATACACATGATGGGCAAGGGTGCCAGAGCCCGTCAATTTACGTGCTCCAGTAGACTCGATTAATCGAGTCTACTACTCGCATGTGTGTAAGTGCCCCAAGCGTACAAATCCAATTGATTGCAGAAGGGATTGGAAGCATGCAGTTGCAGTTGGTTGCACTTGGGGGCTTAAGCAAAATTAACAAAGGTTGATTGCAAGTTTTTGCAAGAAAATTTGGTGAGGCCCTAAGAATTAATAAGCATCTTTTTGCCTTCCATGATCCAGAAGAACAGATATGGCAATTTGATTGGCTTCATAGTCTATGTAATTTTATTTTGTATCATGACTGAAAAGCATAAGGTTTGTACATGTTGCAATGGATAACGCAGCTGTCATGGAGATGGGCTCTTTGTGGCTATAAGGAACAGGACTACAGGCAGTGGCCTCAAATTTCAGCAGGACAGAAATTTAGACTGGAGATTAGGAGGAACTTTCTGACTATGTGACTGATCAGGCATTGGATAGGTCAGTAGTTGTCAACTGAGGGTATGTGTACCCCTAGGGGTACTTAAAAAGGTCATAGGGGGTACACAGAATGAGCTGAGAACAGCCTGAGGGGGGAGCACTGCCACCTGGCTGCTCTGTTGACAGCTTCACCTGCTCACAGCCTGCTGTCACCAGATTTGCCCATCCCTTTGGCATGCACTCATTTATTAGAGTAATATTTCTGGGGTCTCTGTAATTCTAGCAATGTATTGATTGTGTCACTTGTGTTTCTATGCGGAGCTCCATCTCTCCCTTCTGCAAGTCCTCACCCCCGAGTGCAGCTACCTTGCAGGGCTTAGTTTCAATGGGGCTGGGTTCTTCCAGCTCCCGAATCAGTTGAACACATACACACACAGCATCCCTGAACAGGCAAGGTATTTCCAGGCTGATATCCTCATGGGCCCCAGACTCAGCACAAGAAAAAAGCATGTCTGAGATGGCAGGGTCAATCAACACTTCTAAGCTGACACCCTCATGAGCCACAGACTCGGCACAGACCTTAGTTCAGCCAGGGCAACAATAAAATGCATTCAGACACATGCACATAGGTTAACAGAGCATGTCTGAGTGGGCAGAGTTACTCAGCATTTCCAGGCTGACACCCGCATGTGCCCCAGACTCAGCACAGGAATAGATCAGTTCTGAGCCGGGCCGGGTCAATCAGGATTAACAGGCTGAGATCTTCATATGCCCCACTCAGCACTTCCCAATTTCTTGTCCCAATTGTCCTGGTAGTAACCCTCTTGATGAGCAAACCCCACAGGATTTTTGGGCTAGGTAAAAGGAGCGTTCCTCCAAAGCAAATGGAGAGGTTGAGGAGAAGGAAGAGTAAATGAGGTTTAGAGAATTAGAGAGAGTATGGCAACCAGCTTGACCATAAAAGTCATTTTATTGCCAGGTATATGAAACTTATCATGACACTAGTAGCAATAGCTATACAAGTAGAGACAAACAAAAAGCAGTTAAAATATTATACAATTAGGTATTTGGGGAAGTCTAGCTTAAGTTTGATCAGCAAAAGTCAAGTTTAGAAAGCTGTGCCTGGAGTAAGAGAGAGGGGGAGAGAGAGAGGGATTAAACAAAGTCTGAGGTTTAGAAAGTGAGAGACAGAGAGAGAGAGAGAGACAGGCTGGGTACTGTGCCAGGGTTTCCCAGGAACACGAAGCTGACAGGTAACATCATGGCTGTCTGCATGCCCCAGGCAGCGGCTGCGTCCCCCAACAGGCATCTACTTCCCCCTCATACCTCACTGAGGGCTAAAGACACCCAGCAGGGTGGGAAGGGGCTGGGGAAACCTGGGGAGTGTGGGTAAGCAGCAGCCCAGACCCGCATGGGGGTGAGGCTCAGGGCTGCTGGGGGCACACAGCAGAGCACTGCCCCCCGGACCTCTGCTCTGGGCATGCGGGGAGAGCCTGATAGCCTCCATTCCCTGTGGCCCTGCTCTCAAGGGCTCCTGGTGGCAGCTGCAGGGTGTGGTGTCCATGGGGCTCCCACTGGCCTCTGGAGCTGCTGTAGTTGTGTTGCAGGTAGTGCCCCACTATTAGCATGAAGCCCCCATCCCAGGCAGCTGCTCTGCCATTGCCCAGTGAATACAGAGGCTGGAGAAAGGCACCTGCATTAAGATGCAGATGAGTGCAGGGTTTTGTGTAAGGTGTGTGAGCAACCCCACCTCCCTCCACGCTCCATGCCCTGCCTGCATGGAGGTGCTCTGAGCCTGCCGCTCCTTGGGGCTTGTGCCTGGCAAGGCAGCGTGGCACTGTGAGGACAGACCTCCTGCTTCCCAACTCTCCCGCGCCTGTGGGGGTGAGGGCGCAGGCAGGTGAGTGGGGCACCGCAGGGCTGGCTGCAATGTGGCCTCTTGCTGCCAAGGGCATGGTCATGGCTCACAGGTCAGGGGCTGGCTCCTACCCCTTTCCAGTGTCCAGCTCTGCTCCAGCCAGGTGGCCAGCCGTGCACCTGGTGTCCTGTATTTGGAGGCTAAGGGCAGTGTCCCGTATTTTGGAAGCTAACTTGCTTCAGGACCTGGCAAACAGAAGATGAAGCCTTTTTATTCATTCCCGTGATCGCCGTGCTTGGCTCTGCTCCACTTGGGGATTTTCCCCTCCCGTTAGAGCTGTTTGCTGTGCTTGGGGTGTGCAAACACATTCTGCATGGTGGGTGCTCGCAGGGGTGCAGGGCCAAGTGGGCTTCATGGCATCATTAAAAACAAACAAACAATTTGGGGGAATAAAAAAAAAATTCTGTTTTTTCTTCTGCTATTAAGCATGTGTTAAGAGCTGAGGCTAAGAGTAGACTGCCTGTAGCAGCATCCCATTGTCACCCACCCACAGCCCTCCTGTTATTGAACACCCCCTTGGGAAGAAGCAGATGTTTGAGCCCTGGGGCCAGTCCTGACCTGTCTCTCACCACACAGGGGCAGAGGCCCTTGGGCAGTGGGGACTGCATGGTGGCATCTGGGTTAATGAGTGGCTTGCACAAGCAGGACAGGAGGACGGGGGGTGCATTTCCTGCACTGTGGGTATGCGTGCATGCGTGTGTGTGTGCAGCAGAGGCTCAGATGGCCTGGGCCTGGCCTGTGTGGTAGTACTGTCACTGCAGCTGATGCATGCGGCTGGAATAGATGATTTTATGAGGTTCTTTCCAGCCCTATTTTCCTATTATCATGGGTGTACAATGGTATGTCTGGTGAACCTGACCCTAAGCATTCATGTTCAGTATTGTGCTAATAATGCAGCTGGGTGGAACACCCATGGCATCTACTCATCCACTTCTGTTAAACACTACTTTATATGAAGGTGTTTGAAAGTGCTGATGCCACCATATTTATTTACAGGCCATGTATATTTGTTTAAAAGGAAAGCGCAGAAATATAACACAAAGGGATTTTATTATTTTTATTTTTTAATGGAGATTTATGAAGGGGACCTTCATGGTTCAGGGCACAAACCAGCTTCTATGTATTAGGGACACCTTATAGCAGCCTTCATGCTGCAGTGTCTTTTTGCAGGTTTATTTAATTCAGCTGTTGCTGCTTATCATAGGAAAAGAAAATATCATTATTAATAACTTTTCTTAATGAAGACTATAGGTGTTTTACCAATATAAAGTTAACTGTTGATATGTTCTAATCTGAAAGTAACACACTTTTTTAAAATTGGAGTTTCACTTGTTTTCTTCCTTAAAAGGGACATTTGTTCCATGTATTAAATTAGCCTGGGATTTTTTTTGGATGTCTCTCTATATTTGGAACTGTTTGTCAAATAAGCTTTTAATGGTAGACTAATAATAAGAATGCTGTATATAATTAGATCCTCCACATTGAACGGGGTTTGCTGGATACACTGACAGTTCATAAATGTATTACTAGCCAGGATGAATTATTATGTTAAGATATGTTTTTTGTGACTGAGGCATTGCAGTAGGTGCTGTTGCTCTGTCCTTTTATGACCAAGTCTGTGAAGAGGCACGGATGCTTTAGGATAGGTTAGGGGTTTATATTTTTAATTGCAGTTG
>NW_017729024.1:94596900-94615818 GCF_001723915.1 Gavialis gangeticus
TTGGCTTCACTCCTTTCCAGGTGGGGGGTGGGGGAGGGGGGTCGGTGGCTGGGAAGAAGTATGTTAATTCTGATTGGAGAGATTTACTAAACTGCCGTCTGAGAAAAAACACATTAACTGTAATAAATAGGTTTTATAAAAGTTTTAAATCCCACTATAGCTAATCAGTTCGAACAAGACATTTAAGCTGTAAATAGCATTTAAAAGTAAACAGAGCTTTACACAAAGTGACAGCTACTATTACATTTTCTGCTTCTGAGTGTGAGAAAATTAATGTACCAAAAAAGTGCCTACTATTTAAAGGCGTCTTGCTCCAGACATTTTTAACAACTGAGATTTGCAGTGGGTAGACCACTGAAGTGTCTCGTCATTAAATTATACACTGTACATTAGAAACAGATGTACCACTGGAAACCTTGCATGACAGCATAGTCTTTAAGATTTGGCAATTAAGAGTCTGCTAAACAGAAAACAGAATATGACTAACAGATCAGCCACTCTACCTAGAAAGAAGAGGCAAAATTTGAACAGAGATACAAGTGGTGTTCAGTTTTATTGCAACCTCTGCTTTAAAAGCTTCAGTTTTCCTACCTTTTATATGTCCATCATCTGGTCAGTACACAACATTATTTGTTTATACAAACTGACTTACTGTGTGAGACATTTTTCAAACTTATAAAGAAGAAAAATACTGTAGATTTATAGTGATGTATCATCACTTTTTTTAGAGTTAAGTCATAACAACACACTGCCATATGTCAGAGGAGAATTCTTAAAAGAAGAAAGGTAGCTGTGATAACAAAAGTTTTATTAGAAAATTAGACATAAATTCATATTGGCTTCATGAGGGATGATCCAATCCCTGGCATCCATTGAGACCAAAATGTAATAAAAATGTTCTAAGTTACATGTTTTCTTCTAGTTAATGGAATACTGTCTAGAGGTGTCACAAGTTACAGTAATTTTAAGTTATCTCACGGTATCTCATGTGCTGACACAACATATAATATTTCCATATTAACCAATGGAACTACATTATGACATCTCAGACTTTGCAATATTTCTCTAGGCTAAGAGAAGCTAAGTGTGTCACTTCTCCCTGAAATGTAACATTTAGTCCATAAGGCCTGATATTGTGCTTTTCCAAAGAGGCTAGTTTCTAATGTCCTTCTTTCTGATATATTTTCACACAGAAAACTGGTCTTTTGGTTTTGGAGACTCCCAACTAAAGATGATAGTTAAATCTACTATTTGTTCTACCTGCTATTTAGCTCAAGTTGTATCTGCGTTTCACTGAGTCCTAAGGAAGGGCAGTTTGGCTAAAAACCATTTTATCCTGGGACAAACTGCAATTGTTCAGATATCCATGTCTGTTGTCCCAGGATAAATCCTAAAAAGTTCACAGCATAAGAAGTATTAATAGTTTATACTGAGACATTGCAAAGTGCATCTGAATAGTTATCCTGTGGTTGATCAATCCTGTGATTGATTTGAATCAGTGGCAGAAAAGTAGCAGTGCATTCAGCTGCTCACTAAATTCTGATTTAGAAGGGTGATATGTGTACACATCAATCCTGAGATTTCATAGATTTCATTGGTTTTTCTAGGGTCGGACGGGACCTATTATATCACTGAGTCTGACCCCCTGCTCTGGGCAGGAAAGAGCGCTGGGGTTAAGTAACCTCAGACAGGTGCTCGTCTAATCTCCTTTCTGAGATTTTTCTGTTCTGGGATAAACAAAGGCATAACTTGTCCAGGGACAAATGCAACACCTTCTCCTAGTTTTCATTTTAGAAAACTTGTCTGTTTCAACTATACAATTGGTTCAATATATTGCAAAAAAATCCTAGTCTCATGCACACTTCGTGGACCATCATGGCTGCAATACTCTAACCTCACAATCTCAATTTTATGAACTCATTATTAGCGGTACAGTTGGGGTAAAATATAGGGAGAAGTAAAAGGGAGGAGCAGGAGGAGATGTTATTTTTGCGTCATTGTTTGAATTGAATTGAATAGTTGGATCATAGTCATTGAATCCAAATGAGAGTCAGAATAGGGCAGCAAAAGCTCAAAATAAGTACTCTTGTTGCAAGTGTCTAATTGCAAACAGAGTTTAGGCTTAGTTTGGTGAGCATTTTAAAATACAGACTTTTTCCAAAAATGGTTTTACAACACCTAAGTTCCTTTTCCATGGAAATAAAATCAGAGCATCTGCTTACAATAGCTGTGGATACTTCTCACTTGTAGATCTCAGCTGCACGTTTTCACCTGATAACCCATTTAAGGGTTTCAAAATGAGATCTTAAAGATGTTTGATACCTAAAGTAAAATAAAATGTTATGGTCAGATCCTTAGTTACAGTAAACCCCTTTTAACCAGTCTAAAAGTGTTAAAGGGACCTTAGGGTAGGAGGCAATTACATTTACATTCACTGTAAGGCATGCTTATTAGGGCTGTGTGAAGCTTTGGTCACTGATTCGATTCATCCCCATTTGGCGGCTGAATCTCTGAATCCGAATCAAATCAGGAGATCCTTTAGTATCTCTGAATTGAATCAGAACCCTCCGAACTGATTTGGAGAGATTTGATGATTCAGACGTAGACACAACTTTAAATGTTTTTTCTACATACCTCAAGGTACTAGGTGGCTTGTGAATGCTGAGATGATGAGGCAAATGGAGTGTCCCATGGGAGCATGGGGGGGGTCCCCAGTGTACTCACCGGTGGACCCAGAAGTGGCCCAGAAGCACTTTCGGTCCACTTCCAGGTCTGCAGCGGAGCATGCAGAGGATCCCCCCTCCAGCCCCTAGCTCGGCGCCTGGTGGCTTCTGGATCTGGGGAGGGCACCCAGGGTCTCCCTGTGGCCGATCGCTGAGCCAGGTGGTTGTGTGGGGGGGTCCCCAGCACTCTTGGAGGTGGACCCGGAAGTGGACTGGAAGTAGTTCCAGTCCACTTCCGGGTCTGCTGCTAAGCATAGGGCGGGGGGAGGGCACTCCATCTGCCCCACCATCTCAGCATTCACGAACCGAGTCTGATACCTTGAAGTAGACAAAACATTTAAAGCTGTGTCTATGGTCAAATTGTTGATTCTCCAAATCAGCATCGAATCTTCACATTTGGATTCGGCCAAATTAAGTTGGAACAGTGATATGAATCAACAAATGGAATCACTGTTCCTGATTCAGGCCAAATCTGAATCAAACACACCCTGTTTCGCATATCCCTAATGCTTACATTGCCAAGGAAGTGGTGAAGGTACCTTAGGGCAAATCAGAATCCTGCCCAAAATATTAAAAAATGTTTTGGAAAAAATGGAACTAATTATTTTATGTTATAGCTACCTACACACTAGCCTGTAGTGACTCTTTTCATTATTTTGGCTTGCTATATTCCTGAAATACATGCATTATGATGCTGATTACATGGCCACATGGACTTTATTGGTTAAGGGTAAAGACAGAATTCGGGAACTTCTGTTCTAATTCTACCATAAGTGTAATCCTAAAGGGGTTAAAGCCTGTGATATATCAAGCAAGGGAAGGGAGTATAGTTACATCCTGCCCTCTGACATTTGTATCCAAGAGACTGTATGTATCCTTAGAGTCAGTTGTACACCGTGGTCTACATTCTACCTTTCATTACATCTGTGCTATCCTATTGACTGAAAAGAGTTGAAGGAAAGTAAGGATGGCTTATAAAAAGGACCCACATGTTCAGCCATCTTCCACATGCAACTTTTCTATGCTGTGTGTTATACATCTGATGGCTGTTCCAAAATATTAACTGTGGAAGCATGTTTTCATAACATTTGTATACAAGATATTCTTGTGCCCTACAGTGTGTTTTATTTTTATATGACTTTGTATATTAGGGAGTTGCTATTATAAGAGAAAAACAATGAAATATCCACACAGTGTACTGAAAGCTGCAAATTTCACAGAGCTCCAGTGAAGCAGGCCAACGAGTATCTCCAGCTTTTTCACCTACACTATGATTTATTTCTGAATAGGCCATTGTCTGTTCTTAAATTGCACCTACTCTGGCAGACCCAGTAATGTCTGATTTCAAACATAATTGAAGTTTGATACAATCATTGTCTGTCTATGATTAGCAGCATCCTTGCAGTGAACTGCCTACGATGAACAATCCAATATTTTGTGGTCTCAGCATGGTAAACTATTCAGTGCCATGAAAACCATATCATCAGAGTCTGACCTTGGTTAACCATGTATAGATTATTCCCTCCGCACATAATTGTGTAATTATTGTAGGGGTTTTTTTTTACAGAATAAAAGCACTTTCTTGGGAAAGATTTTTTTTCTGTGTGATTCCTTAATAAGTCATACATAAATCTATTTTTATGAGCCAATCAGGCTTGGGCTTAGGTACAATCAATGCAATCCCACTAGGGGTCCCTGCAGTCCTACTGCGCTGAATCAGCAACTCACAGACTAGTTTAATTTTCTCTTCTGACAAAAGGATTGGAAGAAGAGGGAACTCATCTCCCTATGACAAGCAGCTGGTCATGGAGGCTTGAGGCCAAACAGTCTGTCTCTGGAAGACCAGAGAAGGAAGGAAGAATGAATTGGGGAAGCATAGTGTGCTAATGCTTATTTATTTATGTAGATTTATATAACAAAAAAGACTGAAGAGGAAGGAAATTTGCTCTCTAATACCTTTCTTCTCCTCTGGCAGCTCAGTGACACACAAATCATGAGGCTGGTTCTGTGGCCAAGAAATGCTTATGTTATGGGAAACTGTATAATATAAAGAAACTAGTTTTCTCCTAGACACCTGCTGAATTATAAGGAACTGCACGCACTATTTTACACAGCTCTGTAAGTAAAAAGCACTGCACACACACACACGCACACACATGCACACATACATGCAGAAGAAAGACTAAATAGACCTTACTAGGATAGCTGTTGAGAGAAGAATTAGGAAGGTATGATTAGGGAAGAGATTCTGGAGAAAATGTAGCTGTGCTCCAAACTACATATTTCTCCCTTGAAAAAAAAAAGAAGAGTTTACTTGACGTGCTTTCTCTGTTACTCCTCAACACAATTATTTACTTCAGACAGTCATGCCTCCTGCAGATATTAAAATGAAGATAGCATATATATACTGAGCAGATGGATGTAACGATACTATAGAAGCATTTTTTTTATAGCTAGCATAACATAATTTAAATAACTTTTTTTTTAAATTCACAACTGTGGGAATTTAAAAATTGTGAGACCAAGTGCTGGATGCTTAGAATTTTGGGGGTTTTAAATGTAAGATTAAAATGCATTTTATAACGGCCATTTTTTCCTGGTATTAAATCAGTTAACTTCAGTAGGATGAAGCTATGTGGTTAATTTATGAACAGTTCAGGCTTTTATACTAATTAGCTAATTCCTTTCTCCTTCCTTTCCAGAAATAGCATGTAGTATATTAATGGGTCAGATTTTTATTTAAAATCTTTGGTCTCAGTTAGAAAAACAATAGTTGAAGGTGACCAAAGACAGGCAACCTTGATTTATGCCCCACAGCCCAATTGAATAATCTTTCAGAACACACACATATATATTTAACATTTACAGTTTTTAACTAGGCAAGGGTGACAGGTGAGATGGAAGATCTTAATGAAAAGTAGTTATACAATCCTCTGTCATCCTGATTACTTGTGCAGGAAGAAGTGTAAAGAAATACTTTATGTAAGTACCATCACCTGCTTACCAGACTGTAGTTTGACACAACTAAAGTATGATACAGGTTAATTATTGGAATGCTTCTGACTTACTCGTCTATCACCAGTCTCCATCTTATCCTTAAATTAATTTATTTCTAAGCATCTATTATTATTGTGTTTTTAAAAAGTCACTCATGCTTCTAAATGCTGAAGATTATAAGCAAGGAAATCATCTTTTGTGAACTCAAGCCCTAGAGTGGTTCTAGTGGCCATATTGGTTTGGAATAATGCAAATATCATAGACAAACTGAAGAAAATTAATTGCATTGTCTCTATTACAGTGAAGGAGATGAAGCACAGCCAACATAAACAGTCTGCAGTGGTAATAGCCAATTTAAAGGTTCATTAACAAATCACGTGGAAGTGCTGTAGGTCTCAGCTTCTTATCAACCAAATGTGAAATGACATGACAGGAGTTAAATATTCAAGAAAGAGAATCCTACAAATCAAAACAGAAAGGAATTGACTGGCAGAGCTTTTTAACTTACATTGTAATGCACCTAATTCTCATGCCACATATAGCATTATGTGATCTAAATGCATACATGTGTAAACAAATATATAGCAATGCTGGAGCAATGATTGTCCTCCAGCAGAGGCTCCTAGCCTCAACATGGGGAGGGTGGGGGGTGGGAAAGCAATTGTGTTGCACAGAGTAGCTTGCTATTTCAGAGTTGGGTTTTAATCTGATTCAGTATAAAAGCCACAATTTCTAAATTCCCTGAGACCCATCTTTTTGGCAGGGGTGTCCCAAATCCACAGTAGCTCTATGATCCTTAGCCATGAGCCACAGATGGCAGAAGGCCGGGGCTAACTGGTCTGAGTTTCCGCAAACTAATTTTGTGGCAGCCAGTGACAACAGCAATACCATGGCGCCACTGTCCCGCAGCACCCAGCACTGTTCCTCCATTTCTGTGTACAGCAGCAGTGCATGCTAGCCCCACAATAGCCCTGCAGGAGGCAGAGGCAGGGGTCAGCCCCCACAAATAATATTTACTCAGCCCCACCAAATATTTTCTCCCACTGCCTATGCATGAGCAGTCTACCTAAAAAGCTGCTCCAGAAGTGCAGACTCTGGATGCTCAAGCCCTCCAGATGGGCTGCCAGGAGCCTGGTGGCAGGAAACTCAGCAGGTTTCTGATGGATCTTTGTTAAACCATCTTAAAGTAGGAGAATTTACAAATTAAGGGGGAAAATATTTCCCCAGATTTTTACCCAGGACACTGTTTTATCTGAAAGGTGTTTAGGCAGCATGGTGAAAGGAGACCAGCATAAAACTTGCATAGAATAGTAAGTGTGGGAATGCCTACTCCTGTTTTATTAAGAGCTTGTAATGGAGTTACCTGTAAAATGCTTATGCGTGCGCGCGCACACAGTAACTGAGGTTGGGTTGGCGTATGATGAGGCAGTAATTTTGAAGTATCACAGAAGATAGAAAGTTTGCTTAATAAGTTCTAGGTCCACCATTCATTTCCACTGACCTCATTAAGGTTCAGATGAGACACTAGGGTTATCTGTGAAATGTTTCTAAAGTTGTGGCAATCATACGATCATAAGAACATAGGGCTGGAAGGGTCTTCACAGGTCCTGCCCCCTGCTCAAGACAGGATCATCCCTGACTCAACCATCCCAGCAAAGTTTCTGTCCACCCTGTTCGGGCAAATTTCCAGGGATGGAGATTCCATGATTTCTCTATGTTGCCTGTTCCAGTTCTCGACTGCCCTCATAGTCAGAAAGTCCCTCTTAATCTCCAACCTCAGTTTTCTCTGCTGTAACTTGAGGCCATTGCTCCTGTTCCTTACAGCCACAGAAAAAAAACACATCTCTGCCCTCTGTGTAATTGTCCTTCAGGTATTTGAAAAGTGTTGTCAAATCCTCCTTCAGTTCTCTCTTCTCCAGGCTTAATAACTATAGTTCTTTTGCCCTTTCCTTGCTTCTCAGATCCCTAGTCTGCACTGGACTCTTTCCAATGTGTCCAGATTTCTGAAGTGTGGGGCTCAAAGCCAGATGCAGTACTCTGGGTGAGGCCTCACCAATGTTGAATGGAGTGAAAGAATCACTACTCTTGATTTGCAAGTGACACCCCAGTATGCTGTTGGCTTTTTTTGAAACGGGGCACACTGTTGGCTCATATTAAGCTTATGATCTACTGTAACAATCCTCCGCTCCCCTCCTCCTTCCCCCCACATACACATATTTCTCTCCTCTCTTTTTCTTCTCATTTTTTAAAATGTTGATTTCCCTCCTTCTTCAGGGATCCTCTTGGACCTTCCCATGTCACTTCATTTTTACTTCTCTTCCCCTTTATCTGTTCTTCCCCTTTCCTTATTATTCTGTGGTTTCAATTATTTAAACATTTTCTTAACAGCAACTGCTGTTAATACCAGTCCACTAATTCTCTGCTCTACTTAATTCCTTCAGAGCCAGGATTGTGCAAACTCAGAATAATAGCAATCGAAACAGACTGTGAGGACTCACTGGCATGGTAGCAGAAGTAGCAACTGCTGAACACTTTAAAACAATAATGTCCAGATGTCTGAAATTTGGAAAGGGAGGAGGGAAGAGAGAAAAACCAAGTCCCATGTCTTCTCCCTTCACTAAATATCTAGTAAAATGCCTTGAAAAGGAACCCATGGTAATGGAAGAGCATGACTTCTGCCTTGTTTTAATTAATCAAGTGTGAAAGTGCTAATGAGAAAGCAGTGCCAAATACAGGAGCCACACACAGGCAAGAAAGGAGACTGCCATAGATTTACAAGGACAGTTTCTTAAAGCAATACAGCTCTATGTGAGATGATGTACTTTTTGTAATAAAAATAAAAAAGACATATGAAAGAAATTTACAGCTGATCTTAGCCTTAGCAGAGAGAACAAAAGCTGGTCCCATGAGAAGCGTGAAAGCAGAATACAACTGCGTGTAATATATTATTTGATAATTATGGAACTCCTCTACAGTGAGCCCACCTTCTCCTAAAAAGAAAAAAAGAACACATTTTTAGGACTGTATTTCATTGCCTACCTACAGGAGAACATCAGTTCCACAAGTAAGTTTGAGACTGGGAAGTAAGGACTTTATAATTATTATGATTATTATTATTATTAAACAATATTTATTTAATACTAAATGTATTTACTTTATTTCATTATTAAACAATACTGTTCAATATCTTAAATCACTCTAAGATAATTCCCATATGTTTTGCCTCCTCAACCTGACAATTCATAGAATCATAGAGGCAACCAGAGACAGAGGCAACCAGCGAGGCCCAGAAGCATAGGAAATACCCATGGTAGAACATAGGCATATCTACACTTATATCATCCCCGACTAGTGGCTGTTGAACCTTTCTTGAACACCTCCAATGATGGAAAGTCTTTGCTAGAACTTTAAGCCATTGGTCTGCATCCTCCTCTTTGCAGCAAGAGAGAAAAGGTGCTTTCCCTCTTCTTTGTGGCAGACCTTCAAATATTTAAAAATTGCTATCTTGTCCTCTCTTAAGTGCCTGTCTAGCTCCTTTAGTCGCTCCTCATATAACTTGTCTTTGAAACCCTTGATTATCTTTGTGCCTGCCGCTGAACCCTCTATTGTATTGTTATGTCAACATGGGGGCACTTACCTCCTGATTTTCGCCTTAAGGGTGGAAAGTTTCTTGTTCCCATTAAATTCACCCCCCATTTAGAGGGAAGATGGTGGAGAAAATATCACAAAGGACTCCAATATTCTAAACTCCCTTGGCACTGCTTCAAATTAGCTTTTGATATGATGCACTGAGTTGGGAGGCAGTAGTTGGATTTGCAACCTCCTGCCTGGCTCCCCCTTCTAGAGAGTTTCCTGGTTAGCAGTAATGCGAGTTGAAGCTGTATTTCCTGACTGCGTTGTACCCTAAGATTTGTGGCAAGAGCAACCAGGGCTATTTGGGGAGGAAACTAGTAAGCTGTCAAAGAGGAATTGATAGAAAAGAGGGAGAGGAAACTGAGTGTCTGGAATGAGAGGAGATGCCAAAACTGGTTCCTTGGAAGAAGGAATGAGAGATTTAGAGCATAACTAGTAGTGAAAATGGGCATCATGTTCACCACTGTATGTTACATCTTTCTAGATATTTATATGGTCCTTATCACCATACTATCTGAGCATCTGAGGCTGCAGTTTTAAGGTTCTGGCACAGCATAATAATAAATGGACATCCATAAATGGACCCAGTGCTGCTCTGCTGCCCGAGGTAGAAGGATGCTATGGGATCCTCAGTGCAAAGTCCCATCACTCACTGTGGTGAGAAGGGAATTATTCCAGTTTGATCATGCCCCATCTCTCTTTCTGCCCAACACCCACTGGCAAGAGACAAAAAAAATAGCTTCAGTATAAAAAGGATGCTAGCAGGGGCTGTATGCTTCCTTCCAATATGGAGTTGCAGTCTTGCAAATGAGACATTGAGTGTCCACTCCTATGCAGAAACCTACTCTTCAGCAGGTGCATTCCATAGACCCAACTCCAGATCTGCTCCACCTTTTCCTCTGCCTCCCTTACTTCACACGCATCAGGCTATTTGAGGTTCCTCCCTAAGTGAGTGAAAATTACAAATCCATTTATACAAAATACTGGGAAAAAATATTTTCTTTCTTTTATCTGCCTAAACTCTATTTAAGGATTCACTGTATTTCCTGCAGTAACTGCTTATTACACTTGAACCCACTGTCGTCTGTTTTCATTCCTTGTAATACCACAAGTAGTTGCAATCAAATTTAGGGCAGAAAAACACCTATTCAATTGCTGTTTTGTTTTTATTTGTTTTTTGCTCTCTCCAAATGTATCCATGAGACATTTTACAATTTGATCAGGTAAAGGATGTCTCAAAAATGTATACATGCTTTAGGTGTCAAACCTACAAGAGATATATTAATCAACTGGGCTTATTTTTGTTTAGAAGACATATGACATACATTGTACACTACTTTAGGTGTTCAAAATGCCCACCTTTGACATCTAGGCACTTCATCCATACTGATAACTCAACTGAATGATGGGAGATGGTTAGCTGTTGTTTTTTTGTTCTGTCAATATGTATCTATATCCTTGATGACTGATGTATATACTTTTGTTTTTGTTCTGTTTAGGGGTTTTAAAGCACTCTGCTTGATATAGTACCTTTTTTTGGTAACTGTTACTGTTCAAGATTTGCCAGTCCCTTATGAGGGAAGCATTGGTAAAAATGAAAATAAACCACTAGATGCCAAATTCTCCCAAGCATGCCTTTTTCAAGGTGCTGATTTTTGGTTAAGTTGCTTTTTACTGGGGAATGCTGGGATCTGGATCTCATTGTGAGTGACTGCGCTGGAAGGAACATTCCCCGGTGATAGCAAGAAATATTTGGCTTTCATGTTCCCACCATCATAACTCTCACATTTTTATCACCCAAATGTGGAACAGAAGGAGTAACAAAAATGTGTGTAATGTGTTCTGAGGGAGAGATGAGTAGGAGTTATATCATAAATCTTTAACATGCATACCGTTTCCAGGTGTCCACATCTTGGAAAGTTTGACAGAGTTCACTTTATATGTTTTCATTTATATCCTCATTGCCTTAGGTTTCCAAGATATCAGTACCCATTGGAAGAGACTTACATGAAAGAAAAATATTCCAAGAGGACTAAATGGCTCAGGGTTTTTCTAGTGGAATTACAGATCCTTTCACCCATAGCTCACCAATAGCAATTTATCTTAAGTTGGTTGATCCTGACAAAAACAATTTCTGTCTGATAGCTGCTTACTGAAATGAGTTGGTGATTGCCTTTTTGTCTCTATGGACAAGGTGTTCAGAGCAATTGGCTACTTTACTAATAGATGTGGAAGAGAGACCAAGGACTAAATAGGCTTGGCAAGTGAGGGAGAGAATGGGTGGTGCTGAGGACCTTGCATTTGAGATGTAGTTAGCTGTAAATCAGCCTACCTTAAGCTGGCATTTTCCGCTTCCAGTCCTATGGCTAGAGAGATGCCCCCTTTTTTGAGGCACAAAAATATTTAAGGCCTGGAGAAAATGGTTGATAAACACTTCAAGATCTCAAACTTCTTAGCTCATAAAAAATACTCAGAAAATCGCTTGATTCCAGTACACAAATACTATCAGAGGGAGAAATTGCCCAAACCCAAAAATTCAAGTGTAGCTAGATTAGACCAACCTTGAGTGAATGCCAACAAACACATGCGAATCAGAATTCATGTGAAGTAGCCTACTTTTGGTTGCTTAGTTTAATTTTGGCTTGTTTTATACTGAGGTATTTGGATATAATTTCATCATTCCACAGACCCAACTCCAGAGAAAGGGAAATGTGAATTGCTAATGATCCTTTCTTACCAATGCTTTCTTCTCAAAGAGTTTTGTTCTTATAAGGTACTGAACAACAAAGCTACTCTTTTCAGTTATATTGGGGTGGAGTATATTAAGTCAGTCACTGTAGTCAGCAGAAAGATGCCCATTATTCTACAAATGATAGCATGCCATGGTTTTGCTCTTCCACACAGGCTTTTTTGTTTGGGGCCATATTTATTGTCATGTGGTAGTATTCATGGGTAGCAAACATTTTGCATATTGTCCATTTAAAATGCAAAATATTTTTTTCTGGGAAGAAGCAGAGATAGGATTTCACTTTTCTGGAAGCCACTTTTATTAAAAAAAGAAAAGATTTTCTATCTTTTTTATCTTTACAGTTGTTAGTAATGTGTGTTAAACCAAAATCCAGACAAGAACTTAAATTCAAACCATCTTGTTTGAATGTCTGCAGACAAAGCTTTAAATCAATGTAAATGCAAAAGAATACTCAAATGCTGTTTCCAAAACTATATCCAACTCATTGCTATAAAATATATATTTTTTCATACTGTTGGATTTGTGCCAAGTCTTAATGTTTCACCCAGAAGAGTGCCAGTATTTCTCTCCTCTCTGAAATTGCCTTGCTGAGGTGTGGCTCTAGGGCACAGGCTTATGGCTGTTTTAACTTGGTTATACTGCTTAATTTGGAGGCTTTGGCATTTGCTAAGGATGATGAGTGGGAAAGGTGCACTTAGAAGTATTCCATGCTCAGTACAGAGGTGGCACAGACCATCTCTAATAAGTGACAGCAATACCTTGAAAGCCCAGTAGGATCAGGTCCTGCTGTCACTAAAGTCAAAGGCAAAACTCCCATTGATGTTAATGGGAAAGAATCACATACTCATTATTCTGTTTTCTTAATTTAGACATCATTAAAATGAGAGTATGCAGGGTTTTGGAGCTCTGGCATTATTAAATCTATTAAAATTATTGAATGTAAGCCACTAAATATAGTAAGTGCACATAGTAATGAGTTTGAAAATTATACATATGTATATTATTTTACTGGAATCAGGCACAGGCAGGCTTGTACATACCAGGCCCACACCAGTACTCTTGATATCTCTGTCACTATTCCTCTCATCTATATATGAAATATTCTCCAGTTGACTGACCCAGTGGGTTCCTGTAACTAGTTCAAATAAGTCATTTCTTCCATGCAGTTGAGATGTGCCCACAAATCCAGTGGAGGGCGGACGGGAGGAGAGTCAGGGTTAAGTCTGTCAGGAATCTGGAAATAATGCTGTACCGTATTATAAATCTGCACCAGTGCACCTCAGCTGAAACAAAGTTCTGATTTGGGCAGCCCTAGTTAAAATGTTTCTATTAAATCATCAGGGGATATCTGAAGGGAACCAGGAGATTTGACAAATATATGAGCTATGACTCATATTTAACTAGTCAAATGAAAACATTGAGGTGCTCAGCTGAAATATACATGAAGGGACAATCAGGGATTGAAACATCAGGGGCACTGAAGTGAATCTACCACGGAGTAGAATGAGTAAGCCTGCTTGTTCCAGAGTCCAAAAAATGATATGAAGAAAGTGCTGTGAGTTGCAGTCATTCTTGCACAAGCCAGCATCAAAGGCCAGGTATAGAAGTTACACTTATTAAGCGGTAAGTGGGAGAAAGCGCTCCACAGCTATAACCAAACAGACGGTCAGGGCACACAGAGTGCTGTAAAAATGGTGATTCCTGCTCTAAGATAACCCTGGATGGATGTGATATCAGACTTCAGCGCTGTAAGTTAGAATGCTGTAACAAACATCTGTACCAGGTTGCATCACAACTCATGGTAGGTTGCATTCTGCCAACATAGCATGGAGCATTGTGGGCACACTGCTCCCCCCCGACACACACACACAGGACAGTGGTCTAGCGTAGGTGTGAGTTTGTCCTCTCTATCTGAGTGCCAGGTCAGCCCTGCCCCCAAGCTCTCAGTGACCCGAGATGGTGAAGCCCCTGTTTCCAATCCCTCCCAATGCCTTCCCCCTCCTTTCCTCTGGCTAGCTGTGGGCCACTGTCTGGCATTACCACTCAGTGTGCAGATTCTATCTACCCCATCTGGGCTTTTGGAAAGATTGCAGTTTTTAAGTGCTGTGCTGTTTGCTGGATATCGCATTCACACAGGGGGCTGTCCAAGATACTCGTTTTGTACCGTGTTGTTTGGAAGCATCAATATCCAGATCTTCATCTGTTCAGCTTGACTCATGCTTCTCTGTCATGGTCGTGCCCAATGGGGGACTCATCTGGTGTTGGTATAAAATGTTGTAGGAATAGATTTCAGACTGGATTACTTTGAACAATCATATCATTTCCATTAATTTCAGTGTCTGTTTTCTTATATCACTTTGTCTAATGCCCTAGATTGCAGGGAATACATCTGTGTGTGTGCAAGTTGTGCAGCTTGTTATGAGTCTCTGTGCACTGTTAAGTACAGTGTCAAGTTTTTCAGTGTGACATACAGCTCCATACAGGAGCACAGTAATCTGCTGGGGCTTTTACCATTGCAAATCCAGTGGTTCTGAGCACTTTGAAGTTGGCACACCATGTCATGTGATGTTTATAGGTGAGGGGGGGTTTAATGTAACTGCTTGGTAGACTGGGGTATCCTTATGTGGAAGGATGCATTTGCCTACTCTGATATTCAGTGTGCTCTTGGCTTGATGACTGTGCAGGTAGAAGACTGACGATACTGATTTATTGATGCTCCCCACTGACCCTGTGCCTTTCAAACCCCCCTCCCTCCTCTACTCCTGCACCATTGGCCTGGAGTGAAACTGAGGCACCAGGGTCATTGCTGTTGTTGGGGGCTTATCAGTCTGTGTTTTATTGAGTGGGACCATAAATCTGGTTAATTGACAACTCTCTATCACATCCCTCAAGGTCATATTGCTTTCCTGAGAAAGTGCATTGACCTGGTCCACCTAATGCAAAGCAGCACTCAAACACACCCAAAAGACACCGAAAGCTTTCTTTGAGCCCCCTAACCAAGGTGTAACCAGTCTCAACTGTTGGTTTTGGGCTTGCATGCCTCCGGGTGCCATTTAGCAGAGCACCTGCATATGAGCAGTGCTGTAGTAAGGCACAGTGGGAACACTCCCTCCCTCCCTCCCTCCCTCTCCTCCTGGAGAACCAGAGAAGACTCATCTCTTTGGGCCTGGGCACTTGGCTTCCCGGCCCACCCGACTCCCGCAGCAGGGAGGTAGAACCTAGGCATCCAGGTTTTCCCAGCTGAGTGGCAGAACACAAGATTTCACAGTATGGTCAGTGCTGGGTTGTGAGCAGCTGTGCAGCTTCTGGCCCTGGGTAGGGGAAAGGGTCTGGACAGGGGACTCATCTTAGTTTCTTCTGCGTCTTCCTTGTCTGCAGACTCTGCATTTGTGTGCAGGAGGTCCAGTAGTAGAACCTGAGATGCTGGATCCAGGATGGTCAGCCAAACACTTGCATAGTATCAGAGGTGTGGGTAGACGGTGCCAGCAAAATGAGGTTCAGTGGGACCTTTGATATAGGAGGCTGAAAAGGACAGGTTGGTGACTGTGTGCACCTGTGCTGCCGCAGCACTTGAACAA
Source organism: Gavialis gangeticus (assembly GCF_001723915.1). Classification (NCBI taxonomy): domain Eukaryota; kingdom Metazoa; phylum Chordata; order Crocodylia; family Gavialidae; genus Gavialis; species Gavialis gangeticus. The sequence goes on from NW_017729024.1 coordinate 94,612,581, forward strand.
GCCATCCAGGCCCAGGAATGCACTGTGAAGGTCCAGGAATGAGGTCCACAGATGGCCACTCATTCTCTGAGGGAAGCCCTCTAGGCTACTATGGAGCAGAGAGAGTTGCAGCACCGGGATAAGAAGTTTATGCACATGGTCGCAGGCTGCTTGGGATCCAGCTATGACACCCCTGAGTGGCATCAGCACTACCTCCTGCAGAGAGACTGTAGCCCTCCTGGGAAGAAGTGGTGGGACAGATTGCTGTCTGTGCCCTCCCCTGGCATGGAAAGCAGTACTCCAGGGATTCGTCACTGGGGTGACAGGAATGGGGGTCCCATGGGCGCCAGGCCTGGGTTGTGGCCCAGAGGGATGCTCTATGTTGTGCATTGATTGGGAGATGTTGGGGGTGTGGGAAGGGTGGCCAGAATAGGAGACATGGGGTAGGCATTGGAGCTGCTGACCCATGGTGCAAGGAGTCAGGAAGGTGTCCGTCAGGGTCCACCCTGGGGATCAGCAGTGCAGGAGGGGGGTACCCAAAACCCAGTGTCAGGGCTGGCAATGACTTGGCCCACCTTCCAAACTCAGCTCACTACCCATGGCTGCTGGTTGTTGTCAGCATAGGTGCAGGGCCCCAAAGAGTTTCCAGGCCAGTCCCAGAAGGGTGTGGAAGCACTCAGAATTGGGGGGGATCAAGGCGACTATGTTTACCAGCCTGCTGGCCCAGGCCACTGTGGGCCCAGATCCTGCTGTGGGGGAGTGGCACAGTTTCTGCGAGGATAGGCATCCCCCTGGGCTTGAGTCCAAGTTCTGGAGCAGGCAGCATCCCACAGGTTTTTCTTTATTATGCAGACAAGAAGTTTGGCAGCTGCAACACTTAATTATAATAGGGGCTGCCAGTTTTGCACATGGCATTCCCCCTGCCACCCCAAGGTTTCATGTTTGTTCAGGTGAGTCCCTGTGGTTTCCCATCCCTCTTTCCTCCTCACCATCATAACCACCTGGTGCCTCCAATGTTTTTCCCCACTCTCTCAATTTTAACTGAGATGTTTCCAAGGTCTGGAGCGGGCAACGTTCCACAGGTTTTGTTTAATAAACACACTAAAAATTTGGCAGCTGCAATATTTGATGAAAATGAGGTGGGTCGCATCCTTTGGCTGCATTCCCCTGCAGCCCCAGGGTATGCCCCTGGCAGGAGCTTGGGAGGGAGAGGGGAAGAAGGATGGTGCCCAGCCAGCCTGAGTTGTGGGTAGTGGTACCCATGATGCAGAGCCAGAGGAGCCTGAGGCTGGAAACCCATTGCCTGATGCCAGGGTAGGGGCACTCAAAGCCCTCCACCTATATTCATCTGGGGAGGGGCTTCCAGTCCATGTGGATGAAGAGCTACTCAGCCAGGGCTTTGTGAATCCAGACAGCAGGACCAGAGCCACCAGCATTAGCAAGGGGGAATACAGGTATCCAAGATACACACATGCACATAGACACACACACACAGAAGCCAGGTGTCCGGGACACATGCACAACCCAAGTGTCTGGGACACACGCATGCCTAATGCGCTTGGTGGGTGCATGGTGTGCTGGGTGGTCATTCATGGGACAGCCAACTGTGGCTCGTGGCCATGAGGGCTCATGCCATGAGAAGCCTCTGTCTCATCAAGTCCAGGTGGGTGGCTGTGATATCCCCACTAGCCGATCAGGGATAGCTCAGCCTTTCTGCTCCACGCAGTAGCCTGGGGAGACCACAGGGCATTCTGGGAGGCATGCGAGAGTGCCCCCACCTGCTAGGCTCTGGTCATGCAGGCAGGCTCTGAGCCCTTCACCCCACAAGGGCTAACTCGTGTTCTGCTTGTTTTCAACCTAACCTTAGGCACTTAGAGTAAAGCTCAAAGGTTAGGGTGCTTCTGCCTTGGGCTTCTTGAATACCTATACTTAGATAGGGATAGTGCAGTAGAAGAATCCCTGTTCTGAAATGTGTTCTCCATAACCTGACACTTCCTGACGCTTGGCTTTTGGCTAATGGACATGATACCGTTATAGGATAATATAATGCATGTAGGTTTTCTAAGGCTCTCTTTTTTATGGTTCCATTTCTACCTACTCAACTACTCTTTATCCAAGCAAGCTTGTGAGTTCATTTCAACTTCTTTCAATTAAGCAAATCAAAGGTTAGAAGACATGCTTATCAGAGGTATGAAGAACATTCTCAAGTATGGCTTTCTATTCTTATTTTTTCTTTTAACATTTCCTTCCAAATTTAGACTTTCTATATGCTGTCATTGTTCATAACTCTGGTGTAGTCAAAACTAACTTCTGTCTTTTTTAATTACTCTCTTCTCGATCCCTTTAAGCAATTCCACTACTGTTGGGACTTTTTTGCATCCTGTCAGCCTTGCTATATACTTGACTTTTTATCTCTTTCCACATCTCTCCTGAATATAACTGGGGGTTGTTGTTTTTTTGCTTCTCTTTCTTGATTTCTCCCAATGCTGTTGTTTATTATTTTACTTTGTAAAGCATTTTTGGATTCCCTTTGCATGAAATACGATATTGGAAATAAAACTGTATTCCAAAGGTCTATAGAAGTTGGCTGAAAGAAGACTAAATTTGTCCCTTTTGTCTTTTGACTGAAGGAAATATTTTCCCTGTAAGACTATCATGTGGTTCAGAGATTTAGCTGTCAGAATCAATAAGGAAGGGTTATATTTTTGATTTGTTGTAGAGTAAGGAAAGGCAGGATTTACTTGGATGTCAAGAAGTCGGATCTCAGTGAGTCAAAGATTACCTTAAGTTTGTGCATCTGGGTCGTAGAGGGATCTGTAGAATTGTTGACAAAAATGGATAAAGGTGGAACTTAAAGTGATTCTGAAGGCAAAATCATACTGATGAGTAAAATGAGGCTTGCGATTACTGTCTTTGCTCACTTGCATGCATGTGATTGCATACTTTTAGGACCTCTATTCATGATCATAGCAAACATGGCTTCATGGAGGATTTACAGAAGAGCCACAAGCATTGTAGAAGCGTTCAATGCATAACATTTCTAAAACATTATCTGGGGTAATCCATCCTTAAACACTATTTCAAATTAATTGGTGGGCTTCTGATCTGCCAGCACTAACATAAATGTCCTTTATAGTTTCATAGTTTCATAGTTTCTAGGGTCGGAAGGGACCTGAGCAGATCATCTAGTCCGACCCCCTGCCATGGCAGGAAGAGCACTGGGGTCAAATGACCCCAGTAAGGTGGTCATCCAACCTCC
>NW_017729024.1:94620818-94627227 GCF_001723915.1 Gavialis gangeticus
ACAAGATGCAGTTGGCCTTCCTAACCGCCTCCCCACATTGCCGACTCATGTTCATCTTGGAGTCAATAATGACTCCCAGATCCTTTTCCACCTCCGTGCTGACAAGAGGGGAGTTCCCCAGCCTGTATGTATGGTGATAGTTCTGGTTTCTGTGCTAACCTTTGGAATATTAGGGTTTTATCCTTTGAACCTAATTTAGATTGTATTTAATAAAACGTATTACACTATTTCTGGATCTTTTCTTTATAAAAATGTATGACTACTCTTGTTGGCACAGGGTAGGGATTCTTTGATTTTCAAGCAGTCCGTGTAAGGCTAAGATAAGAAGCAGAAAGTGTGAGTCTGTGGCCTTTTCTGTCATTAAAGAAAACAACCCTGAACACAACTGAAAAATGTCTTTCTCTCTCTGTTTTTCTGGTCATTTATAGTTAAGCTGATAATGGAGAAGCTGACACAGTTCTGTCCCTTTAAAATTTGAGAGGGCCTAAAGACAGATAAGCATGTGGCTCTGAGATCACCGGTGTTTTGCAATATATCCAAAACCCCAAATAAAATTTTAAATCTTAAGAAAATATGAATAAATAAATATATTGTGGTATACCTGATTTCCAGGTTTGCTAGTAGAAATCCTTTTTTCCCCGTGTCCTGCTTGGAGCTATGTAGAAGATCTCAGCCAATTAGAATCATAAAGCATTGAGGATTAATGCCTTCTTTTTAAATTCTAACCTGAGCAAATCTAGTTTATTCTGATATTAATTTTGTACGCAGTTGGAACTAATACTGGAGTACAAGATTTTTTTTTTAATGAAAAGATACTTCAGTGCAATTAGGATTAAAAATACAGCTAGATAGAATTTCAAATTAACCTGAGTTGGAAATATATTCCTTATTTTGTTTGTTTACTTGCTTAATTAGGAGCAGATTTTTAAAGTGTTGTTCCTGTTCTAGAAAGAGTTTTCTCTAGTTTCTTTTGCATGGATCTTTCATTTTACTATCCTTCATCCTTCACTGTTTAGTGAAATGGATAAGTGAAGCCTTTTATGCATTGATGTATGTAGTTTATATTTTTCTCTGCTTTTAGTTTAGCAGGACAGTACTTTCCATTAAAAGATGGGTCTCTTCACAAGGAATGTTGTTATAGAATGGTGTACATTAAGTTTAATTCTCAGTCAATTTAAAAGAAATACTTTGGAAGTCAGTGCATCAAAGCACAGGAAAGTGATTAGACGGGGTTCTTTTTTTTTTTTTTTGAACAGATGAGCAAATCTGCATGAAAAGTGAGGCCTCTGGGGCAAATAAAGCAATCAAATTATCTTAAATGGGATTGCAGAATCTGTGTAAATGACCTTACTGCTCTATTTGCGGCCTTCCTGTCTTTCTCTAATGACCATTTATGCTCTCTGTCCTGTTGGAAAGATGAGGCATAACGTGCCTCCAAAGCAAGCTCATCTGTTAAATAAGTTAGCTCTCTTTTCTGCTTCAGCTAGGTGCTTGGTACATAACACAAGATCAAGGCCTTATAAAGGAACTAAACCCCCACCTGTGATTTACTTTTAGCTATCAAATGAATGATACACATGAGTACATGAACTATACACACCCGGCAGCAGTGTAATTAGGGGAGGGTGAGCCCTGGGTACCTAGAGAGGATAGCAGAATGGCAGTCCCAGAAGCCTGCATCACTGGGGCTGCTGCAATCCATGTTCAGGGAGCCCATCTTCTATTTGCAGCAGCTGAGCTTGCACTGTGGCATCAGCCAGACCATGGCAGATGGGGAGCACATCTGTCCTCCCTACTCCTTGCTCTTCAGCACTAGGCACAATAGCCACTCCCACTCCCCTGCCTCTGTTCAAGATGCAGAGATACTTAGCTATGCTTGTACTTCTTGACTGTCAGTTCAAGTCCAAAATTGTTTGTCACTAATCAAGAGCTACTTTAATTTAGTTTTCAGAGGCCACAATCTAGAGCTCTGCATCTGAGGCAGTGGCAGCTGCCAGCTGCAGTGAAGGCTGTTATTTTTGACTGTCCTCTTCCCCCAAAGTCAGTGCCCAGGGCTGCTTCCCTGGCCACTGGCCCTTAGTTATGCTACTAATAGGGTTTCACTTTGTTTTTTTACATGAGATGAGTTTGCTAGTCTCAGCCTTTATTCTAAAGAACAATTGTACATCCCAATGTCATACCCTGCAGAGGTATCGGCAAAAATACTACAAATAGAATGGGCATTAAGGCAGAACTAATTTCTTACTACGAGAAGTTGGGGGTCTTCTGAAGAGGTTGATGTAATCATTTTTCTGATAGAATTCAACTGAAAGTTTCATTGAAACATCAACTGTGCAATGAGGCAATGTAGGGAACTTGCATCACCACTACACGTGCTGCATTTCTTCTGTAGGGAAATGCAGATATATGTAGGCAAGTTATGTAGGCAAATGTAGATATATTCTTATTTCTCTGAATTTTCAATGTGGCATATTGTAATATATGGAACACTGGTGCTTATGACAACAATAGCAGGCTTTACCTTGTGACTAAGGGCTATACCTTACTAGGATGTGTGTTTACTTGGCGCCTTTCCCAAGCAGTCCATTGATGCACAGGGGGAAAACAAGTTAACTCTTTCCCCACTGGTGCCATAGGGGAGTATGACTATATTTATCTACTAGGCACATAGAAAAAAAGGAACTCTGACATGGTATGCTTTAAATTAGGGGTGTCAAATCACCTGGCCCTGTGGGTCAAAAGCCAGATCTAGACCCACCTTTGGCAGCAGGGTGAACAGCATCAGTATTTTAACACCCACAGATGCTGTGTTGGCTCAGAGCCGCAGCGGGTTAAAGCTCCTGGTGCTCCTGGCACTGCCAAAATCCCAGGCTCCTCCAGGAGTCTCACAAACTGAATGACACAGCTCTGTGGGCTGGATTTAGCCTGAAGCTTGTATGTTTGATACTCCTGCTTTAACTCACTAAAACCCTTCATTCCTGAGCTATTCTCAAGTCAATTTCCAACTAGATTATCTTCCCTGCAGTCTGAGGCTCGGGTCCTGCATCCAGTTCATGATGGCCATTGGATCTTATGAAACTCCATTGATTTTAGTGGGGTGTTTTTTAAGAGTACTGTGGTGAACCCACTGGAGCCAGTTGCAGGATCACAGTGTAAATGTCAGATGCTTTAGAAAGTGTGATTTTTTTCCATGCTGAATAAACTTCTTCCTCATTGATTAAATCAGTGTCTCCCAACCTCAGGTCACAACCCAAATCAGGGCCGTGTGGGGTCCACCCCTCGCTCCACCCCTCATGACTGCAGGGCTCTCTTGGCACATGGTCTGTGCAGCTCTTGCCACCGTGGCCTCTGCAATCCTGGCCCAGCCTGGGCTCTGCTGGTGCCCCCAGGCAGGAGTGAATTGGTGGTGGGGGTTGTGACCCAGATTTAGAGCAAAAAAAGGTTGTGAGTCACTGGATTACATGAAAATCACATTTTTATACCTATTACAGCTAAGAGAAATCTTTTTCATTTGTTGAAATTTGGTAACAATGTGGAAATATTTTATTTTGCAGTGTATTATGTTCTTATTTCTCTGAATTTTCAGTGCAGTGTGTTGTAATATGTGGAATACTGGTGCTTATGACAGCAATAGTAGGCTTTACCTTGTGACTAAAGGCTATACTTTACTAGAGTGTGTGGGCATTTCAACTAAAGCAGGTGTGAATCTTCTCCAAATTGAAGATAAAAAATTATTCAGTAATTTGGGGATCTATAGATCTTTAAAGAATATGCAGTTCCTGCAATACTTCATTAGAACATGATTAAAACGATTAAAATAGTGCTAAGATGGTCTTTGATTAACCACTTGCGGCCAACTCACTTATTTCTTGGTGAGTACTAAGTCTTTTTGATCTTCTGGGGCTTCATGCTTGAATTCCTATACCCGCTGTAACAGGAGTGAACCCCTGGCCCTGTTACTGAAGAGCAGCATGACCCCTTTAGGGGCAGAGTCCTTGTAACACAGGCAGGCAGCAAAGGAGTTAAGGGACAGCCTTTTAATCAGGTCAGCTGATGGGCAGGGATAGGGTGGGAAGAGGGCTCAGGCCTGAGCTATATAAGCCCTGGGCTTGAGCCAGACAAGGAGGCCAGCCCTGAGAGTAGCAGAGTGCAGATCTCCTGACAGCAGCACAACAGGGGCCCTGAATCTACAGTGGGAAGAAAGGAAGAAGCTCTGCAGGCCTGGAAACATGGAAGAGTTATCTGGGGCCAGAGAGAGACTCGTTATGCAGGCAGGTGGCCTTTATTTTATGTTAAGCCTGGTAAGGGTTTGGGTGCCAAGCAGAAGGATGATGTGTTTTGATTTAAGTTACACTGGTGGCTTGGATTTGGGACTAAAGTCGGGGTTTGGAGGTCCCATTCATGTCCTAGGGGCACACGATTACCCTGAGCCCTACAGGGGACAGGCTCAAGGCAAAATAGGTGCTGAGTCTGGAACAGGGTAGAACATGGGGACAGGGAGTCCAGAGTAGGGAAGAGCATGGGGCTGCAGAGCCTGGTGTCTGAGACAGCAAGATCAGGACTGGGGTAGATTGCTTACTTAGAGGCCTTGGCTATGGGACCAGCCAGAGTAGCAGGGCAGAATCCAGAAAGATTAAAACCCCAACAAAAAAAGGAAGGCCTGAAGTGGCGTGGAGATGTAGGAACATGTGTCCCACTGAGTTGGTGACTCACAACACTTGTAAGGCATGAGGCATGGTGTAGGGGTGAAACAGAGCCATGCAATTAGCCCATAAGGTGTTGACCCCAAGCACCTGGGGATCATTAGTGTAAAATCAGGGCAGACGCCCCTTCTCTAACAACAATTTACATCAAGGCATGGAGGGTGAAAGAAGGGTGGATTGCCTTGAGAACAGGGCACAAGAAATTTACTCAGCTTCCACGGGCTTCATGATCCCTGGAGATGGTGCCTTGTTACACCATATACAGATTCTTTGGCCCTTTATACTTTAGCCATCATTCAGTATCTAGGTTAGTGCACGGTCCATTTAAGGTTGAGGTCCTCCCTTGTACTGGCAGCCTTCTGATACCAGTCCTGATTATCAGTGCCAGAGTCATTTGGCTTGCAGAAGCTGGACTGTTCTAGCTGTGCTGGCAGTCAGAGCTTTCCTGTTATACTGCCTACACTCGGTTAGATCTATAGCCAGTTATCTATTTGGTCCCAGCATAAGGTATTGATCAGGGGTAGATGCTTGAGCCAGAGTGTAAACCAATGGTATCTCCTACTGATGGTCTCTAATAAATATAATATCAAATATATAGGATACTTTTGTTGTCTGGCCTCTTGGTCTGATGATTCTCTTTTGGGATAATTTATCAAAGAGCTGACCAAGGTCCTGACAAGGACTACTAATTACTGGTAGATACTTCTACAGTTCTCCTTCCACTAGACAATGAATGCTCTCTTAATAATCCTTAGACTATAATGGGGTGGGCAACATGGCAGAGGTGTCTGGACTCTTTTTCCCAGTAATCACTGCTTGCTTGGCTCCATGCAGCCAAGCAGGAGATATGTGAGTAGAGCACAGAGCTGCTCTGTGGGTGGGATCTTCAGGTGGTGATCGTGCAGGGTTACAGCAGAGCTAGGATCTGCTCCCTGCATACGTGATCAGCTCATGGAACATTTGATGTTGTGGGGGCATGTGGGCAACAGATTGTGGCTCTGCCTCAGCCCTAGCCCCGGCCCCACCAAGATCTTGGGGTCTCCTTGGCCCTGCCTGCCCATCTTGCTACCCCCTGTGGCCCCATCTCAGCTGCCCAGTCCTGTACCCTGCCCACACAGGTTCTGTCCCTGGAAGTGGGTGTTGGGTGGATGGTCTGGGGTGCCTGGACAGTGGTGGTAGCCAGAAGGCACTGCTATCATAGAGGCTGATGAGAAATGGAGTCCACCATGGGTTCAGTCTTGTCTACAAGCTGGACTTTGCCCACCCCTGGACTATATCTGCAAAGGGGGCTTGGTCTGAGCATTGTAGTACCTGTCCATGGCTGACTGGTAGGACCCCCAGCCCGGAGGTAAAGCACCTACCCACCATATGTTATACAAAGTGAAAGGAAAGCATTTAATACTGGATGCGCAAAAAACTAGCAGACTATACTAAAAGCCACCTACCCCAGGAATGGGAAAAGATAAGGAGGGCACTGAGTGTTCTGTATGTCTTATACTTTGCCATTCTCTAGGACTTGAATGTCTTAATGAGGCCAGCTGAGAGGCATCTGTCTCCTATCCAGACTTACAAACATGACTCCTCTCCAAGGTTTCTTACAGCAGATAACTAAAGAAAAGGCAGGCATATAGACTCCAGGGGAACAGCTGAGCACCTCCCTCCTCCCTTTTATCTAAGATGCAATTATGGGCATGCCCAGAAGCAGA
>NW_017729024.1:94632227-94632727 GCF_001723915.1 Gavialis gangeticus
AAAAAACTAGCAGACTATACTAAAAGCCACCTACCCCAGGAATGGGAAAAGATAAGGAGGGCACTGAGTGTTCTGTATGTCTTATACTTTGCCATTCTCTAGGACTTGAATGTCTTAATGAGGCCAGCTGAGAGGCATCTGTCTCCTATCCAGACTTACAAACATGACTCCTCTCCAAGGTTTCTTACAGCAGATAACTAAAGAAAAGGCAGGCATATAGACTCCAGGGGAACAGCTGAGCACCTCCCTCCTCCCTTTTATCTAAGATGCAATTATGGGCATGCCCAGAAGCAGAACTTTAGGCACTGGATCTCTTTTGCTGGTGAAAAATTAAGCACTTCCAAGTGAGGGTTTTATGGTTTTAAATTTGGCATTTGGGCTTCTAGAAGGGTATTTAGACAGGTACCTAAGCTCTTTTGTAGATAGAGAATCTTTTTTCGTAGACAAGATGATCTCTTTACAACTTCTGGAGGGACTGGATGTATTCAAATCAGCTGGTC
>NW_017729024.1:94634162-94635841 GCF_001723915.1 Gavialis gangeticus
TCAGGTCCCTTCCGACCCTACTAAATATGAAACTATGAAACTATAAGATCTACGTAGCTTGAGAAAGTGCTCTTTTCTAAACTAATCTGATTTTCCATTCCTTACTGGCTGTAACAGTAATAAGACAAACTCTTGCGTGTTGGTTCTGCCACTGGCTTGCTGTTGGACGTGGATGTTCTTCATGGTTCCATTTCAACCTTAGTGATTAGGATCTTCTTCCCCTTCCATATAGAAGTGAGAAATTTATTCATGGTCATATGTTAGGTCTAGACTGATCTCTTCCCTTCAGAGAGTAGTAGTGAGGAATATCAATTTGCTCCAATTATGATTTTTCAATTAAATGTTATTGGTCATAATGAAATGCTTTTACAATAATTACATGACTTTTTAAAATTCTGTTATTATCAAGTTTGCAAGTGCAAATTGCCATTTTCTACATAGCCAAGTGCTTCATCAATTACTCTAGTATTGTAAATGAGGATAGTGAACCATAAATACCTATAAATAAATATATTTGGTTATAACAAATTATACTGCTTATTAAAACAGAACTAGGCTTCTGTGTGAGGGATCTACTAATCTGCTACAATCTCTTAATTTTATTCAGACAAGTCCCCATAAACCAAATTCTCAGTGGCTGCCCTAACTTGCATCCTTATCAGCCATTTCAGATGGACAAAATTACTAGAACATGGTCAGCCTTAATCACAAAACCCTTATAAACTATGGTCTGTCCTCTACTTCCTTCTGTACACTTTTATTATACCCCCAGAATGCCTCAGGGTTGTGACTGCTGTGGATGTGGGGGCTGTTCTGTGCTAGAAAGAGGTTTCTTAAGAAAGAGTATGCATTCCCTTTGGGGCAAAGTGTTTACAAAACCATGATAGATTTGGAATTATTTCCTTCCTAAGCATGGTTAGTTTGAGTATCCAAAATAATAGGGACAACCAAAATTAGTGTCTCTTTGTCCTTTGAAAAATTGGGATTTTGGATACTTATTCAAACCATAAGAAATTTTGAGAATTCACTTTTGTAAAGCATTTTGAGATTCCTTGCATAATGCCTCTATACATAAGCACATATATTTTTATTATTATTGTTATCTTAGAGGTGGCGTCTTCCATGGGGAAAGAAAAATACAAGTCTCTCTTCTCCTTCCTTTCTTAGAAGAGGGGGTGGTAAATTAGAATTCCAAAGTGTAACAGCAAGTAGAATAGTCTCTTAAAATTCACACTGCCCTCACTGACTGCAACATATGGCTACTGTCTGCATTAGCTGACCATAAGCAAGTGCCTCTCACCTATCTGAAAAGCTGCAGATATGAAATACAAACTTAAGACAAGCTTTCACATTTTAAGACTCTGTGGTCATCTTTCTCTTTGTCCCTAGGGCCCCATTCACTCCAAATTCCAGAACAGCCCAGCAGCCATTCGATAAACAGTGCCAGAATACCCCTTGAAATCAATGGGATGTCCATATTTGTGCGTGCATGCATGAATGTGCACCTTGAAGCATTTGGCCCACTGTGGTCTCCTGACTGCTCTCTGTCGTTCTGTATTCACCCAATAACATTAAAGGAAGCTTTTGTCTGTCTTTTGAAAGTATGACCTTACCCTCCAAGACTCAGAAGCACTGACTCAAGGTGACATGGTGTGAAACTTTAAATGGAAAGGCAAGAG
>NW_017729024.1:94640841-94643035 GCF_001723915.1 Gavialis gangeticus
GCATGCATGAATGTGCACCTTGAAGCATTTGGCCCACTGTGGTCTCCTGACTGCTCTCTGTCGTTCTGTATTCACCCAATAACATTAAAGGAAGCTTTTGTCTGTCTTTTGAAAGTATGACCTTACCCTCCAAGACTCAGAAGCACTGACTCAAGGTGACATGGTGTGAAACTTTAAATGGAAAGGCAAGAGTCACATGTGCACAAAAGGAGTATAGTACTCTCTTTAGGATTAGGAGGGAAGCAGTTTATCAGTTTAGCAGGCGTTTATACATATGACATCTTAAACTATGTATTTGCACCAGAAGCCTGTAGCACACACTGTGGAGCACATTGACTGTGTAGACACAGAATTGTAGAGCACATTGACTCCTCTTGTACACTGTGAAAAGAAGATGACAAATCAAAGTTTTAAATGGACTAAGAGAGAAATACTCAATTATAGCCACTGCTGTTGTGGACCTGGTGCCACTACTGGCTTTGGTGTGAGGTTGTACTTCGCAATCTGTCAAAATAAGCTGTACTGCATGTGTACTGTATATAATTATTTCCTTTGGTTTGGCTTCACAGGCCAGGCTTTGGAAGAAATTCAAATTTATAGTTTTGTTTGATTAAAGTGTTTTAATTAGCTTATTGGCATAGCCATTTGCTTACTGTGTAACTGTTTCCAAGACATTTTATATGCACATTTCTCATAAATGGAAGTGAGCATACCAGCACACCGAGGCAGATCTCTTCTTTCTTCCTTCTGTGAGAATTTCAACATTAAAATGCATGTTTTTGCTTTGATATCCTGATCACAGGCCATAACATTCAGATTGACCATAGCATTTAGAGGACAACATTAGCTGAAGAGATGGTTTGCTTTTCTTACAAATCACAAGCCTTGGTTAGAAGTCCATCTCATATTTTGAATCAGTATATTGTATTATCAGTGAGAGAATGGATAAGGTGTCTGATAAATAATCATATGGATTTGAGGTAAGAAAGAACAGGCTGCCAGACTCGTAATTCTATCAGCTTAGTTTCAGTGAAATTGCACAGGATGTAAGACTGAAAAGAATTGGGTTTGATTTCTTTATAGGAAGAACTTATATTAATTTTTTTCCCGTCTGGTTTTACCCTGGGGAAATTTGGGAATGTTGCCCTTTTTCTTTCCCTCATAAGGTTGTAGTGCAGTAGAGGCCTCTCATGTTATCATCCAGAATCCTTAAAAATGTAGTTGTTCTTACGATCAGGCAGATGCCTCCTATGTCTTCCATAACTAGTAGTCAACAAACCAATCCAGTATGCTAATTTTTTCATGAACAGAACAGCTCTGCTTGGCATTCAGGTACATTTTCAGCAGCTTACTAGTAATGCAGGGACAATTTTTGAGCATGCCTTATAGCAGAAGTAATTTGTGGGAGCAAATAAGCTTTCAGGAATCCTGGTAAAATGCATCTGAAATAGCATCTAACCATCAATTATGTAATGATCACACATTTTGAGATATTATAAATAATTTCCTATTCACTTGCATGTAATTGTGGGTAACAATATAATTCATTTGATCATTTGAACCCAAAAAGAAATGTCAAGAGCAAAAATGAAACTAAGTTTATGGTCTAGTCAGAAAGAGGCATTTTAGTTGGAACTGTTAGGAAAGGGAAAGGAAGTATGGCTAAGAAATTGCGACTATATTCCCATTTTTTGTCCAAATTTGACATTTGATAAAACTTTTATATAGACATTTTAAAATTCTAAAAATGTTGATCAGTTTGGATTCTAATATACAATCAAAACTTGTCTTGACTCATTTTTTTTGTGTTCAACTTTTGCCATTTTTTTCTTCCCTTTATTTCTGCTCTGGAGGTAAAATAAATCTCAGTGCAGGCAGTCTTCACAATTCATATTATTCAGTGTACCTAACGTGGTCTTCTCTGTACTCATGCCATAGAGACTATGGGTCTCAGTTTGAGGCTGCATATAGATATTTGGGGAGGTTAGCTGAGTTAAAAATGGCCACCCAATTTAAGGTAAGTTGGGATAAGCAAGGCTAACAGGGGAACATTGGGGAGTGGGAGGACAAGCAGTCTTGGGGGATGGGGATCTGTGGGGTGGTTGGGAAGACAGGCAGGGTCTACTGAGGGGACTGAGAAATCGGGGGGCAGGAAATGTCTGCAGGGGGGGTGAGACATGGGGTCGGGGGGGGG
>NW_017729024.1:94643129-94654885 GCF_001723915.1 Gavialis gangeticus
GGGGGTGAGACATGGGGTCGGGGGGGGAGCTTAGGGGCTCTCTTCCCTACCCTCCTGACACTAGGAGCTATTTTTAGCCCCCTGACCTCCAGGCACACAGCTCCCCACTGTTAAAACAACCTCCCCCATCTCTTCGCCCACCCTGATTTGCTTGCTCAGCTCCTGGCACTGGCAAACACTGGTAAAAGTGGCACAAGGAACAGCTTGCAGGATGAAGGGAAGGGCAGAGAGGCTAAAAAGAGCCTGGTGCCAGGGAGGGAGCAGAAAAAGTGCACCCCTGGGGCTGGGGCTGGAGCTGGGGCTGGCAGTTGTGCTTTCCTAGCCCTGGGGCTGCACAGGGAATCATACAGAAGTATGGACCAGTTATATTGGTCTAAAAATGGTCAACCTGATCTAAATTGAGTGTACCTCAGACGTAGGGTTAACTGAGATTGGGTCAGCCATTTTTAGAGTAGTCTAACTGTACGGTTTGTACTTAGAACCCCCTAACAAGTGTAAGATCTAGCTAAATTAGATTGGGTGGCCATTTTTAACCTGATCTAACCTCCCCATAATCTCTCTGAATGTCTGTACACAGCCTAATCCCAGCTCTTTAGCCCAAAATGTTAATACTGTGGTCTAAGCTCTGGATGAACTCAATTCAGCCCAGAAGGTTGTCTAAGATGCTTCACTTTTTAAATTTACTCTGGCCCTTTCTGTATTTATATCTATATATAATTAACTGAAAGCCAAAATTAAAGGTATTAGTCCTTGGACTGTACTATTAGATTGACAAGAACAAGAAAATTGTGTATAGAAAGCATGGTTTCAAAATAGCATTTGAACAGCATAGTATAAGTAAAGACACATATTTTTTGCTATCTTAGGCCCTGAACTTTCTCTTGTCAACTTAAAAAGGTACAGAATCAAACCTGAACTGTGTGCACCTTAGACCTGATCCAAAACCTGTTGAAATCAGGGGAAAGACTACTGTAGGCTTCAGTGGACTTTAAATACAATACAGGCCCTGTTATACAAACCAGTATAGACAGCATCAGATTATCATCCAGTTCTGGCCAATGTCTAATTAATATGTACATCCTCTGTTGTTTGTGCCCTCATTTGCCCCATGTAAACAACTTCAGATAGCTGCTCTCTACTCTTTGTTCAAACAAACAAAGGCCTTTGAATATAAGTAAATTAATAGCAGGTGAAAAATTATGTTTAACAAAGCTGAGGCAAAATGGCTATTTAATTAGAATACAAGCATTTTCCCTCTAATCTTCTTTAATTCATCGCAGATATTAATTATCATCTGTCACTAGAACACAGATATATTTATTTCTCTGCAAATGCACAGGAACTCGCCCTTTGCCTGTATGTAGGAGTTAACAGGGAAGAAGCCCTTTCTCACTTTTCATTATATGTAGTGAAAAAAATATGAGAGAACAGATGAGATCATTGAGATTTATATAGGCAGATTTGGCAGCTTTTTCATATTTACTTGGACTGTGGTAGAGAAATTGAATTTGGTTCTCTAAGAATAAGTTATTTGTTATCAGAGTAAGTATGTGTTGTGGATCAGGCATGGATAAGGTGTTTCTATTACATCTGAGATGGAATATAGTTTACATTTTTCTATACTGTTTTTGCTTTTGGATTATTTAATTTGTTTCTTTTTATGTATATTGTCACAGTTGGCTGTGGCTTGCTTATTAACTCTGTAGCATTTTTTAAGACAAAGAAAGGGCAGTAAAATAAAATAAAAACATGGTCCATATAAATTCATATAAAATATATCCTCAAGAGATCATTCAAAATGCTGATGCTCCCTCTCCTCTTAAATCTCTCTTGAAGACCGAATTCTGCCCTTCTGACTATTCAGCATAGCAGACACTAACTAAAAAGTCTTGCCAACAATAAAAATATCATTCTTCATCCTGTAAAGAAAAGCCTGCCTAAACAGACGAGCTTTTTAGGATCCTCTGCAGGTTAGAAACCTCTGTCTCTGTGAGACCAGTGGTAGAAAATTCCTAAACTGGAGATCACCACTGTTACCAGCAGATGTTTGAATTTAGGGACTGTTAGCAAGAGCTCATTTGCTGTGGTACACAGAGAGGTGTTCCATTACATAGCTAGAACCTGAGCCACACAGACTTTTAAGCATTAATGTAAGCCTACTGCATCACATCAGAAGAGAATAGGAAACCAAGAAATGATCAAATATCCTGTATAATATAGTCTCTCTGTACCATAACATGCCCAAGAACCTGACTGGTAAGGATACAGGAACCTTGGGGAGACCACAGAAAGTGTCTTCTGTTTGCTACCGTCTGCTGAATAATCGTACCTGAAAATACATACAGAAAGTAAGGCAAGGTGGCTACTTTTTAGAAGCTTTCTACAAATATACCCTATGTTCAAGGGATACTGCGATACACCTGGCCTTTAGAGAAGAAAGCATTAATCGTGACCGCCACCAGTGATCCCAGTAACTAACTTTACTACCACAGTTCCAAGCCACATGTTTGGTAATCTGAAACTACAGGTACACATCAGAAATCTGCGTTTGTGAATTGCATCAGAGTTCAGTTAGTGGCGATTTTGAGTGGGTTTGATACTGAAGTGGCTTTTCCTACATCAGCTGACCAAATTGCATTCCTTTAAGCCATGATAAATCGGCGTGAATCTCAATTTCTACAAAAGTTCCTCTATGCAAAACTTTGCTCGCAAGAATGTTTTGGCAAAATGAAGTAAAAGAGATGGCAAAGATAGCAATTCAGAGTTCAGTTTCTAATCAACAGAAAAGTTAGCAAGTGATTTTTTTTTCCTGCCACTGTTTGCTTAAAACAAGTTGAGAACATAGTTGAAGATTGTTCTGTTATAGCCATGAAATGACCTGTCTACGTGAAATGCCAAATGAGGAGAGTTTAGTCAAAGTCTAAAAACAAATTTAAATTGCTCAGGTATTTAGTGTAAGACTTCCTGTATCAGCACAGGGACTTTTAAGTTATATTTCTTATTCTTGCCAATAGTCTTCTGAAAGAAAAAAAGATTCAACAGTGCTGACCTTAAATACAGCAGCATAGTCAAGCTCCTTCAAAATAAATTCCTCAGGTTAAAAGGTATACCACAGAGGCAGCTGGAGTGCAAAGGATACCAAAACCTAGGCATTATGGAAAGGAGTTTCTCCTCTTGTTTACTTAGCTTTGGAAACAGTTTGACAACCTGACAGAGACACACACACACTAAGGGCCTTGTTACATAGTAATTTTAGGCAGCTTCTGGAGCTGTTAACCCTTGGTTTGGCTGAACATCTGTGAGAGACTTAAAGCACTAGTTATTCATCTTAAAGGTATGCCGCTCCAGGGCAGGATTATTGTCAGTCTGCCTCATTTTGCTCCTGTTCCATTACGGTGGCCACTCTCCATGGCTATTCCACCCAACCCAAAGTCCTCCAGCATCCCAGGATGCACTGTGAATCAGGGTGTGGAAACCAGGGCACGGCAGGGATGGGCATGCACCCCTGTCCCCCTGCTCCTGCTGGGCAGAGCCAGCTTCACAGCTCTAGAGTGCCTGGTGGCTCCATCATCTCCCTGACTGGCCTGCTGCTCCAGATGCCCAGGCCAGACTAAGGCTGCAGTGCCTGTGGGTGATGGCAGGCTGGTGCTCACTCCTCCTGTCGACCTGCAGTTGAACCTGCACCCAGCCCCACACTTCTCTGCAGCATGTCCCATGCCCAGTGCCTGTGCCCCCAGAACCTGGGCATGTGCCCTGGTGGGGCCGGGTAGCTGGAGCAGGGCGGAGCTCAGTGGTTGCAGTGTACCAGCTCAAGGCTTGTTTCCACTGACCCTGTGCTCCACCAGGCTGCGTAAGGTCCAGCTGCTGGCTCCCTCTGCCTGACTCACCTGGTAGCAGCTGCAGTTGGCAGGCACCTGAAGCCCCTGCACCCCCTCTGGCATCTGGGTGGCTCCGGGCATGAAATGTGGAGCTCAGCATTGCCCATCCAGACTGGGGCTGCACAGAGCAAGCTGGGAGTCTGGGTCACTCACAGCCCAGTGGGGATGGGAAATCCTGTCCAAATACCCACCCCCCAACGCATGTTCCCAGACCTTTGTCCTGAGTGAGCTCCAGGGCTCCAGCACTGGCTCTTTCCAGCAGGAGCAGTGAGCCTGGGCAGGGTGGGTACAGGGATAAGACTTCCCTTCACCTCTGAACCTATGTGGTGACTGTGAGCATCCCAGCCTCCCCGCCTGCCCTGTGCAATGCCAAGCTCTGTGCTATGTGCCCCAAGCCTCCTAGCTTCTTCAGGGGGTTTAAGGGCTTCAGGTTCCTGCCAACCGCAGCTGCTGCCAGGTGAGCAAAGTGGAGTGAGCCAGCGGCCAGACTTTACACAGCCCGGCAGAGCATGGGGGCAGTGGGAACTAGCTTCATGTTGCTGTGCTGCAGCCACTGAGCTCTGCCCTGTTACCGCCATCCAGCGCCACCGCAGTGTAGGTTCCAGTCCTGGGAGACTGATCCTTTGTTTTCTCTGGAGTTTGCCCCCCATGCCACCGCTGGCTGGGCTGTTAGCCAGCTGGGCACTGCCTGAGCTCTGAGGGCCTGATCCTTTTTGGAGCTCAGGCAGCACCTGGCTGGCTGGCAGCCTGGGCAGAGGTGGCACAGGGTGGCGGGCTCCAGAGGGAAAAAAGATCATGCCCCTTAGAGCTCAAGCAGTGAGCAGGTCTTGCCCCTAGCTCCTAGTTATTTTTCTTTTTTGTTGTTGTTCCCCATTTTTGGTGGTAGCTCATATTGGGTAAATATTTTATTTACTGCTTTGCACTAGCAGAAAGGCTGTTAAATCTTTTCAAAGGAGAGGCTTCTTTCTGTGTTAACTGGGCCATTAAATTAAAAACACAACAATCTGTTATGTGCCACTTATAATAGAAAAAACACTTTTGATGTGCCCTTGATATGAAAGCATGGCAAATACTCCACTAAAGCTTTTTACCTTTTCATTTGCCCACTTTTTCTTTCTGTCTTTCACTGCTTCTGGCACTCTCCCTCCCTCTTTCCCCCCTCTCTATCTTTTCTCTCTCTTTCTCTCCCCACCCCTCCCATCCTTTTTTGTTCCTGGAACATTCTGTTTCTTTTACGAGCTAACAAGTTTGATGTGGCCCTGTGTCTCATTCCCTTCCAGGCTTGCAGCTGTTTTGGCAACAGAAGAAAAAATCCCCATAACAAATCAAATAAAAGCCCATTCTGTGAAGAGGAATTGAAAACAGCAGGCCTCAAAGAGGACTGCACATGAGATGCCTTGTTCTGGCTTTCAACACAACTCAAATCAGAAACACATTACCATAATCAGAAACAGCCCACTGCTAACACAAGACAGATGGTGGGTAATAACCCATGCATCATTAATAAATAAATTCCAGCATTAAAGGCTTTACAAAGTATGACAACATTATCTGGGCAAAATTACTGCCCTTCTCCCACCCCCAACATTATTTCACTGTGTTGTGGGTCTTTTTTTTTTTTAAGGTTCCATGCTTTTAAAGGAAATTAAATACAGCACAAGTTTTAACCAGATGAAACCCATCTCAGTGTAAAAGACGGGTCTGAAACTCCAGAAGGGAAAAATAAAATAGCTGCCAAAGTGTAATAGCTCCAATGTACTTCTATTGGATCAGCAAATGGCAATTTATTGCACTGCACTCCACTGGCTCTCTTTGCCCTTTCTGGTACTCCACTATTCTTATATTTCACTACAGATTTCAAGCAAGAATTTTGGCATCGTGTCTGCCACAAAGCTGAAGGATATATGTATCATTTCTCAGCTTTCCTTCTGCAAGCTATACCATCTGTCTCTCTCTCTCTCTCTCTCTCTCTCTCTCTCTTCCCCCCCCACCCCCCCTCCTCTGTCCCTGGATAAAAACGACACTGGATAAAAAAATAACTCTTAATTATAAAAAAATGTTTGAGAATATAAGAAAATGGACCTTCTACAGTGTTACTCATAGTTGATCATTTTGGGAGTATCAGGAATTCAATAATGTGTTACTAAAGACGCTGCTTGGATCTGAATTTGAATTCCAACTCCATGCTTAAAAAGACTGAGGTGTTCTGATTCTGTTGAAGGGATTCTGCTGAAGGTCCGTTAAAGAGAGGGGCCATAAAAGACAGGTCTGAGTTGCAACATTTGGCCCTTTATTGGGACTTCACCAAAGTTCTGCAGTGGGAATGTCTGTATAGAACATTTGAAATGATCGGTACCAAGCGAGGGAGCCTGAATGTATCACAGCTTTGTTTCATCAGGCTGTGGCTTAATTAGAGCTCAGAAATCAAGACAGAATCTTACCTCAATCTTGAATGCTGCAATAATTGGTGCTCATGGTTCAGTACTTACACTATTTCCTCTGAATTTGTACTGAAGCTATGCCCCAGCACAATGTTTATGAGCCTTATACTGTTAGAGGTGATGTGACTATTTCAAATAAAATGTAAAGTTTAGGTCCTGCCCAGCTGTAGACATTAAAAATACTATGGCAATTTTGCACTAGCAAGAATGTTAGACCTCTGGTGTTTTGGCAAAGTTCCAGTTTGGGTAATTATATACCGCATTATGCGGTATATACTTTCAACTGGTTGCAGTATTTTTCTTTACTTCCTGACCTAAGCTGTAAATGGTTGTGTGTTGTTAAATATTGTATGACGTTTTGATGGTGAGTGAAATTCTGCACACCCACACATGCACCCCCTACACACAATCTGGTAACTATGTTAAAGAGAAACAGACAACTAGACAGCTACAATTTTTCATGGACTTTGTGTTTCTCTGGGATTAACTGTTCTTTATACACGATTGTCCCAGTAGTTGAAGGGACTTGCATACTTCCTCAAGAAGTATGACCTAAGCTATTGCCTTCTAGCAGTAGTTAGCTAAATGACTGAAAGCATCTGTGTTGGTCATAGCCATACCCTTGCTTTTGGACTAAATTTCTTTGTTATTAGAGTGCATTATATGGAGCGTCTCCAATCTAGTAAAAGATCAGTAGAAAGTTCATGTAGAGCAGCACATGACTGCATGCTTACTTAGTGTCAGTTCTAATTTAAGTTTGGTGACTAAATGTCTTATCCTATAATGCCTATTAATAAAATCATCACTGCTGTCCTGTTTAATTCCAGGTTCATTAAAAATTGTTAACTTCTATCAAAAAAGCTCTATATTGATTGAACACAGCTGTCTTAAATCACTTCACCCCCTGTCTAGGACTAACTAGGATACTTATACTATACAATCCTTACATTTGAACATCTGAGGACACCTGGTAGGGAGTTTAGTGGAGAATTGAATATGGAGTTGCCTCTTTCATTGGATCTGCTCACTTTCAGGACCGCTGCCTAATCAGGACACACATTTGAATGATCTGGGAGAATTCTCCCAAGTTTGCTTTCCTGGTAGAAAAATTTACCAAGAGACCCTGTGAGCAGACATTCAGAAGCTGAACCCCTGAGGAGTTGAAAGTTAAAGTGCTGATGTTGTGCAGCCAGGGGGCCCCTATAAACACATCCCAACCTGCTGTCCAGGTTCCTTCAGTCTTCCTGGAGACGGATGTCAGCAATGCACAAGGCAGTCCCGATCAGTTGACACAGACTGCTTAGGGTCAGCCTCTGTCTCTGTTCAGCACGAAGTGGGGATTGTGAAGGGGGTAAGTTTTGCTCCTTCCTTGGCTAAAGCAGTAGAGTCCAGCCTCAGTGACACACTGGACATGTCTACACATGAATTTGATCTGAGATCAGTATACTTGCAAGTAAACTACTTGCGAGCAAATGTAGGTGTTTACACATGCAGTGACATCTACACATGCAGGGACATGGCACCAGATTTGCTGTTCTTAGCAGCAAACTGCTGTCACTGCCTGTGGCCCTGCGATGGGCCCCTGACACCACTGGAGGGAACTCAAGGCTCTGGCTGCAGCAGCCAGCAGCCATCTTTAAAAGCCAGACCCACCCTGCTTCCTGGCCAGCCAATTTGCTGACCAGGAGCAGCATGCACAGTGTTGGGGTAGCACACAGTAGTGCTCTCTTTGCCACCTCTGCCTCCCCACAGCATGGATACTCCAGCCCCTGTCTCTGCCAGGGACAACCAGCACCCCAGGTTTCTACTGGCCACCGCGCTGGCTCTGCTGGCCTGCCGCATTGACTGCTGGCTGGCCCATGGCCATCTAGGCTCCCCCACCTCCTTCACATGCAGTAACTGCCTGCCCAGCTACAGTGTACTGTCATGGCTGCCACCATGGTGCAGATGCCACCTGGACCCTGTCCAGCTGGCTAGACCGCGGCAGGGATGCCAACAATACAATGCCAAATGCTACCACTGGGGCCACCCTTGCCTTCCTGGGCCTCCAGCCCTGTCACCTCTGGGCCTGCCAGGCCAGACAGGACTGGTGGCTGCACATCATCCAGCACACCTGGGGTGAGGAGCAGTTTCATAGTTTCATAGTTTCTAGGGTCGGAAGGGACCTGAGCAGATCATCTAGTCCGAGCCCCTGCCATGGCAGGAAGAGCACTGGGGTCAAATGACCCCAGTAAGGTGGTCATCCAACCTCCTGGCTGGAGGCATTGCAGATGACCTAGGCCATCTTCTGGGACCTCCTGAAACAGTCCTGCCTGCACCTGGAGTGGCAGGACACTACCATGTGGCCTCCCTTCCTCGTGGCCAGCCAGGTGTCTGCCACCTTACTGAAGCTGGCTGTGCCCACCAGCCTCCAATACATGGGCCACTTCTTTGGTGTGGGCAAGGTAACCATGGGAGCCTGTCCTGGAGGTGTATTGTGTCCTCCAGGACCTGCTGGGCCACACCTTGCTTCATGTTCATGACTCCTTGGAGGTAGTGGGGTTCCATGCCCCGTGATTCACTCAGGACACTGGGGTCCTGGATAGGACCCAAGTGGTGGGGTTCCATCCTCTGGGATTCACCCAGTGCATTGGGACCCATAGCCCCATCACCTGCCTACCCCACAGTGACCCACCCCTACTACAGCCAGAGGGCTTTCACTCAGTTGTGCTTTTGGCCATCATGGACCATATTAGCACCTTCACAAATGTGAGTGCCAGCTGGGTGGGCAGTGCCCACAAGCCCTGTATGTTCCACAACTCCATCCTGCCAACCCTGGTGGAGAGTAGCCACTTCACACTGAGGGTGCTAGACCTGTAGCTGGATGCCATGGTGGTTCCACCCCTTCTCATTGTGGACCCTGCCTACCTGCTCCTGCCCTGGCTTGTGTGGCCCTACATTGGCCAGATGGACCCCAGCCAGGCCTGCTTCAACCAGTACCTGGGCCAGACCCGCACCCTGGTGGAGTGCATCGTTGACCACCTCAAGGGGTATTGATGCAGCCTCACCTCCCACCTAGAGTTTGCCAAGGACAACATCCCCTGGGTCATCATTGCAGTCTGCATGCTGCATAACATCTGCAAGGCCCGGAGAAGCTGTTTCATAAGGCTGGGGTGGAGGACAGCTGGTAGTGGGAGCACCAGATACAGTGCCAGTGACAGTGACATGTCCCACATGCCAGAGCCCTGGGTGAGCCACACACCCACCCCTGGGAGCCAGGACACCAGATACAAGAGTCACTGTCCAACCACCTCCTCCTGCACTTCCTGCTGTAGCCCACCTGGACGGCCGCCTGCTGCTCCACCATCCCCCCATCCACCCTTGGCACCATGCTCACTGGAGACACATCTCAGAAGAACAAGTTTTTATTCCCTTCACATCAAATAGGCCCCCTTCCCCATCTCTCGATGACAAGCAGAGCCCCCTTCCCCACTCTTCTGGACAAAAGAGCCTCTCCACCACCCACCCCCACCCACCAACAATAAAACACCCTCTTTCCTGTGCAAACTATTTACAATATGGTGGTTTGTGTGTAAGCCATCCTATGGTGGGGGGCCATGGGGTAGGGGGTGTCTAGGAGGCAGAGCCCAAGGACAGATGGCCAGCACCCCAGCCTCTGGCTGGTTCCCATGTGGATGTGCATGCTGTTGTGAGTCTAGTGGGTGGGGGGGCTCGCCTGGGGCATCCAGTGGTCTTCTGGCACAGGTGGCTCCCCCTCCAGCAGCCAGTGTCCAGGGTTGTCATGCATTCCTGGCCCCACTGCAGGTACCTCTGGCTCTGCACCCATGTGGAGCCAGGGCAAGCAATGGGGCTGGGCCCAGGCTGGAGGGCTGGGTGATACGGGACTTGGGGTGGGGTATAAGGCAGGGGCTCCTAGCTGGTGGAGACAGTGCTGGACCTCTGCCCAGGCCCATGGGGGTCCTGCTTCTGGGTGGCAGGAAGCTACCAGGGGGCAGGTAGGGCTAGGCAGTGGTCAGCATGAAGGTGACCATGAGGGCCAGGACAGTGTCCAGCACCTGGCAGTCATCCTCCATGGCCTACACTGCCCTGCCCAGGACCATGTTCTTCTCCTGTAGGGCCTCCTGGCTTCAGGGCCAGGAGCTGTGCCAAGAACTCCTGATCCTGTTCCTCCTTGTGGCAATCCCATGTGTCCTTGTGGGCCACATCCTCCACCCATCACCTATCCTGGCAGGTCATATCCTCTGCCTGCCAGGCCTATGTGTCCATGAGATGGTCCTCTGATGCCATCACAGCTGATCCAGGAAGAGCAAGATGAACAAGAACCTGCAATGCGATGCTGTGGCTAGTAAAGCGACCAAAATGCTGGCTTGCATCCATAGATGCTCTGCAAGCAAATCCCGAGATGTCATTCTCCCCTCGTACTCAGCCTTGGTGAGGCTGCAGCTGGAGTACTGCGTCCAGTTTTGGGCCCCACAATTCAAAAAGGATGTGGAGAAGCTTGAGGGAGTCCAGCGAAGAGCCACGTGCATGATCAGAGGTCAGGACAACAGACCTTATGATGACAGGCTGAGAGCTATGGGGCTCTTTAGCCTGGAAAAGCTCAGGCTCAGGGGTGATCTGATGGCCGCTTATAAGTTTATCAGGGGTGACCACCCATATCTGGGGGAACGTTTGTTCACCAGCGCGCCCCAAGGGATGACGAGGTCGAACGGTTATAAACTACTGCAAGACTATTTCAGGCTGGACATAAAGAAGAATTTCTTTATTGTATGAGCCCCCCCAAGGTCTGGAATAGCTTGCCATTGGGAGTGGTTCAAGCACCTACATTGAACACCTTCAAGAGTAAATTGGATGCTTATCTTGTTGGGATCCTATGCCCCCTTTGGGCGGGAGGCTGGACTCAATGATCTTGCAAGGTCCCTTCCAGCCCTAATGTCTATGAAATCTATGATTGATTTTATGCCTATAGTTAAAATTGGTTTATGGCATATAGAATATTACCTTACACTTGGGCACTCTACTGTAAAGGGGAATAATTTCAGAAGGACTGACCTTTTCACCTCTCAGTCCCACCCAGAGAGACGTGAAGATTTCAGCTCCTTTCAGACATGTGAAGATTTTCTTGTGTGCAGATTCTAGTAATGTGTGCATAACATTTTTGAGTGACAGGCTATGTTTTAGAGGGAAGTTACATGCCAGGTGCACAGTTTAGTGTTGAGTGAAGAGTTATCATAGAATCATAGAAGTAGGGTCAGAAGGGACCTTATAGATCTTCAAGTCTGACCCCCTGCCAGGGCAGGAGAAAAAAAACTGGGCTCAGATGATCCCAGCTAGGTAGGCATCAAGCCTCCTCTTAAAGACCCCAAGGGTAGGAGCCAGCACTACTTCGCTTGGAAGTTGGTTCCAGATCCTAGCCACCCTGACTGTGAAGTAGCAC
>NW_017729024.1:94655609-94661173 GCF_001723915.1 Gavialis gangeticus
ATCTGGCACCTGGCCCGAGCACCACAAGCACTCGTAAAGCCATGCCAAGGGCCCTGCAATAACCCCTGCTACCTCCCTCAACACCCTGGGGTGGAAAGCATCTGGACCCGCTGATTTGAACACGTCTAGCCCCTCCAGAAGCTCTCTAACCTGGTCCTCCCCAACCTGAGGTCTGGAGGCGTTCCCCTCGAGTCCATCTTGCATCACGGTGGGGAAGTCCCGGTCCCTGCCCAAGAAAACAGAGGTGAAGAATTGGTTAGAGAGGTCTGCTTTCTCTTCTGGCACAACCACCAGATTGCCCAGAGGATCTTGCAGAGGCCCCACATTTCCCGGTGCTTTCTTCATCCTCCCTATATATTTGAAAAAGGACTTTTTGTTATCTTTCCCTGAGTTGAGAGGGCTGGGTACATCTGATATATAAAAAGTAATTGCTGAGGGAGATCGGGGTGTTTTGCTTTTGGCTTTTGGTCTTTGGGCTCTGTCCCTGTCCTTGGTTGTGGGTTCCTGGTCAGTTCCTGTCGTTCTTTGTGGTTCGTTGGTTGGATTACGGCTTGCCATTACTGGGACAGTTTGCTGATCTCCAGTCTTCTTGATACTTGTTGGCAATGTATCGATCTGTACCTACTTGATTCCCCTCATGTTCTGTGTGTTAGTGTGTTATATGTGTCCAGGGCCGGCATGCATTCCTGGCCCCACTGCAGGCAACTCTGGCCCTGCACCAGTGTATATAATTATTGTCTTATTAATAAACTGTTATATCCATTTCACTTTAATTTTGCCATACATGTGTGTCAATTCCTATAACCAGGCTGGGCTGCCTAACTCAGTGAAAGCTGAGTCATCCTGGGCTACTCTCACCCCCTTCCGTCCACCATAATTTATCTCACTGGAGCCGCCCTTCAGTATTCTCATAATTTTCTTTGGCTTCACCCCCTGCAGCTGAGAAGGACATTGCTGCAGGCATCAACATATTCCTTGGTTTGTGAAAGGCCTGTGCCCATCTAGCTGCAGGGGCATGGGTTTCTCAATAAAGTTTTGCACTGTGTCCTGACTCCCTGCATGCTGCAGAGTGGGGGAACCCAGGGGCTAGGGAAGTATGGCCAGACCAGGCAGGGCAGGTGGGCAGGGGCAGGAACTGGGGACAGGGGCTAGGGCATGAAGGGCCTTCCCCCCATAGGTAGGGCTTACCACAGCTGGTGGTGATGGTGTGTGGCTCCGGATGGACTCACCAGATGATAGGGCACAGCATGTGGGCACCTGGGCAAACAGGTCCCACCGCTCTGTGGGGGAGATGGTACAGCTGGTGGCCAGTAGCGACATGAGTGGATGCACCTCATGACTGGGGCTGAGGCTGCAGAGCTGTTGGGGCAGGTGCTGGCCTGGGCCCCTCAAGCTGCTGGTGAAGGCTGTAGGCAGGAAGTTTGACAAGACAGACTCCTGGCACCCTGAGAACCCCTTTCCTGGGGACACAGCACCACAGGTACCAGGCAAAGGCAGTGGCTCAGGCAGGCTGCCCTTACTGCTGTGCACAGCATAGCTGTGGCCTGGGTCCCAGGGCGTGAGGATTTCTATCAGTTGCTGCAGAAATGGCATGGTCTTGTGGGCACTCCCTGACTGATGGTTGTGGTTGGAGATGGAAACCCACAGTGCCCTCAAGGCTTTGATCTTTATGTGGCACTGTTGCA
The DNA here is from genome assembly GCF_001723915.1 of Gavialis gangeticus. Lineage (NCBI taxonomy): Eukaryota > Metazoa > Chordata > Crocodylia > Gavialidae > Gavialis > Gavialis gangeticus. The sequence continues at coordinate 94,657,295 of NW_017729024.1, forward strand.
TTGACCAGTCATACCCATGCTCTTGCATCTGGCCTGACAGCCCCTCATAGACATCGGCATTGGAGCCCCCCCGGCATGAACTGCCACTTCACTTCTACCATAGTGTCATGAGATTGCCAGTCTTCTCCATGGACCATTTGAGGTCCTAGGTTCTGGGCAGTGGTGTCGCCAATTATGATGCTACTGAGGCTTCTACACCGGCTCTCTGGGCTTCTGTATAGCTATCTGTGTGCTGCTGGGCCTTGGCAGCTGCCTGCAGCATCCAGCTCAGTGGCATGGCATGGGACTGGCAGCTGTGTATCAAGGTGATGCCCCACAGCACCTGCAGGCTCTGGGCAGGCTGCTGGGGATGGACTGTGGGCAGCTGAAGCTGTACCCAGTGGCCAAGAGCTGCCAGGAGCTGGGCCTGGGTGCTGGCAGGCCTGGCAGGAGCCAGAACCAATCTGCAGGTTTGGACGGTACAGTCTTGGCAGGCAACTGGCACTGTGGTGCCAGGCAGTGGTGCCAGGGTGCAGGCAGGCTGGTGCAGTGAGCCTGTTGCCTGCCCAGGGGGTCACAGGAGCTTGGAGTGGCCTCAGGTTGTCTGCATTCTCAAACTGTCTACAGGCTTTTAAGGGCTGCTGGGGCATGAGACTGGGGAAGACATAGAGGCAGCCCAGTCCAAGGGCAGGAGAGGCTCCTAGGCCAGAGCCCTGAGGGCTAGCCTCAAGGTGGCCCCCTAGCAGCAGGGCTGACCATGAGCAAATCTGCTCCTGGGTGGTGTCTACATGTGCATTACTATACTGTAAGGACTCATGAATAAATTTGCTACTTGCATTTGCAGGTAGCAAATTTACTCATGAGTAGCATTTACTGTGCAGTAAGTGTGCATACATGTGCATACATGTAGATGTGTGCACTTACTCCACAGTAAACTACTGTACTTTGCAGTAAAGCATCTTGTGTAAATGCGTCCACTATCTCCTGGAGCACCACAGGCTGCTGGAAGTCTCTTGTACTTCTCTCAGAAGAGAACATATACAGACACTAAGTCTCCCAGGACATTCCTGAGAGTGATTTAACCCTGGTTATTCCTAGGTTATTTTTCTGAATGTCTGTATGTGACCCAGGTTTCTTTCTCTGTAGGTGTTAATCAGCTGAAAGCAGTAATCTTAAGATATTAGCCATGATAAATCATGGTTACTCAGGAAGGATTTAAAAGAGGTTACCAACTTTGATTGCTTACATATTGTACTGGAAATACTGGTTCAATTAACTGAACATCTAACTTTGTTATGTGAGTTCATAAAATATTATTTCAATGTTAGCAACTGTCTTAGGTAAAACTAAACTACCGCTTAAAAACTAAATGGGGGTTGTGGGGGAGTCCTAGTCACTTATTAGTTTTCCTTTGAGAAAATGGCCACAGGAAGGACAACCCCTGTGGATGATTGAACATCAGTACCTGGAACTTTATTTCCATAAATACCTTGTTGTATTGTGCATAGGAGCTGAATAAAAGTTGATGATTTGAATAGCCAGCACTGCATTGGCAGATAACTCCAAGAAAGAAGTAAAGCTGAAAAGATTTCATGAGACTTTCAAAGAGAAAATCTTGGGTAGTTTGGATTAATGGCTTCCATCAAGATATTTTGACTGACTTCAGACTTAAAACCCTCCAGCCTTATACCAACTATGGAAAGGGTTTAAAACTGGAAGCTTTTCAATTCTGTGGCATTAATTTAATTACAACAAATGTCAGGTTGTCATTACCAGGAAAGAACTAACTGAAAAAGCTCTCTAAAAAAAACCTGCATATGTGTCCAAACTACCACATGTAAGCAAATATTGTACAATATTTATTGAACAGATTTCATTTGCCTGATGTGTCATAATTACTACTAATAAATGTATAATAGTTTTACAGCTGCTGCTGGGAGATGCACTGTCATTTCAGATGTGTCAGTCTCATTGCTGATGTGCTAAAATAGTGAGAAGTACTCTTTAAAAAAATTGCACCACAGTTTCATTTTATTGGCTGAAATTTATGATACAAATCCCCGGTAGCCTCACACTTTTTGCACTTTGGATTTCTATTTTGCAAGAGAGTAAGTAGTAACTCTTCTTGCTTGCCAGCACAGAACTCTTCCACAGGAATTCTCACTTCAGTTATTTGCTTGGTACTGAAATTGTTGCTTTCATGTTTGTGTCACTATTTTTGGCCATGTTATTCCTTGGGCAATCCAATGGTGATGTCACACTGGCCAAGAAAATTCCTTACAGGTAATGCTATAAAGCCCTAGTTCTGGCCTATAAAATGGCCTTTAAAATTCCTTATAGGTAATGCTATAAAACTTAGCAAAAGCTTTAATATTTAAAAGTGACACAATTGTGGCAAATCCCAGTCTTGGATTTAAGTATCCATTTAAGAGTTTTGGTGGATCTGGAAGGAGCAGAGAGATTGCTTCATGTTCTTACCACTAAATTCAGGCAAAAAAACTTATCTGACAATTTTTTACTCTAATTTAGTTCCTGAGTTTTGAACCTCTGCTAAATCACAAAAGGTCCAATTCTGTAACATTTCTTTACATACCAAGTACTCAAACAAGGAGTTCCACTAAATTAAAAATTGCATATTTAGCCTCATGGATTTTTCTGACCAAATTATTATTAACCAAGTACAATATCCGTAACTCCAATCAAGATTTGTGTTTCATGATGCTGGGTGCTGTACTAACAGTAAAAGAGATAACACATTCTCCAAAGGACTAACAATTGATTCCCCTGCCATTGAAAAAAGAAGCTCAGTGTCAGAAGAAATAGAGTTCTAGAGACTATTCCTCATCTCAATTTCTTTCCATATTCATGAGGCCTAGTTTTTGTAAGCTGCATACACTGCTGTGGGTAAGTTCTACTATCTACTGGTGGCAGTATTTCCCTGAATAGTGTAATAACTTGATATTCTCTGCTTAGTCTAATCTGCTGGCATTTGCCAGGCAGTTTGGCAGACGCATAGACCATAAAGTAGGTCCTTAGGGATTTCACCTTGACTTTGCAAACATCATTTATTTAGCATGTTGGACTTGATCAGTAGAAATCTGGAGATACTGGCTTTAAACCAAAAAAAAAAAAAGAGGAAACACCTTTGTATCAATGTGTGAGATGGACAGCCTCACCAGCCTGTCTTTGCCTCATTCATGCTTACCAGTCATCCTGTACCCACAACAAGAAAAATATAACAAATACTAAGGAAATGTTCACTTTGTGTTAGTCCTTTATTTACTTATTTATGTTTCCAGTGAAATGTTCTGGTTGCTGTGCTTGTGAATAAAATACCTTATTTTCTCTCACACAGCTTGTACCTCCTCCCCAACCCCCAAATCATCTCTCCAAAATTGGGTGGTGGGTTTTAAACAAGAAAGCTGTTTTCTTTGCTGGAAAAGAAAGAGACCATGTGTGTGCTGTGTAGCTACCAGGATGGCAGCTGTTTGTGTCTGGTTTAGCAAACTGAAGCTGTAAAGTCTGGTTTTAATCCTCTCACAGCCATATCTATTAGCTGAACAGTATAGCCCAAAGTAGCAAGTGACCTGTTGACAGTATCTTGATGAGGCTTGTTATGTGAAAACAACACTTCATTTACAGAAACTTCTATAAAGAACTATTTATAGTAAACAAGTAACAGTCTTGGTACTACCCTTTGTAAGGCCTAACCTTGTATTACACAGAGTAAGTCCTCCTGGAAACATAGGCTAGGAACAGATGTTTCATAGTTTCATAGTTTCTAGGGTCAGAAGGGACTTGAGTAGATCATCTAGTCCAACCCCCTGCCATGGCAGGAAAGAGTACTGGGGTCAAATGACCCCAGCAAGGTGTACATCCAGCCTCCTCTTAAAGACCCCC
>NW_017729024.1:94666173-94690072 GCF_001723915.1 Gavialis gangeticus
AAGTGCGGCGCCCAGAACTGGACGCAGTACTCCAGCTGTGGCCTGACCAGTGCCGCATAGAGGGGGAGGATCACCTCCTTGGACCTGCTTGAGATGCATCTGTGGATGCATGACAAGGTACGGTTGGCCTTCCTGACTGCATCCCCACACTGCCGGCCCATGTTCATCTTGGAGTCAATGATGACTCCAAGATCCTTTTCTGCCTCTGTACTGACAAGAAGGGAGTTCCCCAGCCTGTAGGTATGGTGACGGTTGTTCTTCCCCAGGTGCATCACTTTGCACTTGTCGGTGTTGAATCCCATCCTATTCTCATCCGCCCACCCCTGTAACCTGTCTAGGTCTGATTGCAGCCTATTTCTCCCATGTTGCCAAATGAAGCATATCAGCTGTACCAGGATATGTCCCAACCCATTGTGGGTCAAGGGTTGACATTTAGAGACATCCCCTAGCAATCTCTGGGATTCCCAGAGATTGCCAGGGGGCATGTTCTTTTCAAGAGGTGAACCCCAACTTTCTTTCCTTCTAGAGGTGTGCCCTGGAGACCTAGGGGTGCATCTCTGGAAGTAGGAAGACCCAGGGCACTCCAGTGCAATATGTGGTCTTGGGGTTGAAGTTGCCAATCAACTGATTGGTAGTTTCAGCCCCAGGATTACTCTAGAGTGTTCTAGTTTTCCCTACTTCCAGAGGTAAGCCCCTGGGATCTCTGGGGCGTGTCTCTGGAAGTGGGGAATCATGACCTTCCCTGCTTCCAGAGGTGAACTCTGGAGATTGCTGGGGGTGCATCTCTGGAAGCAGGGAAAGCCAAGTGTTCACTCCCTGTATTTCAGGGGCATGATACCGAACAGGACTAGGTCCCTCAAGGCCAGAAAGTGTCTGCCCAGGGTGATGAAAGAGTGTGCATGCCCTCCCTCCATAAAGTAAATAGATGTCTGCCACAGTAAAGGGGCACAATATTTTTGCTACCTTTTGTCACACCCATATCATGGCACAACAAAAGGTATGAATATCTAATTTTCTGTCTTTTTCTGCTGCCATAAAAATGATATATGGACACACAAAGGCAATGAAGGGCAATGTCTGTTTCTTCCCATACCATGTGCAAGAAGTGTGGCATTGTAGGAGACAGTCTGCCACATTAGGAAGTTTCTGATACCACACTTTCTGGAAACTCTGTATTTTCAGGGGTATTTAATATTACACAGTCAGTCATGACTCTCTTTTCTACATTCTGTCTTCCAAAAACAAGGTACATGATTTATTTGGGGTGTGCTGAATGAGAGAAAATATGGTAATCCACTAATGGCAAAGAAAAATATGAGGAAAAAATAATTTGCATAAGTGAGGCAAAGTCTTAAAGTGGGTCTTTTGCACTGAGGTGTTTTATGGCAATGTGCTATAAAAAAGACAAGCTTGTGTATATAGAGATTGTTAGCTTATGAGCCTCCTCTGCTGGCATATAAGAATATGTAAGCTCAATAAAGTTCCTAAGTTCATAGGGTCAATAAAGTTGTTGTTATGCACTGATATCACCTCTTAACAGGGTGGAACTCACCAAATATTAACGACTGGATACATGGGAGTAGCTATTTAAAACACATTTCCCTCTAACATAGCCAAAGTAGACTCAAATCTGTGTCTTTGGTAGTATCTGGTTATGGTTTACAAGTACATCTGGAAATCCTTAGACAGTGCCAAAAGTTAAGTTGATATTTTTAACTTGGAGTACAGATCTTCCTATGTTTGTGTTCATTCAAAGTGCTGATCCTAATGGATAATATGAAAATGTTAGTATTGCACATATGTTTGCCTTAATATGTTTAATGTAGTATTTTGACTAACTTATATCAATGATGTTCCTGTAATTTGCCAGTCCTTTTCCTAAAAAAATATTATCATTTTTTCTTGTCATGGTATGGTAGGCACCGTATTGGAGCAGCATTATATATCTCACAAGTTTTATATAGCTATAAGGATCATTGTGAATCTTTGAGATTTGTGTGTGAGAGGTTTTTCTGTACTGGAAGCTTTATATTTACAAATATAGTTATTCCAGCTTGGGCAGGCAAATCAAGTATTAAGGTTGCTGAATCCTAACATGTACCATATTTATCTGAATCCAAGAAGACTCTGAATTTAAGCCCTCCCTCATGAATAATTACATTCTATACATGGAAAATTTAAAAATGTGTTACATTTTACATGTATAGAATCAAAGTATTGGAGGGTTGTCTTAAATTCTGCTGCAGTAGGGAAAACAGTGGCAGGGGGCTTGGCATTGGTGGAGCAGGAAGTAGGAAGGTGTAAGCAGGGCAGGCGATAGGGCAAATGATGGTGGGGTCAAACATTCTAATCCCCTGTCCCTTGCCACCTGTCTCCTCAACCAGCTGCCCCCCAACATCTCCCCCACAATCTGCCCTCCCCGCTGTGCACTCCCTCTCTACGACTTACCCTGTGGCTCTAGAAGGGGTTCGGTCTTGTTCCAACCTGGAGCAAGACCGTAACCTGTGATTGCTCCATCTGTAGTCCAGCTGATTAAAAGCTGTTTTGTCGGGAGAGCAGATGGGGTTGAGGGCAGAAGTAGTTAGGAAAAGGGGTTAGCAGTAGCTGTGGCTCCAGCCCCAGCCCCAACCCCAACCCCAGATCAGGGCCAGAGCCATAGCAGCTGCCTTCCCTTCTCCCCTTCCCCCTCACCTTGAACTGGAATGCAAGACAAGAGGCTTCTTGTTACTGTTGCTGTTGAGCAAGCTATTCATTACCTGTATATCATTGCCCCAGCCTGCGGATCATTAATATTTAACTGCGACATTAATCATATGCTGCTGATAGGAATAAACAGATGTTGATATTTCGGGTTCTAGAAATGCAGTAGAAGAAGGAGAACGATGAAAGAAAGTATAAATACTTTACAGGGAAGGTGAGAAAATAATGGAAGACAGAAAAGGCAGAATTATAGAATGCCATTTTTGCTTCAATCTTAAAAAAAAGTTAACTGTGAACAGGTATTTAACACAATTCCTTTTAAACAGATGATAGCAGCACAGGCCAGAGTTGAAAACAGCTTAAGGAATATTAGGTAAGTTAAATGTTGTCAGGGTGGCATTGCCTGATTAAATTCTGCTAGTTTCTTAAGAATTGAAGGGTAAAGCAATCTTATGAATTATTTTTGCAGACTCAGAGAGGAGGAAGGAGGACAAATACCTGGAGAAGATCAAACAAGGGAAAATGGAAGACCTAGTTTATTATAGACCATTCAGCCTTTGGTACCCAGAAAGACAGTGGAAGAAATTATTAAACAGTCAATGTCATAGTATGTTGAGGAAAATAAAGTGATAAGAAACATTATATTCATGAAGAACAAATCGTGTCAAACCCATCTAATTTTTTCAGTGTTAGGGTAAATTGTCTAAGATGAGGGCCAAGCAACAGATCTAATAAATCATGATTTTAATCATCTTTTCGGCATAGTCACACATGACATTTTTCATGAGCAAACTAGGAAATATGTTTCAGGTAACATTAAGGTGGATACACAATTGAAAAACTGTACTTAAAATGTAGATATGATAAAGGAGGAGTAAGTATTAAGGGAAATAGATCTTGGGATTATAGTGGATCACAAACAGAATATGAGTCAACAATATGATGTTTCAAATACAGGAAGTGTCATTTTATCTTCATTAACAGGAATGCCATATGTAAGAAATGGAAGGTAATTATTCTTATCCAAATGGCCCCAGTAAAGCCTCACCTGGACTACCTGAGGAAAGATATGTTCGAGAAGAATGAGATAAAATTGAATTAGAGGGAGTCCAAAGGAGACCAACTAAAATGAAAAGGTATAGAAAAAATGATATGTGAGAAAAGGTTGAAAAAAACTGAGTTTATGTAGTGAAGGAAAGAGGAGACCAAGAGGGGAAATGAAAATGATCCTTGAATACATAAAAAGCTGTCATAAATAGGTTGGCGATGAATTAGTTTGCATATCCACTGGGGATAGGAAAGGGATAACTGGGTTGATATTAGGGAAACCTTTTTAACTATGAGGATAATTAAGCTCTAGAACCTATGACCTAGGCAAGCAGCATGATTTCTGTTATTGCAGTTTTTAAAAGAGATTAGATGAACATCTGTCATGGATAATCTAGATATATATAATTTTGCTTTGGAGAAGAGGAATGGACTTGCTAAGCTCATGACCTCCATATGTGAGGTTCTAGGCCTACACTTGTAGAATTTATATGATATTTTTTAAAATTCTGGGTTCAGAATAAACCTTTTGTCCACTCATTCATTTCTTCCACTCACTGAAAAGTAGGGCTGTGCGAAGCTTTGGTCACTGATTCGATTTGGAGGGGATTCATCCTGATTCAGCAGCCAAATCTTTGAATCTGAATCAAATCAGGAGACTCATTATTTTCTCTGAATTGAATTGGAAGCCTCTTATTTGATTTGGAGAGATTCAGAGAGAATCAGAGATATTCAATGATTTGGACATAGACACAGTTTTATATGATTTTCTACATACCTCAAGGTACCAGGTGGTTCATGAACTCTGAGATGGTGGGGCAGATGGCGCATCCCATGGGAGTGTGGGGGGGTCCACAGCGTGCTCAGTGGTGAACCTTGAAGTGGACCAGAAGCCCCCTCTGCCCCCTGGTTTGGCAACGGGTGCCTCCTGGGTTGGGGGGGGTGGGCACCCAGCGGTTCCCTGTGGCCAAATGCCAACCTGGGGGGGGACACTGATGGGGAAGTACTTCTGGTCCACTTCTAGGTCCATCGCCAAGCATGCGGGGAGCCCCCACATGCTCCTGTGGGATGCACACCACCTCAGCATTCACAAGCTGTGCCTGGTACCTTGAGGTATGTAGAAAAAACATTTAAAGCTGTGTGTATGGCTGAATCTCTGATTCTCCGAATCAGAATTGAATCTTCAGATTCGGGTTCAGCTGAATCAAATCAGGACAGTGATCTGAATCAGCGAATTGAATCACTGTCCCCCGAATTGGGCCGAATCTGAATCAAATATGGCCCACTTTGCACACCCCTGCTGAAAACCTTTACTTATGAATGATTGGCAGTTCCTCAAAGAATTATAAGAGGGTGTCAAAATCTCCATGGAATCTGGAAAGCGGGGTGTTACCCACTGTATTCCAGCCCAGGGAGTCAAAGGAGGGGAAAAGAAAAATTCTGGGTCTCCTGAGAAGGTGCTTTACATATCTGGAAATACAGAGGGTTTATATGCAAGAACCTGAAGGGATTTTGGGGACATTGGATTTCATGTTCAAAGGATCTTGTTTTAGCAAATGTTTAATTAGCCAACTATTTCTAGACAAGTAAGCTCCCTGAATACTATCTGAATCTGGGCTCATCTTTCAGGATCCTCCATTCTAACCCCCCTCCCCACCCCCCGCAGAAAAGGCAAACAACCCAGGAGATAAATGGAACTGAATTCAAGCATGGTTTGCAACATGGGAAACTCAGGAGGAATACTACTTGAGTGTTTTATTTCAGAACCTCACCTAGTGCTGTCTTCAGATATACAAATGTATAGATCTGACAGTTGTTTTTTCCTTTAATCGCCTATGTAAGTTTGTCATAATTTTCAGAAGGCCTCTAAATACCTCAGTTGAGGGTCAGACATTGGATTTAATTCAGGGTACTAAGATATATTAAAAAGAAAAATACGCAAGATATGTCTGTAGAAAAATAAGGAATGCGGCAGCAACTACAACAAGGCTAAAAACAAGTTTCTTTCTGGTGCTGTGTTTATAGCTGTGATCCAGGTGATAAGTGGGTAGACATTTCAGAGTTGTGATGACTGAAGAACTCTATAAACCTACAAGTTTGTAGACCACTTTAGACTAGAGTCTAGAAGGATAATAGTAAATGAAGTAAGAATTAGTACAACCATAAAAAATAAAAGACAAAAAGTCAGTCTTAGGTAGGTACTGTGCTACTTAAAAAAATAAAGTCCCAAGGCAGTATGTTTTAAGACTAGGAGATGTCTTGAGATTAACCAAGGGACCAATTCATGCCCGAAGAAGGATGTTTTTGTGCAAGTGTCTGTATTTTTAAAAAAAGGGGGAGGGGGGAGCAAAGAGAGAGAGTGTCGGTAACTGCCTGACTGACAATATAAAACAAATGCAAAATGGGAAATGACTGACTAGACTGCAGCTCTGTATGTGGGGGAAGGGGAGATCTTGGGGTTATCATGTATATAGAAGGTAAAACTATGTCAATAATCTAATGTTGCAAAAAAACCATAATGCCAGGATATATTAAAAGTAGTGTCATGTGAAATCACAGGAAGTGATTCATTGCTATATCAACAGTGGGAAAACCTCACCTGGGGTCCTGTGTCCAGTTTTGGGCACCAGGTTTTAAGAAAAATGTGGACAAGTTGGGGAGAGCAGCAGCAGTGAGCAACAAGAATGCAGGGAAACATGACATGCAAGGAAAGAGTGAAATAATTGAGATGATTAATTCTAGAGAAGATTGTGGGGGATTTTTAACTGTCTTCAAATAAGAGAACTGTTGTTACAATGAGGATGGCAATCCATTGTTCTCTTTGCCCACAGGGGACAGGATAAGAAGTAATGAGTTTAAAGTACAAGTGGGGAGATTTAAGTTAGCTATTCAGATCTTCGTATGTCTGAGAGTGGTTAAGTGCTGGAACGAATTACCTAGAAAGGTTGTGGACTCTCCATCATTGAAAGTTTTAAAGTGCAGGTAAGTCAACCATTTGTTTGAGCTGGTTCAGATAGAGATCATCCTGCCTAGAGCAGGGGTTTGGACTAGATGCTCTCCTGAAGTTGCTGTTTTTCTATGGATCTTGTCTGATAGTGGTGGTGGTGTTTTGACAATGAAGATTTATTGTTAGACTTGAAAATACTTATAGACAATGACTGTTTCAACATGGTAGTAATGGCACAACAAAATGGGGAATATTGTTAGTAGTAATATTGCTTAGCTTGTCCATATATGAATTTTGCCATTTTTGGTAGACCTTTTCTTCAGTGGAAAAACAGGTATGAAATTTAAATTTCTTTAAGAAACTTAAGGTGACGCTGCCAAATGTTTCATAAAGCTTGTATTCTATTTATATAATATAGCGCATTTGAGTTATGTTTCAGTAGATTTGGGATGCCAGGTAACCAGACAGACATAATTTTGGGCTTTGTTAGGGCCTTTTCTTTATTTAGGGCCTTTTTACACATTACACTATGAGCCTCGCAAATGTTGATTGGCTTAGTGCTAGCTTGTAGTCACACCTTCACTGTGAGCTTCAGGCTTATGGAGAGTGAAATCATGTCTGCACAAAGAACTTGGTTAACCTTCTGTAGAGTGTCCCACCAACATACCTTACCCTTGAAGATAGTGATATGAAAGGACAAACGCAGAGCAGACTATCAAATAAAGGGAGTGATCTGAATACAAAAGACAGGAGAGGGAGGGAGAGGAGGGGTGGAGCAAGTGCTGAGAGAAGCTAACTAGTGGTAAATATAATAAAGTGAGCTTGGGACCACTACAGCTTATACATCTTTGATTTAGTTAGTCCAGGGGTAGGCAAAATATAGCCTGTGGGCCGGATCTGGCTGCCAGGCACTTTCATCTGGTTGCGGGTGTCCACCAACTAATTGTACCCCACCCTGCCCTTCTGCCCACAAGGGTGGGAGCGAGGTGCCCACATATACACACACCCGCCAACATACCCTGTTGTGCCTCACTCCCACCCTTGTGCACAGAAGGGCCTGGCCCAGCCAGCAGCAGCTTCCAGGCGGGGGTGCTGATGCCCCTGATGCAGCTGCCAGGAGACCTGCTTGGCTACCCTGGTGCCATGCAAACACAAATCGTAACAAACATATTTTTTGTAATAAAATTAAAATATGTTATAGTAGGTGCTTGACTTTTAGTATATGATTTGGGTTTTTTTCCAGTTCCAAAATGGCAACCCTCCCCTCCCAGAAGGAATGTTTCCAGGGGGCAAGGGGAGGGACTTCCTGTCCCAAAATGGTGACCAAGGGCAGAGCACCTGTAAAGGGGCCAGGCCACGCTGCAGCCCTTGATAGCTCACCAAAACTCATTAAGTGGCCCTCCAGCTTACATAATTGCCTGCCCCTGAGTTAGTCTATAAGCTTCCTCTGTACTCTGCCTTCTGCCTAACTTCAGACTAACCTGGCTAATTACCTTTTTCTGATCAAGTAAGAATATAGCTTAGTTTCCATATCCTTTTAATTTTTGGCCCCTCTGTGAGAAGGCTATTTAATAAAAGTTGTGGTGTAGACACTAAGCAGCAGTATGAGAGAGTTAATCCACTTGTGTCCAAATGAGCCATGAAAAATCTGCAAAATTGGTAATAACTTTTATTGGGCTCAATTTGAATGAATTAAAAGTTAGCTGTCTTCAGAATTTATCAGTCTTAGTCTTATTCTTACTTGATGAATTTGTTTTAATGCACAGGTAGCAATGATTTCTAGTTTTCAAATTTACTTCTGACTTGAAGGAAATTATAAAGTTGGACAGCATTAGGTAAGGAAAGAGAAACTCCCCAAAAACCTGTTATGTGAGGTACTTAGGAAAATTTTACAGCTTGTTGGAGATTTTACATTGATGGAGATTTCAAAACCTCTCTAGATAGCCTCTTTCAAGCCTCTTTCATGTTACTAGTTAGAAAATTGTTTCTAAAATCTGGTCTACATTTTATTTGTGACATCTTAAGGTATACATCTCATTCTGTTCATCTCAGTTAGATTGGAGTGTAGTTCATGGTGGAACTCAAGGACCCATTCACAAAACATTGCAGTCCTGAAAGAGTTTTTTTCCTGTGAACTAGAGACTGAAAAGCTGGACTAATTTTTCAGGAATTCTACCTCAGGGAAACCAAGAAAGCACCCGTCTCAAAATAAGGTTTTGCCTACTCTGAGTAATGGAGGCAGATCCAAGTCTCTTATTGTAAGCTTTTCAGGGCAAGAACCATGGCTTTATTTGTTAAGTTTATGGTTCTTTATAAATGTTAATGCATGCTAATAATTTGTTATAGCAACTGAGACATCATTTCAAGTGCAAAAGGAGGAAAGAATTGGGAATGAAGACCTTCTCCAAAATTTCATGCTGGAGGGCTCTAGTATTTGTTTTTAATAGAATAGTTGGCAAAGATAGCACATCAGGAATTAGTACTAGAAGAGTGCATTAACTGTGGTGAAGGAGTTGCAAAGTGGTCTGAGACAAGGAATATCAAATTAGATTTTTAAATCAAGATTTAAAACTTAAAAAATAAGCTGTGTGATCAGAGGACCATAACTGATTGGGAAATGCGGGGTGTCTAGGGACAGCAGAAATATTCTCATTTATAATTTGGCAGGGAAATCTCCTCTGGCCATCCAGCGTTTCAAGGATGGAGGATCAGTATGGCCAGACTGTTCTGCCTGAATGACACTGGGAATAAATAGCATTCCTGGCTCCCAGTAGGGCTTAAGAGAAACAGCTGAGCAAAGTACCTTCACTAGGATTCATTTTATGCCAGTTGTAGCCGAGAATAGCTGAAGATGTGTGTCTTCATTTGTACTTGTTAATGTTGCATTTGAAATGGAAGGAAGATCTAGGAAGGAATATTTCATTTTTGAAGCTAAAGTTTTTAGAAGATAAACATCCATTGTAATACTGAAAAATCACTGATGGTCACTTCTTTGTCTCCCTAACTTGCATGGGCTGAGTTATTTCTTCTGCCTAGAGCCCTTTCAACCTTTTGATTTTGTCCTGAACCCTCTTTTGGGTTTCTCTGTCATATAGTTTATTCAATAAATTATATTCCTTAACTGTGCTGAAAGGCCTAGGTATCTTCCTTTACTTTCAACAGCACCTTAATCTCACTTTCCCTGCTTCTAATCTGCATTCAGACTCTCACATTTCAGTGTGGTGGTGCCGGACCACTACACTGGGAACACAAAAATAACTCCCTTAGTCTTGTTTGGTGCCATAGCTCCCATCTTAACTTTTCCTTTGAACAACGCACTTGGCTTACCATGGCACTGAATGTACTTCTGGGATATGACTATGACTGCATTGCATATAATCAAGCACCTGTACTGAAAGTATAGCTTTGTTCTTCTGCGGCCAACCATACACAGAGTCAAGGTAGGGTTGACAATATCACTCATCCCTACTGTCATTACTGACTCCTGCACAAAAGTGTCTGATTTAAGTAACTTCTAAATGGGTTACTTTTTTAATACTGTGCACTTTTTAATACCCAGAGAAATCCCCACAGATAAAGCATTTATCCCACAAACAAATGTAGAGGCTATTGAGGATTTCTTTTTTGCAAACCACTTCTTATCATGCACAGGCACATGGCCTCAGAGAGTGATTTGATCAGACCCTAAAACAGATGCTAAGGAAATTTGTTGAAAATGAACAGAGAGATTGGGGTGAATTATTGCCCTATCTGCAACTGCCTGCAGCAAAGTTCCGTGAACCTTTATAGATTATTTATTATTTGAATGGTTGCATGGGAGATTATTATACTGGAAAGCATTCAACTGTATAGAATAAAAAATGATGCAGCTAGGAAAGGTATCGAATTGTCTGACAGAAACCTAAGAAACCAATCATGAAAGGTAAGGCCATTCAGAATTAAGATTGGTGCTGCATCCATAACTCACTTCTTTGTGCCCAGGTATTGCTGCTTGTAGAGTATGTAGTACAAAAGCATTGGCACCAAAATTTGATTTAATCTGAAGGAACAATGTACTGAAAGTATACACTGGAGTTGTGTGTGCAAGTTGTAAGCTGTTTATGCATCCAGTTACCATGATTGTGTGGGCCTTGAAAGCCATTTAAATAAATAATGGGTATATGTACACGTATTTGCTTGTTTAAATGGGCTTACCATATTGGATAATATATTTGAACTCATAGGCGACTGGTAGGGGGTGCACGGGGGTGCACATGCCCCCCCTGACAAGGCTGGTGCCCCCCCTGACGGCCGACACTGATGCTGTCGGTAGGGTGGGTGCCCACCTCTGACAGGGTCAGCGGCTTCTGTGCGTGCCCCCCCACATTCAGGAGGCACCAGTCACTCAAGTTTTAACTTAATCCACTACTACTTTAAAAAATTGTCCTTAACTTGCCTTGGTTTTATCACCTGATGCCAACATTTCCTGATTTCTGAGAGTCCCAAAATATGCACTGAAATGTACTCTGACTTACCTGAGAGAATAATGTGCCTACTGAATATCAGCACAACTGAATGTCTCTGTCTCACCCATTTTCCTATTTCCCTAATATTGCCAATTACCATACCCACTACCTTAGAATATCATTCTATCACCTTATCAATCATATCAATCACCTTTCCGTGTTTTAACAGATGGATTATTGATATGATAGACCAGATTGGGGGCTGCAGTTCCATGATATTCAATCATGTGACTCTATTTGTGAGTTCTTAATCTTGAATTGACTAGGACTGCTGTAGCATTATGAGTATATTTAGAGTTTTTATTTGATTTTAAGCACTAGTCTATACTGTAACTAGTCTAAGACCTGATAATTTTGAGTATTCTTTTAAATATGTACCTAAGCACATAATAATGGCCTCACTATTCAGAATGTGAGTTTGTTAGAATGCATGCAATTCAGACATATTTAGAATAAGCCATAATGGAATAATTTTTTTAAACTTCAGGAAAACGTAGTTATTGAAAATGCACAACAGCTGTTTTAACCTCAAAATCTTAACTGCATTTTTCTTTATGAGCACATTATGGACTAACTGTTTTCAGAAATACTATTGTGACAAACAAGCCCATTATTATGTTTATGGGAGAGTGTAAATAATCACCCAGAAAACCAAGCTCTTAGTCTGAACACCTTCAATTTGAAAAAAAAAAGGAAGGGGGGAAATCAAGTTAAAAAGCATGGCATAACAAAATTCACTGCTGGAGAACAAATAGTATGCCCACTATTTCAGCAAGGAACATTTTTACAGCTAGGTTAAACTCTGAAAATATTGTTTTTTTAGTGGCAGCACTTAACTATGCCTTGATAGGCAATTAAATGATTTGATGAAGTTTGTGATCCAACATTAGCCTCTGTATAAAATAGAGAAAAAGTCAAGAGAATTTTTTTTAAGGTCAGATAAGCATAGAAGGTTTAATTTCATCCACATTCTATTTGGTTAGTTTGTGGGTAAAATTCCCTTTATGGTCCCAATGAATTTATATTATATGCCAATAGCAAGGCTTCAGTATAGAAGGGTATATGAGATCAATTGCTTAGGAAATGAATCAGGTAGATAAGGAAGAAAGATCAGGTTTCTACCTTTCAAAATCCTGGCAATAATCCTTGTAGCTTTAGGTTTGAGCAAGCAAAGTACTGATACTTACCTGTAAGCTTCATCTTCAGTGGGATTACTCACATGCTTAAAAATCTTGCTGAATAAGAGCCTTAATATATGCAAAAGGACACCCTAGAAGACATAATATAACTGATTTCTTTTTAGAAAAAGGATTGTTTCCATTTGAATTTGACACAAACTTAAGCAATATGCCACACATTATGTTCTGAATGAAGGCATACAGTAATTTGTGATTAAATTTTAGGATTAAATCTGAGATGATCAATCCTATTTCATTTAGCTGTAATGACAAAATTAACTACCTTCTTGTGTAGTCAAACTAAATATTATTGGATAAATTTCTCTGGCAAATTTGATATTAGGATGTCTTTACACATGATCTG
The DNA here is from genome assembly GCF_001723915.1 of Gavialis gangeticus. Taxonomy (NCBI): domain Eukaryota; kingdom Metazoa; phylum Chordata; order Crocodylia; family Gavialidae; genus Gavialis; species Gavialis gangeticus. The sequence continues at coordinate 94,678,915 of NW_017729024.1, forward strand.
AGGTGGGGGGGCACTTTAATTCTGGTTATCCTCTCCAATTAAACCACCCTCAGCACCTCATGTATTCAGTGTCCTGCGCTTCAAAATGGTGATTCAAAATGTTTTAACTAAAGCTCGTTTGATGAACTTTAGCTAAGCACTTCCACTGCCGTTTTGAAGTGCGGGGACACTGAATATATGTGACACCGAGGCAGCTGGAGCGTGCTAATTAGCATGTTCCAGCAGACTCAATCATGTCTGCTCCAACGCATTCTAATTAGAACATGTTGGAGCAGGCATCAGACACATATATAGGTGCCCTGAAAAGAAAAATTACAATGATAGAAGACTATCAGGGAACAGGATTAATACCATGAAAAAATGTAATTTAGGTAAAAAATACTGTTGTACTGACTCAAGCTGGACGTCAACCTACTTTAGGATGTTTATAGATGTGTTCTAGGAGGCATGGGGGGGGGCACTTTAATTACTGTAACTCCAAGAGCCATGCTAAAGCACCCGGAGCTTCATATGTATCAGCATCCTTACACTGAAAATTGGTGGTGGGCTTGAACAAGCTTTAATTAAAAGTACTCTGCCACCATTTTTCAGCATGGGGATGCTGATACATGTGACGCTGGAGCGCGGTAATTCCCACACTCCAGAAGACTTGATTCATCAAGTCTGCTCTGATGCCCTGTAATTGCAGAGTGTTGGAGCAGCCTCCCTGCAAGTGTATAGGAGCCCCTTGATTCCAAAAAGAAAACTGATCTATGAGGCTTGAGAAAAGTTTGCCAATTTGGCCCTCATAGGATATGAGTACCTCCTGCAAAAGAAGTCTTGTTGAAACTGGTAGGAGTAATTTTTATGCATTAGGCAGAAGGAAGCAGAAAACAGGCTCTGAGTGTGCAGTGCTGTTCTTGTCTCTAATCCTGCAAAAATGTTGCTGTTTTAGTTCAGTAACACCTAGAAATGCTGTACAAACATATAGTAACATCAATCTGGCCATGCACACTTTTTCAATCTAAATAGAGGAAGGAGGAGAGAGAAAATAAAGGCACAGAGGGATGGGGCAACTTGCCCAAGGTCACGCAGCATATGCAAAGTGGAGACTGGGAGAGACCCTAAGGGGTTGTGCATACTACATTGCAGGTGTGTCCAAAGGGGGATACTCTCAAATATACCCCACTCTCTGTAGTCATCACTGTGTTCAATAAATACAGGCAGAAATGAATGTATAGAACCAAACACACTTTAATTGAGGAGCAGTAGGCAACTTCTGCAGACCCTTTGTCTGACTCTCTCACACCAGCTTGCTTGCTAGCTGCTCCCTGAGGGACAATTTCCTATTTTCCCAACTCCCTCAGTCTCCTGTTAGGAAGCCTCTCTAAATTACAACTTTTTCACTACACTTTCTGTAGCAGAATGTCATCTGTCTCCTCCCAAACTCTGCTATCAGGCTGATGACCTCTCTGACAATTTGGTTACCATGGTCACTGCAGAAGGTAGACACCCCTAGGCTCACTGGCTTCAGGTAACCCTGACTTGTAACCTGAGTTGGATACATTCCTGAGAGAGGGGGGAAACCTGCTCCCTCTGCCTATGTGACTGGCCTCACACACCTGGGTGGGGGCTTTAACTCCCTATTGTTCTAAGCAATATCATCATGACCGGGAGGGGGCTAGCCAATAACTGCGGGCCTTCATTGGATCAGGTAAATGAGGTCATAGGGTTTATATAAGTTAAAGATTGCCCAGGAGGAGGAGAAGCAGCCATGATGAGAACTCTCAGAGAAACTGGACCATCTGAAACTCACTCTCTCAAAACTCATGGTCAGTGAACTGCTTGCCTTCAGAGGAAATCACCTGTATCTGGGTGACATTTGTGGGTAAGTTACATGAGATCTAACTAGATATATAGCTTGCAATAACACAGATGCATTATCAAAGGCTACCATGTCACTGTTTGCTCTAAGGGATTTCTCTGATATTGCTCTACCCTATTCCAAACCTACTCCATGTAACCAATAAAGTTTTCCTCTATACCTAGCATGGGAGACTTATTGGGAGAGGGTATAGATTATGCCTTGGGGTCCCCTTGGTCTGTCTGACTAAAGGAGACCACTATCTGTGCTTCAGATTGAGGGAAGCACCCCCAGTTCTTGCAGTGGGTCAAGCACCTTCAAGGACTACTAGGCCTGGGTTTCCCAGGGAGCATAGGGCCAAGATCAGTCCAAATCCTGGGTGGTGGTGGCATTACCCCCAGGCTCGCAGGTGTGCTCCAGAAAGGGAGTTGGCCACATGTGAGGCACCCCCAGGGAGGCACTCGGAGCTTGGAAGGTGGTCGGGAATAGTGAGTCAGATGGCTCAACACAGGAGCACCCCCCTACTGGCCTGTCACACCTTCCACTCTTTCTCACATGCATTAGACCCACAAATGCAACCATGAAGCTGCTCAGGGTTAGGGGGGCATCCTCCAGGGCCATTCTTAAGTACACTAACAGAAGCCACAGAAAGGTGCTCCTGGAACAGTTTCACTGCCTTGTTTCTTATTTTTGTGTGCTGACAGAGAAAGGGTGGATCGGGTATGCTTACTACCTCTCCTCATACATGAAGGGAGCATGGTGTAGAGAATCCCTAATGATCAGTGTATGATCCAGCACACTGTCCAGGGTTCCACAGTGGCTCCAAAAACTCACTGAAATTAATGAGCTGAGGGCTTTCAACTCACTGCACCAGCAAAGGCACTTAGCAATTTATAGAACTATTTCTAAGCTAGGCAACATAACCAGAGCATAAATCCTGGAAGAGGTTCATTTCAACGATTGGGAATATTTCAAGGAAGAAAAAATGGTTTCTCTATTTTACTCATAATTGTATGTGCTCTCCACTTCTACTGTAAAGCAACTGAGTTAAAGAGAGCTTGTTAAGAATAGCATCTTTCAGGTTTGCTTCTCATGGCAAGTCAAGCTGGTGGACCATGAGCATGGTATTCATCAGCTTTTCTAAGACTGCCAAGTGGCTTCTTCAGCAGAGTTCGGATCTCCACCAAACAGCTCACTACAGTTCTAGTACTGCTAATGCAAAATACATTAGCTTTTACATTGTAGCAGTAAGAGTGATGGACCCAATGGTGCTGAGGGTTTTAAATATTCATGCATTCATGTAAATATTAAATATGAAAAACAGTAAAGCAATTACCTTTTTCAAGACATCAGTGAACAATGGGAGAAGAACAAAAGCCAATTCAAAAGAAATAAATTGAGTGAAAGATGACTGACAAGACATTTAAAATGAGAGGATAACTAACTCAAAAAACTAGAAGTAGAGGGTCAAAAGTAGACAGGAGTTTTCTCAGAAAGCACTATTCTGATTACATGGAAATGTGTTGCAAAGGGTTTTAAATCTTTCTTAACTTTCAATAAAAGTTTTTGAAATATTTTGTTTCAATTGTCCTTTCCATTTAAATATTTTGATATATTGTATAATAAAGAATACAGTAAAGAAATAAAAAGAAGCAAAGATAATAATTCAGTCATTTCAATACTTCAATCTTTTTTTCCAGACATGCTGTTTTCTTTGCAATTTTGCCTTTTCATTCCAATATGTGATAAATGGAATTTCAAAATTTGGGATTTCTCAATGAGCAGAAGTTTTAAATCTAACATTCCAGGCAACACAATCAAAATAATAATATGAAACAAATGAATACACAAAGTCAAGAAATCCATGGTAGGAACAAAATTATGGTGTTTATATTAATATAAAAAGATATTAAAAGGGGCATCTTATTGATTCAGGAAGTACAGATACCTACCAGTACTAGCTGACAAAAGAAATTTAATAGGATAACCAGTGTATATTTAAAACACAGTATGGGATGCAGTAAAGGCCATGGTTTTGCATCTTCGTCTTCTATATACCTTATGAACTCATTCAAAGGGAATATAGTGTGGGTGCAATAATAACTTCCTGATTTTGTAAAGTTTTATGGTCACACGTAAAAGTTCAAATGACTCTTCAGAATGCAAGACTGGGTGAAATCTGGTCTTATACTTAAGTAGAGAATTTCAAACATTCGTAATTCAGTCAAAACAAAATCTGTTTCCATCAAGATGAGGCCATATATTGGGCATCAAGGAATTGATGCTACACTAACCACCTGACCTGCATTGTGTAGTGTGCAGCTTGGCCTCTGGCAAAAATATTTATCATGCAATTACTGGTAATATGACACATGTTCAACCTATTTATCATGCCATTAAATGGTAAACCACCCACAAAAATAGCCTGGCAAGTTTAAACCTCTGCACAGGGAAGCCTCATACTGGGAACCCATATGAATGGCTTACAACTTGCTGGCATGCATGAAGCCTATGATCACAATTGCAACTTTAAAATATTAGGCTTCAAGGCTCTCCATGAAAGAATTCTGAGAAGTGTTTTTATACAATCCATAAGAGGAGTTATCGGGTATAACTACCTAATTAGCTCTGCAGTAAAGTCTTAGCATCTACACGTGGCCCTTTTAGGCTTCAGTAAACTAACTAACTCCACCATAGGTTAGTACTTGTAAACACAAGTACTATCCTAGGTCAGCATTCTTTACTGCATGGCAATGCACATGTAGATTCTGGCTGGCACACGACGGTTGCTTCAGTGCATGCTTCGGTGGGGGGGTTGCCTGCCAGCTAGCCCTACATTGGACCACCATCATGCCCCAGCCAGCCCCTCTGCAGTGTGTTGAGACAGGGTGGAGCACCCCTGGGCTAGCAGGTTGACCCCCACCTTCCCTGAGCCACATGCCAGCTGGGGCCACTCTGCCTCAGCTCAACATACTGTGGTCCCAGGTGAACATGTAAACACAGCACCAGAGTTTATTGTGTTGCATTACTATCTCATGTAGATGTGCTCAGAGAGAGAGACTACTTTACCTTGCTCCCAAACTACAGAATTGTTTGCTTGTTTTAAAAACTTGCCAATGTATCTCTGGGAAGATGAAATTTTTTATTCCAAAAGCTGAATATCTTACAAGTTTTTAAGCATCAGGCTAGGTCTGTGCTATAGATGTTTGTTGGCAGATCTTTGTCAAGTATGATTCCAAACTGACTTATCTATGGCAGCAGAAGTCCCTATTGATTTTAATGTTTTTTTCAGAAGTTGTTGCAGCTCTTACCATTTTTAATTCATAGTTCTCAGGCCTAAAATGCAAAAGACATCATTCTTCTCCCCATCTCCTGGGACTGCAGAGTAGTAAGAGGAACTGCCTTGCCAGGGGTACACTTTCTTTCTGCCCAAGCTACCCAGCTGTACTCTACTCATCAGGGATGTAAGTGGCTGTCACTTTTGGATTGCATTCCAATAACACAGACATCCAGGCCTGAGTATTAGTTTCACTATACCTTATATGCATCTTCTATGCATTCTGTATATTCACTCACTCCAGCAAAGATAGAAAAGTGGGTGTAAATTGTTCCCATTTTCTGCATTTTGCAACTATTCCAGCCACATCTTTTGAATCCTAGACTCTTACCTTGAGGATTGCCTACTCTTGGCATTTAACAGACAATAAGGAAAGATCTGAATTTAAAGTGCAGTTGTTATTCCAGAGTACCTGTTCACATGTGGGCACTCTTGTTCTGGAATACAAGTGCCTGTCTTCCATTTTGGAAAATCATTTTGGAAGTGAATCATAGAAAATTAGGGTTAGAAGGGACCTCAGGAGGTCATTTAGTCCAACCCCCTGCTCAAGGCAGGACCATCCCCAACTAGATCATCCCAGCCAAAGCTCTGTCTAGCTGGGTCTTGAAAACCTCCAAGGACAGAGATTCCACCACCTCACTGCGTAACCTGTTCCAGTATTTTACCACCCTCCTAGTAAGAAAATTCTTTCTGATATCTAACCTAAACATTTCTTGCTGCAACTTGAGACAGTTCCTCCTTATTTTGTCATCTGCCACCACTAAGAGCAGTCTAGCTGTGAGAGGGGGTGCTTTTGGGTCAGATCTCAAGTTGGCCTGCCCACCTGTCTAGGGCAGACTTCCTTGTCTCATCTGCCACAACTTGATGTACAATTTTATGAATAAGCAGAAGTTGCCCATAACTGCCCCAATGCCAGGGGGCGCTATCCACTGCTGCGTACCTCCTCTACACCATGGCCCATGCCTTGCAGATGGCACTCAACTTATTATCGCTCCCTGGGCTAAGCTAAACTGGGAAAAAAGTCTCCCTCTGTGCAAAGATGAAGCTTATTTTCTACCTATGGGGCTTTTTTTCCATCTTGTATATCTATACCTTTCCCAGAGCCTGATGAAGGGATTTTGATCCCAAAAGCTTGCAGAAAAGGACAATTTTCTTGTGATTTCCCAGTTGGCTAATAAAAGGTATCATTCTGGAACCAAGAGTTCTAGTTTTTTTTGTATGTCTATTGTACAAGAGGCATTCCAGTCAGTTTCCAAGTAAAGAGTAACACATAGTGTTAAGAAAAAAAACAAATGATGATAGAACTTATCCATGGCCCTGCAGGATAGCTGCAGCTATGAGAGAATGCTAGATTTTTATTTATTTATTTTTGGCTAATACTGTTCACATTCATTAATGCACTGTAGTTACTGCACATTAAGTTTAGTACTTAAATAATCAAGTGCTAAATCAATGCATAGTAACCAGCATTACTGTGCAGTAAAGCTGGCATATGCCTTTTTAGTGATGCTACTACACAGTAGCTTAATAATACTGCACAGTAGCATATTAGCACTGTTTATAGACATGCCCGTTAATAATAAAAACAAAAACCCACCGCAACAATATTTATTACAGTGATGCAAGTTAGAAAGAACATAGCTCTTTTCTCATAAGCCTAGCAATAACTGTCAAAATAATACTTTAAAAAATGATCTCCTATGCCTAAACACCTCTTCATATCTCAAAAGTAAGGTATAAATGTGAATACCACTGGTTAATTACCTAAAATAGGTCTTACAGTGGGAACATAATCTTGAAAGCCCTTATAGTTTACCTGTGAAATTTAGTATTCTCCCTCCCCACAGGGAAATTTAAAATGCACAAAGGTTATGGCAGCTAAACAAAAAAACAGTACTGGCTACATGAACACCAACAAATAGGAGACCTCTAGAAACAGATAATCAATTTACTTGAATGTTAGTGTCAATGTCCTGTCCCTGAAAGGAAAGTAACTAAAGCAGTTCAAAGTAAATGTGACTTAAATAGAGATATGTCTCTTCCAGCCCAGTACAGAGAGCACTGATCTCATCCCAGATTTTATTGTATTAACTTGTGATCTTAACAGGGGCCAGAGGTAGGAGAGGGAAAAAAGGGTTATTAACAGCATTTCTCTGAGTCATAGATCTTTTTATGGATTTCTAGACAAGTGGGGACAATTAGCTTGACTTGGATAGACCCTTTACTAGCAATGAAATGGTTGGGTTGAAGGCTAATTGTGTTTTGCATCTGCCACCTAATAAAATTTCATATCCCTCAGGGTTTTCATATGACCAAGATTCATCACTTCTCATCATCTTAAAATCAAAATCCCTGGAAGCCCATGCAAGAGCTAACAGTGTGACCTGAGCTCATCTGATAAATCCCTTAAGGAATAAGGAGGGCATTTTGTTTTAGTCAATCAATTTAAAACCAGGCTTACATTTTAAAGAGCAAAGGGGTAGTATTTAGGCTTAGCTGGTTTTATTAGGAAAGCCACCTTGAGCATTTCAGAAATTTTCTATGATTGTTATAATCAGGGGGACAAAAATTAGGTCAAGGGGAAATTGAATAAGATAATAGAATATTCAGTGAAATCTTATGGGATAAGCTCCATAGTAATAATTTGGCTCCTTTATAAGACTTCTTACTAGTATGTTTGCTTCAAAGCTATATATTTAGCATTAAATAATTATTTTACTCTCTAGTGTAGGCTTTGAACTGCTGGGTGAGTGCATTATATTTTATTTAAACATAAACTTTAGTGAGGCAGAGGGTCAGATCCTGGTGCATATGCTCTTCCCCTTCCTCTTACAGAGTCCATCTTCCTACCCACACTATGCCCCCCACACCAATGTGGTTGGCAAGAACTAAAGCAAATTGATATAGCCCTGGTTATGCTGCTTTTGAGGCAACTGAGGATTTCAGTCTAACAGAGGTAATAAATAGTACTCAACTGTTCCTCACAGCAGTCTTTGTGGCTAGTTTATTTATGTTTATTTTATGGCAGAAAGGTTAAGGGGTTAAAGACGATTGCAAAGGAGTATGTGGTGGGTCTATGTGACCTTCCCAGCTCCCTGTTGGTTGAGTTGGCTACCTGATACTCCTACACTCCTATATAGGAAATTAGAATAAAACACATTTGAGCCAGCCCAGACCAAAAAGAGACTGCCCAGGGGACTAACAGGATTGCCAGGAGGTTCTGACCAAAAAGGTGCCAACAGACCAGTTTAAATGTCTTGTCTTCTTCCTTCTTTACTGGATGAAACTTGGCAGAAATGGAGCTCCCTTGTCTGGATCTAAAACCCCTAAGTGAGACCCAGGTCTTCATAAAAGAAATCCTAGACAAAGCAGGTACCATTTTTGTGTCTCTGTTACCTGAAATATACTGAGATCTGTGTTTCTAAGTTCATTTGTTGATGAACCATTGAGGACCAATGTCTAGCTCAGCACTTGAGTTCTTATGCACCAGAGGCCTGCCACAGAGGAAGAAAAGCTTTATGTCATTTTATTTCCCTAATGTAAAAAGAAAACAAAAACATTTTAGTTACAACATGCATATAAACACTTGCATGTAGATACATACTCCCACCTCTATGAAGAGATGACTGGCTCCGTGGATGTGGGAAGAGCAGGGGACATGATATACCTTGAATTTAGCAAGACTTTTGATATGATCTCCCACACCATTCCCACAAGAAAGTTAAGGAAGTACAGGTTGGATGAATGAACTAGAAGGTAGACAGAAAACTGTCTGGATTGTCAGACTGAAAGGGTGGCAATCAATGGCTTGATGTCTAGTTGGTAGCTGGTATCAAGTGGAGTGCCCCAGGGGTAAGTCCTGGGGCCAGTTTTGTTCAATGTCTTCATCAACATCCTGGAAGATAGGATGGAGTGCACCTTCAGCAAGTCTGTGGATGACACCAAGCTGGGGAAATACACTGCAGGATAGGGCTAGGATTCAGAGAAACCTAGAGAAATTGGAGGAATGGACCAAAAGAAATCTCATGAGGTTCAATGAGGACAAGTGCAACATCTCACACTTAGGACAGAAGAGTCCCATGCACAGGTGCAGGCCGGGGACTGGCTAGCTAAGCAGCAGCTCTACAGAAATGGACCTGGGGGTTACAGTGGACAAAAAGCTGAATATGAGCCAACAGCGTGCCATTGTTGTGAAGAAAGCTAACAGCATACTGGGCTACATTAATAGGAGCATTGCCAGCAGATTGAGGGAAGTGATTCTTCCCCTCTATTCACACTGCTGAGGCCACATCTGGAGTACTGTGTTCAGGTTTGGGCCCCCCACTATAGAAAGGATGTGGACAAATTGGAGAGAGTCCAGCAGAAAGCAACAAAAATGATTTGAGGGCTGGGGAACATGACTTATGAGAACAAGCTGAGGAAACTGGGCTTATTTAGTGTGGAGCATAGAAGACTGAGGAGTGATTTGACAGCAGCCTGACCTGAAGGGCAGTTCCAAAGAAGATGAAGCTGAACTGTTCTCAGTGGTGGCAGACGACAGAAAAAGGAGCAATGGTTTCAAGTTCCAGGAAGGAAAGTTGAGCTTAGATATTACAAAAAACTTTCTCACTAGGAGGGTAGTAAAGTACTGGAACAAGTTACCCAGAGAGGTTGTGGAATCTCCATCCTTGGAGATTTTTAAGAGCCAACTAGACAAAACCTTGCTTGGGATAATCGAGTTAGGGATGGTCTTTTCTTGAGCAGGAGGTTGGATGAGCTGACCTCATGAGGGCCCTTCCAACCTTATTTTTCTACAATTCTCTGATTCTAAAGAGATCTTAGAGTCATTGTGGACTGTTCACTAAAAACATCAGCTCAGTGCTCAGCAGCCATCCAAAAAGCAAACCAAATGTTAGGACTTACCAAGAAGAGAAATATAAACACAAATGAAAATATCATTATGCACCTTTATAAATCCATGATGTGTCCACATCTTGAATACTGTGTCCAGATCTGGTCCCCACACCTCAAAAAGGATACAGGAGAACTAAAGAAGGTACAGAGAAGGGCAACAAGGATGATTAGAAGTATGGAGGGACTTCCATATGAGGAGAGACTAAAGAGGCTGGGCCTATTTAGTTTAGAAAAGAGACACTGAGAAGGGAACACAGTAAGGATTTACAAAAAGTAAATGGCAAAGAGAAAGTAAATAGGAATGTATTGTTTACTCTCTCTGCCAAGACAAGAAATAGGGGGTCACAAAATGGAACTAGTAGGTAGTAAGTTTAAAAATAACAAAAGCAAGTTCTTTTTCACAAAGCATGTAATTAAAGTGTCAAACTCATTGCCACCACATTGTGGAAGCTGATAGTTGTTTAGTTAGATTAAAAAATAGTTTGGAAAAATGCTTGGAAGAAAGGGGCATGGGATATAGTCTCTGAATTAGAACTTCCGGTTCCTTAAATGCTGGAGGCTGGAAGTGAAAGAGGAACAGTGGAAAAACCCCTGGTCATACCCAATTCATTCTCCCTTTCAGCATTTACTCATTGCCACTGTGTGACACAGGATACTGCATTCATACACATACCGCCTGACCCAGTAAATGGCAAGACTTATGTTCGTCTGTTCTTCAGCGTTTAGAGATCTGATTTCAAGCTTCACTTTTCAACCATGAGAATTATAAACATTTTTGTAACAAAAGTCAAGTTTTTCTCTAATGATCACATACATCCAAGAGCTGACATTATGAAAAAATACCAAATATTGCAAGACTTGCCAAAGTCGACAACACTGTTTTTAAGGCTAATATTCTGTGTTGCTTTTGGGAAACAGGAAACATGACACTTCAAACATCTCTTTTACGGAGACTCTTTTCAGATTAGAATCTCATACTAAACGGCCCATACAGGAAAAAATAGGGTTACAGTAAGCCAAAAATGGGTTACAGTGAATCAACATCAACATCCGGGAATGTCTCCTTGCCAAAAAGGAGGCTTACT
>NW_017729024.1:94690083-94691376 GCF_001723915.1 Gavialis gangeticus
ATGATCTGCTCAGGTCCCTTCCGACCCTAGAAACTATGCTATGAAACATATGTTGAGTTATCAAGGAAACAGCAAATAGCATACCTCAGCTTAGTTAACAACAAGGATGTGTTTAGTCAAGTATAATTTTTCTACAGAAAATTACTCCCTTCCTAACTTATGTTTCCTTTCCTCCAAAAGACCTGTGTGCTTGAGCTGGTATGAAATTATTTTTGTTTTTTGTCAAGATGATCTGTGACAGGAGGGTGAGAAAGCCTGTCACCATCTGGCTGCTTCTCCTGTCACCACTATTGTGGCCCAAGCTGCTTGGTTGTGGCCTCATGCTGGATCTGCTGCGTGTCCTATACTCAGGCTAGAACTGCCACTGCCACTGTGTGCCCCAGGCTGGAAATAGCTCATACCCTAGGTTGGATCCAGCCCACCAGGGAGTGCCATGGTCCAGGTCCAGCCTGGGACACAAGGTGAGACCCCACGCCCAGAAATCCAAATCTTTACATATGGATTGCATATTGTATTAAGTTGTATTTGCCAAAGAGAGAAACCAACCTGGAAAAGAGGCATAATTAACATTCTAAATAGTCCTATATAAAGACTGATAAAAACCCCTTCTACAGTTTACCTCCTATGAAAGGTTTGCTATTAAGTGTAACTGATTGTATCAATTGAGCTTTCTGCTGTTATTCATTGTGATTTATTCTGAAGATTTATTGTATTTGATTTTTTATGTTTTTTTTCTTTTTTAGACTTTTGGACGGTGGTTTCAATTGTGCTCACTACATGCAGACTGTTTAACTGACTTTGTTGCATAGTTATCAAAGAGAACTCCTCAGGTTATATTTATTTTCTATGCATGATATTGTCATTTAAATTTTTGTGTTACTGCTTAGTACATCCATATTATATAAAAGATATGTGGATTAGGTCATATATTTGATTCCGGATTTAGATAGACAAACTGGGTCAGCCAGCATTTTGCTTCAGTGCATTATACTTTATTTTAGTTTTTTGGATTCATAAATAAGTAGAAATTAGAAAAACAAAAGGTAAATCCCTATTTATATTTTCACTTACATCCTGTCACACTTTTAGTTTCTCTCATTCCTGTTTTCTTGATCTCCAACTATTTCATTTTTTACAGACAGCCTCTTTTCCACCTTGTAGACTATCATTGTAATATCTCCATTTGGCCTTTCCCCCACCTGTTTTCTTTCCCCTCTCTTATCTGCTTTACCTTTTGCCTTTCTAATTTCTACCTATTTACATTCTCACCGACATCTTGCCACACTTTTTGCT
>NW_017729024.1:94696376-94696988 GCF_001723915.1 Gavialis gangeticus
TCTTATCTGCTTTACCTTTTGCCTTTCTAATTTCTACCTATTTACATTCTCACCGACATCTTGCCACACTTTTTGCTTCTCTCATTCCTTGGAGTCTCAGAACAGCAGAGACTCCCTGTGCCTAAAGAAGGGTGACTACGTCTGAAAGCTTGCTAAGAACTTTTTTTTCCAGGTACTCAGTTGGTCTAATAAAAGATAGCACATCTGCTCAAAGAACTTTGCCTGCAGATAGTGCTGGACTTTTATTGTTACAGTACTTACCTATGTTAACCATTCAAAATAAGGACTGGAATATGTACCTATATATTAGTATAAATCGTAATATGATAGTGTGGTAAGCACTGCCTTCTCTTACTACTCCTGTATGTGAAAATAACACCTCTTAAATAACATAATACATAGTTCTGGCATTAGCTAAGAAATGCTGATCTGACATAAGAATTGTCATATAATTATCACATGGTCTGAGATGGGTTTCAACCAACACCTGGATGTAAATATCCTGAACTTCTGAATTCAATTGGGGTGTGTGTGTGTGTGTGTGTGTGTGTGTGTGTGTATGTGTATGTATACATACATACATACATACATACATACACATACATACATACA